>NC_092423.1:80767293-81080529 GCF_036169615.1 Heliangelus exortis | reverse complement strand
TAATTTAAAACTGTTCCTCAGAAAACAGGAGAATACTTCAAGAATTATGAAAAAAGAACTGGGCTATCGCAGACAGTTTTTCTCACAATTTCTAAAGGCAAGGATTTTTTATAATGATTTATTTTTTGGTAAATGCTGTGACATCTGGAGCCTGAGTAAGAAACATGTACATTCAAATGTGCCCACATACATGCAAACCTTACCTTAGCCAGAGGCTTAAATTTGGTGTTATTCAATTTTTTTTCTTGCAGTTCAAATTCTTTCCTCCCTCCAAAAGACCAACCACCATATCTGCTAGTGGAATATAAAGTAATAACAAATTATCTTCCTTAAGCTTAACATTCTTTTCTTGAAATAATGGAAAAGTTGTAATATCTACATTAATGCTTTATCTTTCCACTGAAAATGAAACTTTACCCCTAACAATCCCTTAACTGTAAAAAGGAGGAGATCAATATATTCTTGAATCAAGTGAACATTATTTCTCTTTTCTGGCAAAGGGATTCCCTCAGAAAAGAGTTTTTACTTTCTGAAAGCTAAAATCCCTGAGCAACAGAGAGGTCTGTGAGCAACTCAGGTACTAATGACTTTCAGAAACATTTTAAACAGCTTGCTTTCTTCCTACTCCATTCATATCCCAGCTGAAATTTTTCATTCTAAGACTTTTACTTCTATTTTTATCAAATCAGATCCTTTTTAATTTTTTTAATGCATAAATGGCCAATGCTTTCTCCTTGATAAAATCATACTCAGACTAGTATTTGCACTTATGTCAAAAGCAGTGGTTTAGCATTAAAGGCAGGTAAGTAACCCTAATTGTAACACAGATTCTGACCTCTGTGGCTGGTATCACAGCACATTAAGTCTTTCCAGAGCGATACCAGCCCTTTTAGTTTGAAGAAAAGAGTAGTTGGAACATATCCATCTCAAGTTGATTGAGTCTCTTAGGAATGAAAACTATACTGTTGGTCTGATTTGCATATGCATATACATTTTCTTTCTCTGGGATGCTGAAATAATTTTCTGTGTGGCAAGAAGAGCCAGGAAATTATCATGCAAGTGCTGGAGAAAGCTCTGAGAAGTGACCATGGAAAGGGTTCCATGTCACCTTAGCCTGCCTCTACAGCTTGATCACTACTAAACTATTAAGGCAATCAGTCCAAATAATCTCAGTGACATAGGCCTGTGCTTAGGATCAGAATGGACTGTGTTTTTTATGCACAAAGAATAAAAAAAATGGTTTGATATTTTAATGTTACCTTGCTTTGTTGGAAAACCTCACTAAATATTCTTCCACAAGGAACCCTGAAAGATTATACAAAATTTGTCCTTTCTTATTTTTAACATAGGGAGCAGAGGTATTGAAACTTGGACACATCTGAAAAATAGTAAACACAAAATAAGTACAGCACTCTTAAAAATCCATGACAGTACTTTTAGCCATATTTTTTGCTTTTCTAATGTAGATCTTATAGCATTTTTTTAACCGGAATTGTTTCTCATCTGCAATAACTCTTCAATAAATTATGCATAGTTTTACCTTTATAAGGCATTTCAAATAATTGTGTCACCTTGTGAGAACCATATTTGCTTTTTCTTGCAACCCTGTCAGTTTTGGTTTTAAAACATCAAAATCTCTGTATCAGTTTGGAAAGCACCAGGTAACTATGAGTTGAAAACAAAATTCAAAATTCTAATTAATACAATATGCTTCTAAAACTGCAGAGAAGAATAAAGATGTGTTCTAATGATTTGGTGGGATATTCTCAAAACCAAAGAAAAGAAGACAGCTATTATGATCAGATACCTTGGAAGCTTTATGAAGTACATTATGTATATCAACTTTAAATGAAATACACTTTGAGATTCTGGTTTTCCATAGAGCACAGATACAGGTTCGGCCTCCAGTCTTAAGTAAATTCTCTCCTTTGAGCTTTCATGGTCAGTGGGCCTCTCCATATGCAAGTTCCCATTCCCATTTTACTTAGGATTCTCATATTTTAAATATCCATGTCAGTAGTATTAGAGGCAAATTTGTTCCTTACTCAGAAAGGTAAAAATTAGTTTCTTCCTTCTACTTTTCAAAAAACTTCATTCCTGTATTTCAGATCCAACTCTTACTCTGAGTATTTATATCTTCATGAAGGAGAACTTAATTTATGGAATAGTCCTATGCAGGGAAATATATTTGTCACTTCAGACAATTTCAGCTTCTTGTTTATTACTCAGCCTTAGAACAAGTCAGCAGGAAAACTTGCTAGTCAAGGAGGTCAGAAATCGATTACTTTTTTCAAAATGCTTTAATTCCCTAAAGAGTGTTTTATTTTCAAATACACAGTCCAAACGAAAAACAATTTCTAACAATTACATCTCATAGTAAATTAGATTCCCTTGTAGCTTTAATGGCCGAGTTCACCCTCCCCCACCTTTTGAAAGTGGGTCATCTTCCATATATTTTGGAGGTGTTATGTTTTAACCTTGTTTCACATTAGGTTGTTTTTTTGTCACAAAGTCCTAATTTAAAGCAAAGTTGCATCTACTGAGAATAGCTCAGACATCTCTGATTCCTGTTATTTCAGATCAAGCTATAGCAATTTCTAGTGCACACACATACACACATATATATGCATCAAAATTGTGCAGACTCTTTCCCTGAAGACTTCAGAACACATAGCCCAAAAATCAGATGAAACAGAAGAAAATCTCCAGTCATAAAAAAAGCCAGTGCTCTGAGGGCTTATTTCCTCATCTCTTTCTCTAGCCCTCCAAAAATAAAATTCAAGTTACTGGGCATGTACATATATAATTTTAAAATACCTAAGTAAATCTCAAATTACATACCTCTTGCTCAGCCACACATCTGCATGAATCTTTGTGTGATGTAGATTCCGTATGCCAACATGAATTATTTTTTCTAATGGGAATAAATATAACAAGTGGAACAGCCATTAAATGAAAGAAACTTTATTTCAGAGAAAAAATAGAGCAAATAACAAGGTAACTTGAACACCTTCTTAGCATTTTATCACAGCAGCAGATCTATCTAAAGCCATATCAATTTTACCCATTTGTATCAAAGTGGATTCACTAAAAGTATTTATAAAAAATAAAGCAACAAATCAGCTTGATGCCTTCTGTTAGCAGCAGCAAGGTAAGTAAAGCATGGTAACAATTCTGTGTTCCTAAATTTGGAAATCTACAATGCTTCCTAACAAATATTGTAATTATTATTGTACCTGGATTCATACGACACCAGACTTGATCAAGAACCTCCTGAAATTCACTGGAAATCTGTCTTTGACTTTGAAGGGAAATTTGGATTAGACCTTTAACACTGAAGCCTACTTATTTACTTTACTTGGATACCAGGTCCCTCATCAGAACAGATGCTGGCAAGAAAACTTAAGATAGTCCATGTTACAGAGAAAAATAATAGTGAACATATAATATTTACAATTTGCAGCTAAAGAAACAGTTACCCTTGATTTGAATGCATGCATGTGTGGTCCCAGTCAGAGAAATATCTCAGCAGGATGTCAGAAAGGTCACTGAGGTTTTCATCTTCAATACTGTTCAAAGTGGACCACAGCAGGGGGAGGTAGTGTGAAGGGAGAAAAAGAAATACAGACACATTAACAAACATGCAAATATGTCTAGTTCTATTAATTTTTAGGCTCAAGATCCTATGTAATTAAAGTAATTAAAGATCCTAAGTAATTAAAGAACTGTATCAAGATCCTACGTAATTAAAGAACTATAAAATCCATGCACAGGAAACCTAACAAAACAGCAAAGTGATCTCATTTCAAGAACTATACTTGAACACGGCTAAATAAATCTCCATGTTTTTTCATAGCCATGTTCCTCTTTATAAGCATGCATTTCTAACAGTTAGAATGGTTAAAGTGCTTTTACGTTTCACTTAAAAATTCAAATAGCATCATCTTATGATTACAAAGATACCTGGGTATTTGGGCAGCAGAGGAAGTGATCTGTATGTGATATGCACTTGATACAGCATATTCAGAGCTGAGCTATAGATACTGTGCATTAAGAATAAATAAATACATAAATCCAGTTGGTTCCAAAGGTGAGCCTGTGGAAACTAGTGACTAAATAAGGAGGGCACCAGACTTTGTTAATATGGTATGACACTCTCAAACCTGAAAATTATTTTGAGGGAAGCATTCCAGACCTAAGTAATTAGATAAAACGAAGCATGCAAAGGCTTGTTTAAACACACTTGGGCATTTACCTATAAATGGCCATGACTGGTATTGAAAAGATTACTCAGTTCAAACTGCTCCAAAGCCTTTCCTTCACAAAATGCTTTGAACAATACTTTTCTGATTCTATGTCTCCCTTGTAATAATCCAGAAAAAACATAATAAGCATTTGAAAAATAAACAGCCATTGTAAAAAGTAACCTATTATACTTTCTGGAAAGCAAATAGTCTTTATAATATAAGAACTAAAGAGTAAATGTTCCAGAACCCTGGATACTGATGATGATGGATGAGGCCTTTACCTGAAAAAGGATTCTGCATTGTCATAAAGTCTTGGTGTCAGCTTGAGAGAAGGATAATCAATAGCCAGTGGCTTCACACTAAACAAGGCCATTGCCAGTGCAACAAAGAGGACAGGAAGCAGCACATTTGACAGACTTCCTCTCCAGCCTCTCCTGGTATGGTGAAACCTCTTCATCAGAAAAGCAACAATCTGTCTGAGAATGTGATGGGCTCCATGCACACTTGAGGGCTCCATAAGTGAGATATCTGAGTGAAAGAAAAGAAACCAAAAACCAATCTTGACAGACAAGGAAAATCAAATTAAATAACACGTGCTACATTTTCAAATATAGAACATAATAGTCTATTTGACAAAAAAAAGTAACCAAAAATATATAAACCTACGATGTTCCCTTGATGGTCTACTATAATCCCCTCCCCAGTATAACTAACTCTTCATACCAGGGAAAACAGATATTCAGCTAGCACATTAGAGTTCTCTGTACACAGTTAAAAGTATACTGAATACCTGCTTTCCCACAGTCCTTGCACTCTGGTACAGCCATTCCTTGTGCATTGCCACCTTTGCTCCTAGACAAATGTCTATGACAAACTCCGTCTGTTTTAGCGCTAAGGTCTTGGTCAACCTTGACTGAAATCAGCAGCAACTTTTCCTCAGGCATTTCAGTGTAATGGCTTCAGACTATGTAGCAGAGCACTGCAGATGGTAGAGATGTGGTATCTCATAAAGGCATTCCCTTCATTTCTCTGCTCAAATGGGAATGATAAAATTTTTTAATGTTTTCATCAGCTCAGTTTTCATAATTCCAGCTCATGGGCTGTTCTTCACATTCCAATGGTAGTGTGCCCACAGCTTATTAATATCTTGCCAATAAGATATTTTCCTGGTAGGCTCTCCCTTAATTTCATTTTATTGTTCTTTGTTAGATGACTTACACCAACCATTTTGCCACCATTTTACACCTTAATGCCTTCTAGGTATGTGCAAGCTCTTACCATCTGCTCTTATCTTGCCAGATTTTCCTTCATTTTAGCATAGCAGTGTCTGGTAGATTTACTACAACAGGTATTTGCACTGAGCAAGACTGAATAGCCAGTTTATTGTAGTGATCAAAAACATACTATATTTTATGATCCCTTGTGATTTGTCTCTCACTACTTTCCTGCCTCTATATTGAGACCACTCTAAGAAGCAATTTCACGTCACATTTTAACAACTACTTGTATGGGAGCTTTCAAGTAACCTCAAATTAATTGTCCTTCACTTAGCAGAGTTGTTGGTTTTTTTCTGGCTTACTAGGACTTTAATAAAAGAAGAGAGACCTGGAGGGCAAAAAGGGGGAAACATAATCAGAAAAAGAAATCAAACTTTTGACAGAGTGGCCTTTGAGCAAAAGAGCTCAAATTTTGTACTCTACAACAAATGGAATGTGAATTATATTTCTTACATTAAAACTAAATGTGTTTAGAACATGAGAAGTTATAATCAAGTAGCACATTGTGGGAGAATGTAGCTTTTAGATATTGGGTCTACACAAGAGGAGGAAGACAGTCAAAATAGGGCTTCATGGTGACAGAGAGTACTTTTCTCAAATTCTCAAGGCTAAGACTTCTGAAAAAAATAACTATCATGTCCACCCCCACAAAGAGCAAAAAGAATACAGGTAAATATAGGCTTATTGTCCTCAGTCCCTGGGAAGGTTACAGACCAAATTTCAAAAAAAAAAACCAAAAACATGCAGCATATTAAAAACAATAAATTACTGGGAATAGTCAACAGGCTTCGTAAGGTTAAACCATGCCAGCCTAGAGTTGATTATGAATATAGGTCTTTGTGACCTTGAATCCTTCCATTTCTTCGTGTTTCAGATTAAAAATAAATAAATAAATAAAATCTTGTTTATCTGTTTTGGATTTATTCTATTTGATGGTACTGGATATGCTCTTAAATCTTCCTTTAGGAGGCAAGTTATAGAAGTTTGCAGTCTTCTGCATAAATAATCTCAGCCTTTCAGTCTCCTCTTATAAAAATCTTTACAGTCCTAATCACCCTCACCACTTGCCTCAAATCCCCTTTTATGAGCATCCTATCAGTCTCAAGACATATTGTGTTAAACACGTCTATCAGATGTGGAAACACTACTGAGCTATAAAATAGTACTACGCATTCTTGTACTGATCTCCTTGTCTTCTCTTCTGTGAAAAGTAGCCTGCACTGGGCTTTCCATAATTAACTCAGTATGTTTTTCAAGAATCTCAAGGCATTTCATCACTCAAAAAGGTCTGAAACAAACAAACAAACAAAAAAACCACAAACAAACCCTTTATATTATATCTGTGTACACTTTCCATTTAAACCTTCATGTTTCTAAATCCTACATGCATGGCCTAATTTAATTTTCATCTAAATAGAACCCACCAAATCAATTTTTGCTTCATAAACTTTGTAATCCATTACCTATAAATGGTAGGTGTGTCAGGAGGCATAAAAAAAGCACATGTTTGTGGGAAAACAGTTTCTGATTACCACTGATAATCACAAAGGCTAGAAGACAAGACCAGCTGCCCTCTCTGTTATGAAGTCAATTTTTAGGCAGAAAAGCTTACGGAAATATTCTCATTAATAATTTAGATCATAAAATTAAAAATCTGACCCAGCTGTTAGAACCTGTCTTGCTTGACTTACGATTGCAATTATCTGCAAGAAGTGCAATTATGTTCACAATTAAGTTGTACTTCCCAATTCATCCAGACTCTCCTGCGTCTTATGGAAAAGATTTTTGCTGCTTTCCAATTCATGTAGACAAAATCAGGTACAGAGAAACAGAGCATAAGTCCCCAGATTTGGGAACTAAGATTCTATAGACTGCTAGAATTTGGGGCATAACCAAATATTGTAAGAGTCTCTAATTGGATATTAGATGGGGTTTTTTTCTCCCTTTTTGAGCTTCTAGAAAATAATGTAATTCTAAACTTCTCAAATGGCACATTAGAATAAGGAAAAATGGGCTATGTAATGGCTATGTTAACAGCCAGAAGCAGACATATTCAATTCTGCTTCTGTCATTTTGGCATTTAGACAAGTTGTTTAGAAGAGGTCCAGATTTTTGGAAGATAATCCTGGAACGGAAACACCCTGGCAAAACAGTTGAGCTAGCTCACATGAAACTGGCTGCATTAGGAAGCAGTTTAAATCTATTAGCTTATCAGAAGTTCTGTGCTAACAAGTAGTTCCAGGCTGAGCTAGTGATCTGACATCATTCTGCATTTCAGTATATGCCATACTGGTGTGTAGCCCACCAAACTGTGCACAGCATTCCATTAGGAAGTATTAGCACATCACAAAATCACAGGATCATCTGGGTGGGAAGGGACCTTTGAGATCATCATGTCCAACCCTTGATCCACGACCACTGTGGTTACCAGACCATGGCACTGAGTGCCACATCCAGGCTCTTAAAAACCTCCAGGGATGGAGATGACATCATTCATCTTCTTACATATTTGTTTACTCTCTATAAAAATAAATAGACATCAAGAAGAGCCAACATAACCAGAAAATGTCATGAATGCTCTTAAAATACCAAATTAAAAAAAAATGCAACATATGAAATCCAACCCCTTCAAAAAATCCTGTCCCTAGAAAAACTACCAGCAAACTTGTAAAACAGTCTTTTTAAGCTCCTTAATTTTGCTTTTCACAGAGAGATGAGTATGAAAAAAAGTTCATTTTTAGGTAAGAAGCTTAGGAAAAGAAAGAAACAAACTGCATTCAAATTACATATTTTTTGTTTATAAGAAATAAATTCTAAAGTCAGGCCTAAACACAGGAGCTATGGTTTAATCATAGCAAAGTATAAGAGGCTGAAAAATTGGTAGGGTACCATTGTACCTAGATCTCTTAGAGGAAGGAACACTTTACACTTCCCTTTACACTCCCCTCAATAGAATAAAGAGGAAATACATCTACCTTTAAATGGACAAACTAAAGGCAAACCTTAGGAAGTGATTTTGTGTGGAAAAGTAAAATATGCAGGAGTTAGTGGGCAACAAGCCTTCATCCATGAAATAATGTTCTTTACTTTTTCTTGATGCGTTGTTATCAAATCAGTCACAGAGGTGCATCCAAGCAACAGTGTTTGATCCTGGACATCACTTTTTACATTATAAAATAGGATTTTTATTCCTTTTTGTTGCAGGCAGTACAGACTCATACAAGGTAAATAATCAAATGGCAATGGAAGACACATTATTTGTATTCACTAGACAAAAGGAAAGAAGCAAGATAGAAGTATAGCAGGTTTTTGTCCCCTTTCTTCCCTTTAGTTTAGTTTTTCATAAAGCACTATGATATGATCTGGAAAACATGTAGTGCAACACGTGGTACATGTCAATTTCTTAACACAGCTTTGGGGCTGGGGGAGCTACAGGTTTGGTTTTGGTTGTTTTTGGTTGGGAGAATAACAGTTAAAATGAGGAATTCTTCAGTCATGGTTTCATGTGAAATATGACTGATATAAACACTTTAAGCAGCAATTCAAAATACTCCACTCCTTTTGCACATTAATGCCACCTTCCATAGGATAGCTTTGGAATGGCAAACTAGAAAACTGACAAATTACTAAAACCAGAACTAAGTTATGGATACTAAATAACCCAACTGAATAGAGCACCTTATGGTTATCATAATAACGGAATTGAATGCATTATCTAGATTCTCAGCAGCTCATTAAATGGATATATTGCCTTTGCTGACACAGGGTAAGCAGAGGTGAAAATGTGGAATCACAGCCTCAACACTGCAGACATCCCTGCAGCAAATGACTGTCTCAAAAAGATTGATTACTGCTGCCCAACCTCTAAATTTTTACAGATAACCAAGTGGACTTTAACTGAGTCCATCTGAATCTAGCTCTTCCTACAGCAGACAAGCTGCAAAGTTCTATATCAAAGAACAGATTTTTAGTGTAAGAAATAATCAAGGTGTTTATTCACTCTTTTCAGGCATACCACAGCTTCATGCACATTATGAATATCATCCTTCAATTTCAAGAACTTGTGTTTTTCCAAAGTTAGAACATATTATTACCTGTATTTTTCAGACAAATAGGAGAGCCCCACTGAAGGCAAACCAAATATTTCTTAGGAATTATATAAATTAGACTAAATCCAAAAAAATCAGATACAAATTTACCTCGTTTTACATCTTTACAGACATCTATGACTAAAGTGTACATTATAAATCTATCATATGAATTATTAGTTTAGGCATCTGTAATATTTATACAAGATACAAATAAGGTAAGGAAGACTCTTGAATTAAAATATAACTAACACTGAAGTACACATAGCATTTCCTGACTGTTATAACCTTCTATTTAATGCAAGAGTACCCAGTGTCATACCACTGCAAAAATCCATTAGGCTTTCTCATCACTCATATCAAAATAGCAGAAAATCCTCTAAAAGTATAAATGCCACACCATGTAATAGCAACTTGTGTGGTAACAGATAAGAATTTTAGAACAGATGTGCCTCACAGACACTGTCTATTTTAAGGGTAATTTTGGAGAAGCAAAAGAGTCCAAACAGCATTTAGGAAGCAAATGCAGTGGCTGGAAAATCAGTAAAAAGTAAACTGAGACCTCTGCTTTAATTTATGGACCTGATTTATAAACTTACTTTCCCAAATGTACTTGACTCTTTTACCTTCTCATTACATTCAGCCTTAAAAACAGACTGCAAGCTGTCAGAGGTGATGAGAATCTACTTTTTTTTATCCTGGCTACAGTCAGTAGGGTGTCTGGAACAGGGTTAACTTTAGATTGGGTTTCCAAGGTACCACTGCTAATATAATAAGCAGTAATAGCCAAAACAACAGCTAGGAAAAACCAACACCCCAGCTGCTGTTGAAGTAGCAGCTGATGTCAAAACACTACTTTATTTTTTTTTTAATATTATAAGAATGGGTAGACATGTAGCCATCACATAAATTAGACTGAGTATTTATTTAAGAATGTAACATTTTAATGAATGGTACAAGCACCTACTCTGGTTATAAAAGTATTATTATAACTTTCAATGAAAGGAATTAATTTTCAAGAAGAAAACATTCAGGTTTTTTCCCTTCTCCACTCAGAAGCACACAAATAGTGTACAAGCCTAAAGAAATAGGAAGTATGGTTCTGTCTTCCTACCCATTACCTACCACACAGACCCCAGAGAGAACCAAAACGGGTTGCTATGCTGAGACCCAAGCTGATTTGATGAATAGTAATCTAAAACTACTCTGGCTTTGACCAAAGAGGACACATTGCTGAATGCATCATTCCCATAATTCATAAGTACAGGGTTTCATTTCTTCTACAGCTGTGACTTTCAGTGCCTAATACAATCTCTGTTGTTACATTTCCATTATTTTCTTTCACTTTTCCTTGATTTATACATCTCCTGTTCATTTTTGTTGGGGCTACTGCCAACCTAAACCATACTGAAAAATAAGCTGGAATTAAGCACCATGTATTTTTAGCTTTGTATAGCAAACTCTACTCTGGCCAGAGCCCATTCATCATGATGAGATAGACATATTCTTTGGAAACAAATAAAAGATAAATAGTCAGGTGGACACAATCCTATGATGCCCTGAAAGGAAAATTACTGTAATTCTGGGAGCCATAATTCTCTGATTATACATTTCTAGATGATTAGCTTGCAACATTAACAAATATGATAATTTCTGTATCCAGGAGATAATTTTCCAAATATGTTTTTATTGTAGTATTCTCTCCCCTGCAGTGATGCACCTGCCATGAATTGCCATGTGGAGGAGGATACAAGAGAAACAGTTGAAAACCAGGTACAGAATAGTGTCTACAAAATAGAATCTTACTTGCACCTCCTGTATCTGTATTCTGTCTGTGTTATTTAAAACTAAAAAAAAAGCAGAGAACTACAGTCTGATAGAACTGTAAAAAATAGATCCCAACTGACTTCATATATAAACATGTGTATATATAAATGTATACATACAGATTTGTGTGCATATATATAAATATATATAAATATACATATATATATATACAGATTTGGAAAAGAAAAAGAATACATTTGCACATGCATAGGCAAACACCCATCAGATACATCTGCTGTACTAGAATACACCCTCATATTACAATAACCAGCATCCTTTTTGAAATCAGCTCATTTTCTTTGTAGAAGAATCAGTGCTCAGAAAGCTCTTAGAATTCAACCCACTGAATCCAACCTGTAGACTCAAGTATTAACATTTCAAGATTTAATCCAGTGTAGACAACAGGGCTTCAACTGACCCAGCACTTCTGCTGTGTTTGGTGAAGATTTGCCAAAAGAGCAGCACAGCAGTGTAATCTGAATATTCTCTCTAGCACAGCATTTGAATTTAAATGTGAGTCAATGATAAACATCTTAGCATCTTCAAACTAGAGAAGATTAAATGCAGCACGGGCCAAAAAAACCTATATATTCAAACCAGGTTTCTCAAGTACTTCCTACTAGTAACTTGCTTCCCAGAAAGAGGAAATTGTAGCTGTCCAGTTTGGTAATGTAAGATGACTTTATACAGTTATACAGCTGCCCAGTTAGCAGTGAGTGGCCTTTGGAAGGCACTGTACAAGGCATCAAGGGACAAGGTCCTGGAATGGGATTGCTCGGAGAAAACTCAGATAACAAATGGAGAGAACCTCTGCAGAAGGGCCCAGATGCCACTCTGATAAAGAACATTCTTGACTGCTTTAACTTTTACAATCCGTGAAAGTACTAGCTTAATATGAATAAAAAATATTTGGTTTTAAAATATTTAAACTTCCATAATACATTATTCTATTAACAACATAATAATAACAGAGTTTGTGCAGGGAAACAACTCAAAACTAAAAGATGAGTTCTGCAGGAGGCATGTTTTATTCAGACCCACAGCTAAAGCAAACAAATGAAAAATGTATTTGGTGAATAATCTCTCTCCTCAGGTACTCTGGTATCTCATAAATAGTGGTATTAAACAGCTACAAGGTATTAAGCAGACTTTGATTAACAGAATTAACATTCCATTTTTTCTAATGCCTCCAATGAATACGGTAACCTAGATAAACCACAAAAATAGAGCCAGTCCATCACCCCATTTATGTATTATAAAGTCCCACATATATTTCAAATGAGAAATTAACTGACAACAGTGCAATATACAAATCTTATCAAGGTGTCAGCTTGTGACCTACATAACTTTATACACATATACACTTAGCACAGCCAAATACAGTCCTAAGTGCTGGCTGCTCTGCGTGCTGCCTTTCATACTGAATCTGCTTTGGATCTTGTCCCTGTAACTCCTAAAAAAAATTTTTGTTAGCTCTGAGAAACAACTTGTAGTCCTGCAGAATGTTGCTAGTATGGAGAAAACAGATGTGCCACTACTGATAATGTTTTTGCGGGCTTTTGAAACACAAAAGAAATGTTTTTGTGACAAAAAAGAGAGAATTTCACCAATTCCTACCATGCCTACTTTTGAGAAGGCAATGGACACATAAATATCTGTCTTCAAATGGAAATATCAATCTGAAATACAGCCTTGCTAACACAGCTTTCTACATGTCTACAGTATTTACTCATTAGCTGAAGAAAGATACTAAGACTCCTTGAAGCCTTATCCCTAAGCAATGTTCCATTTCAGGATGAAAAGTAAGTATACTTAATCTTGGTAAGCATAACTTTCAAAAAACTGACCATTTACATCAATTTACTTACATAACTGAAACTAAAGTATCTGGTTTTGATGGTGCAACAGCATTAACAAAGCAAACGTATGATTTAAAATATTTTTGTGCCTTCATGTACATCTATATACACCATCTTTGTATAAAAAAAATTATAAATATATACACATACAGAAAAACTTGGAAAAAATCTATCAAATATAAAACCCACCCTTAAATTAATGCAAGGCAAAGTACGACCAGAATTTACTTTATATACAAAAGTGAAATAAATTCACTTTTGACATATATGCCCCATATTTGAGGGAGAGAAATAATCATTTCATCTTGAATGTGAGAAGTAAATGTTATCTTTGGAAAACAGGAAGTGCATAAGCCAAAAAAAAAAAAAAGGATTTCACTATTTAAGGTAGGAAGAAAATATTTGTATAGGTGTATCAAAAGCCACCTTATTGTTACACCAGACAATCCATTGCTTTTTAGGTTTTGGTTCTTTTTCACAGAACACATGATCACTTTATCTACTGAATATGGATTTTTGAAGATGTTGTAAATGTCAAAGAAGTGGAATACCTCCAAAAAAAATCAAGCAGGTCATTCTCAAAAACAATAACTGAACACAGGATCCTGTCTGCCTGATCTTATTTATTCTCTGAAGGAGTTTTACTTCTCTTCTATTCTTTCATTTTCCCTCTTTCTTTTCTGTGTGTAAAAATTACTTAGGAATCATTACAACAAGAAATGGAAGACAAGCAGCCCTGCAGAGTAGAGAAAATAACTCCAGAATATGACATTAAAAGACAGGATGTTAAAAATATCAGGAAAGACTGTAAAGGCTGTCAGCACCTTTTCCCTGCATGCAGCTGCTGTAGAAGGCCCCACAAAATACAGGAATGAAAACAAAAGGAAATCCTACAGTGGGAAGTAAAGGTTGGAGAGAGGCAGAAGGGACCACTAGCAGGTCTGAGGAAAAACAGGAAAAAATATACTGTATTGAAGAAATATACCTTCTCTATGCAAGAAAAAAAACAAAGGCATAAGAGCTACAACTCTGAGACAATTTGATCTCTTGGTTTTCAAGCTGTTAAGAAAGTTCACATTCTAACAATTGCATTTAGATAAAGAAACCATTACTAATGCACCCACAACCATTCAAGTTCTTTGATAAAAGAAATTTATGAGTATAGTGGATGACACTCCAAATTATTTCACTTCTGAAAAAAAGCACTACTAAAAACTAAGATGACAAACAATGTTGGTGAAGGCAAGGGCAGGTTGTTGGAAAGAGAATGTTCAAAATATTCTATATACCTTAACAGATGGTATTCTCTACCCATTAAATAAATAAATGAGCTTTTCCACTTCTCTGTGTTCCTTCTGGAAAACTACATCGACAGAGCCCTGATGGTGTTTTTATAAGGACCACACTTTCAGCCTCCAATATTAACTCTTCTCTGTTCCCTGAAAGATTCTCAAATTTTCCTAAAGATATTCAAACTTAAAAACACAGACATAAAAATTGTACATAGAATTGTAGCATCAGCCTCATCAATTTTGTACTGATAGTCTAAATAACCTCTTTATGTCCTTTCCTACATTATATTGAAACATAAATCATCATAGCCATACTGTCTTAAGATGCTTTTTTCACCAGGATTAGTGGGTAACTTTCAAAGCCAGTGTTTTCCAGGACATTATTTCATTATTATTAATAACAATAATACTATCAATAATAAAATATGTTAAAACCTTCCATAACCTAGATTTTCTGAGAATTTGGCTTAATTAAAACACATCTTATTCAGTTTTTCAAGTGCTCTAACTCTTTAGGAGTCTATTCAGTCTAACTCAATATCATTCTTCCAGTCCTTTGCAACAGTTACTTTTTTCTTTTTTGTTTTTTTAAACAAAGGTTATATTTGCTTCAGTATCACTGATGAGACAAATCAAAAGGCAGAGATAGTTGAAACTCAGTGAAAATTCACTGAAACCTCTCCAGATTGATGTTATGTTATTAATGACTCCTTTTTTTTAGCTACAGTTTCTTAACTAAATTAGTCTCAGATGTGCTTTAGAAGTATTGTATATTGTTGATCTCTTCAATTTTAATAGAAGCAATGTAAAATTTGCCCAATATCCTTCAAAATTCTTGACACCAGATGCTTCGAAGAAAGGTTTAAGCAACCATAAAAATTAGTAATGCATAAACCTATTTCTACTCCAGTGTTTTCAGTGGCTAACATCCAAGAAGTCCAAAGACATATAAACTTTAATAGCACTTCTGTTGTTATAACTATGCATATTATATATACAAAAAATTGTATTATAATCATATTATATTAAAATATTCATACTATATATGCACAAATAACTTTATTTTGACTTTTCAAATTGTAGTACCACTATCTTTGTCTCCTTAATGTTTTATGGAAATGAATCTCAAATGTTTTGTATCACCATGCAAAAAATATAGTGCATATAATATAAGCCCTTTTGAATTTTCTACAGTTTAGTTTCATTATTCCTTAGGTTCCAACTGCATTTTACTTCCACAAGAGATTAGATACAAAGCTGGTGTCTCCCAGACATTTCTGAGATGCTGAATGCTACAAAAATTAATTAATTTGGGTCTTCAGCAAGGTATCTGAATATTGTAATTCTGCAGTACTGGTCCCTCATCAACTCAATGAGCACACTCTTTAGCCTAATTTCTGCCTTTATACATTTCTGAAAAAATTCCAGATTATTTTGTTATGTATCCATGGTTAGCTAGTCACCCATTAGATTTCTTCTTACCTCTCCTGATTATTTTTCTACGTATACTGCCTGCTGGGCTTTCTAATAATTTTATTGGATTTCATAGAGTTGGTTTCTCCATTTTCTCAAGGCTATTTAGCTCTAATGATCTGGTCAGGCAGTCACTGTCAACTCAGTCTAACCTTTTTTCTGCATATCCTGTATACATGTATACAAAACAATAACCATGAATCATGTGCCCCTGCTGTGTAGAAATTAATTATGCATCTCCATTATGATACACGCATATTATGCCTGCAAACATAGGGTCCCCTGATTTAAGAACAAAATCCTACCTGTTCTCACCAAAAAGTGAGTTTTACCACATTTTTTAAATTGGAATAAGACCAAAAATTATAAGTAAATCTTCCAAAAGGAAACTTAAACCACTAGAAATTACAGTGTGCTTTATATTTTTAAAGTTACCCATATTGAAACTCTTACAATTAATTTAGCTAATGGACCAATACTTATCTCTAATATTTGCATTTAGAAAGAGTCAAATAATTCTGAGGGGGTTTTTTATGATAGTGTTTTGTGTCAAACCTGGTGAGCAGCTAAGCTTGGTCACGTTCCCCCTGCTCCAGCAGGATGCGGGACAGAAAAAGAGGGAAGGCAGGAAAACTTGTGGGTCAAGATGAAAAGAGTTTAAGTGTAGGGGGAAAAAAAAAAAAAGAACAAGCAATGCAAAGGCAATAATTCACCACCACACCACCTCCCACAAGCAGACTGATGCTCAGCCAGTCTGGTAGCAATATCTGCCTCCCCAAAAATATTCTCCCCTCGGTTTTTATTGCTGAGCATAACACTATATGGCACTGAGTAACTCTCTGGTCAATTTGGCTCATCTGTCCAGGACATGTAACCTCCTAGATTCTTGCTCATCCTCACCACAGTCCCCACAGGGAGCGGAGGCAGAATAGGGAAAACATAAAGCCTTGACACTGCAAAACTTCTCACTCTATTCCAGCCAGACCCATTACAACAACAAACTGTAAAACATAACTAGAAATTATCAAAGTTCCAGCTTCAGTGAGATCCTGTCATAGTTTGCTGAAGTTATGTGTCCTGCCTGGCTCTGGCATTGGACATCAGTCTAAATCTTGTACTGATTTTCTGCAGGGTCATTTAAGAAGGGACAATCATTCTGCTCCACTATACCTCCTGCTCTGGGAGACAAGAGATTTCCATTTTGGTTTCTACACAATCCTGTTGCCTCAAGGGCTCAGTACCACTAAAGGATAGCCAATACCTCTTCTTGTGCTTATAGCCATGTTTTGTCAGAGCATCTCTCTACTCCAACTTCTTTTACAAATCAAACAGCAGCATTCTGTGATCTCAATAACGCAGCTGTTTGCTTCAGGGGATTTTGAAAATTCATTTCACTACTTTGACAAAAGAAAGTTTTACTGCCTTTGAATCTGCTTTCAAAGACAAAATTATACAGGTCAAGTTATTGCCCATAGAGTATTCTGGTTAGCTTTGACAGTGACAGATACCTTTCATGACCATTTCCCAGATCCCTTATGCCTACACTTCACAGCTGTTCTTAATGATGAATGACAGTCATCTGCAATGAATTACAGCTTTGCAGTATTCTTATCCCCAAAGAAATGGTACTATCATCATATTTTCTTGCTATAATATATCAGACTGAAAATTACAGCCTCTGATTACTAGATTCTTTATTAATGTAATAACTTGAACAAATACTAAGTTATGTGTTTTGAAATGTGGATGGTAAGATACCGAGTTCTTAGGTAAAGCATACTCTGTTTTCATTACTTTAAGAACTGTAAATCTCACTCTTTAATGAAAAATGTGTGGAGAAGACAGGCTGTTTTGATTTGAAATTGGTTTGCATGTCCTAGCTGAGCCTTGAAGAAATACACAACTGATGTTTATGAAATAAGGGGATATTCAAAGCTATATTCTCAATGGAAGACTTGTTGTCACCACTCACAGGGGTCAATATTTTGTTTTCTTAGTCAGGATTTTTTGTTACACAGTTACATCTTCAATGATTCAACAGGGACTGAAATAGTCCATCAAAAAAACTCCTCAAAAGTTCTGCACTTTATGGGAAAGTGTCTCATCTTGGTCCAAAGTTCTTGGCACCAATTACTCATTACTGGCAGATCCAATTTAATTTATCTTAACAAATAATTTTTTCAAAATTATTATTTCCATTACTGTAATAATTAAGGTCCTTAGTCACAGACCAGGACCTCTCTTGTGCTTCTGTTCTATGGAAACAATACAAAAAAGATGCATATAGAACAAAATGTTTGACATCTGACCAAAGAAGTTTGTAATCTAGATATAAATAATAAAACAGAAGAAACATAGTAAGCGTAGAAGCATAAGAATCCCAGGTACAAAAAGAAAATATTGATGAGCTTGGTGGGCATTGCTAATAAAGAACTTGAATCTTGCACTTGGCAAGGTATCACATTAGTGACTTGTAAGAAGAAGTTTTAAGAAAAACAAGCAGCCTTCAGCATTCAGAAACGTCAACAAGGACCTCCTCCCAGGCTTTCAATCCAGTAAAATAGAAAGCACAAAGCAGCTTGTTTTAAAATAGAACCTGAAATAACATGTCACTTGAGAGCCCAAACGATCTTCTGCTAAGGAGGGAAACAGATTTAATTTTGGGGAGGTTTTTTTGTGAATGGGTCAAGATTAATATACCTTTCTAATAGACTACAGCTTTTGTATCTCTGGTATATCTCAGCAATATGTATCCTCCATCAGTATGAATGAGAGAGAGTAATTGGTTGCCACATACTGGTAGGAAGCAGTACATTGATGCTGATGCAGTGAAAGTATGAAGGATGTAGAAGGATGGGAAGATGAGTGTGAAGTGAAACAGAGGTGAATGACAATAGACATATAAAACCTACAAGCCAAGGCAGATCACATCAGACTCTCAAAAAATTTACCATATGGTAACAGGCAATACTTTCCATTTGCCTCTGCACTCCTCAGCTTTGGGAAGTTTGCATATATGCATATTTGTGATGTTTATAAATTTAGCTGCTTCACATGGTACCTAATTTTCTACTTACAGGTTGATTCAGCACCATTTGTATGGTCCAGGTGTGCTGCCTGTGGGACATAGGGCATCTTCTCTGACTCCTGCAGTAGCTTCAGAAAAACCTTTCATGATACAGGGAAAAAAAAAAAAAATTAGAATCTAGTTTCTAAAAAATTACTATCCAGATTGTCAGACATTAATACAGGCTTCTTCAGCCACCCTGCTAGAATACAACTATAAAATTAGTCAAGCTGTCCAGTGGAGTAAACCTGGAGAAAAGGAATAAACGCCAATAGATACAAAAGTACCTATGCAAAGAATTGTTGGCCCACACACAGTATTATCTGCAAAGATTTTACAGTAGAATATCTGTCTTTGACAATGAAAGGACAACACAGTCATCAGGCACAGTCAACATCACCAAAGTCTGGTCTAACTAATCCTATGGGGAGTACTAGGCAACAATGCATGATTTGTAACAAAATCATTAGCATGCATATCCCAGACTGGGAAAAGATGACAGGATACTGCTACCTAAAGTCGCTGTGAGAAAACTGAAATTATTTTTGTATAACAGTAAAAATCTAAAAATCTACACTAGATTAAAATTGTTATGGTTCTATCTTCCTAAGAAGGATGACACACATAACAAGGGAGTTAAAGATAAATTTTAAAGGAAACGGAGCAGAACTGACCAACTTTATAACCATGAGATCTATTTAAATGGTATATATAGTTCGCCAAGTAGATTTGTGCTCAGCCTACTACTTCTTGCTTAATCTTGTTTCATGATTCTGTCCACATAAAGTCATTTTAATTCAGCAGAGATGTATTTCATTTGTCAGTCCCTCAGCCTTGAAGAAGCTTAGAACAGCTTTCATGAGTCAGTTATTAAAACTCACACCACTCTTGTAAGCTCAAATGAAAAATAAAATTAACATTTTCTTATCTTAACCTGAACTGCAATTTAAACAGTGGTCTAGGAACAAAAAAAAGAATTACAGAAAATCAGCTACCACAAGCATCTCTAATTAAAAAGCAAAAATACAACCAAATTTTTCTCTCTCTTGTCTTGCTTTCTCTTCTCTGTTTGGGTAGAGCTACAAGACCTAGATTACAACTACAGTGTAACCTTCAGAAATTATTAAGAAACTACTTATTTATTCCCACAAAAGAACCTGATATCAGTTATAACAACAACAACAACAAAATCTTGTTTCCAAGAAGCTCATACAATAGACAATAAAAGCCAATCAATTTAAAGTACTTTATAGTTGTGGAAAGACATTACTTGACTCACTCAGGTCTGATCATGACATAAACCCCACTTTGCTTAGTCAATATAATTGCCATTTAACAGTCATCACTGATTGCATTTGTTACCTGACAGCCTTCAGGGAACACTTTTGGCAATTAACAAGTGCAAGGTTAAAAGAAATTCATACCTCCTGACGTTTCTATATTAGACCCTGGAGAGAGATCCTAGCTGCCCAAAGCCATATTTTAATTTGTTGCTTTGGTCTCACTTGCTGATGGCTCCTCTGCACACCAATTCTGTCAAACAAACAAAACTAAATTAAACTGAACCAACTAAAACCACAGAGGAATTGCTCCTCTCTGGCTAGGATGAAGGTTGCACTAGTGTGCATGTTGCCTGCATATATTCAGTTCAGTGTCAAAATTCCTGCTGAGTTTGCAGGTTGATATTTTCTTCTTGAATCATGATATGTCATTTGATAAGAGGATGTAACTGTTCCCTAAAAAAAGAAAAAAATGAAGCATTTTCCTAATATATGTTTACTGCATCTTCTCTTACACCGTTATTCTGATACAGCTAAAAAGGCAGAAAGACAGATGCATTGCCCAGTCCTCTTCATACTATCCAGGCAGCATTTAAACACACCATTAAGAATGGGAATCATTAGGGACCATATTGTAAAGAAGAAATTACAGTTTGTCTAATGATGATGTGGATAATGTGGACAGAAGAGGTATTAGCCTAACAATGTCATGAGCAGAGTACTATCCAAAACACAGAGATCTGGAAAAGTCAGGATAAGACACCATGACAAAGAAAAAATGTGTTCTTGCCATACCTAAAGGACTGGATTAAGTCAACAAGAGGAGGTGTCCTCTAGAACTCAGAAGAGCATCCCCTTCCCTACGTGCCTTAGTAATTCCTGCCTGATTTCTGCTTTGGCTTCCAAGTCCATATCTGACCAAGGACTTGTTCAGACTGTGGGGGAACCTGAGGAAATAGACATTTCCTGCACCTCCCCTAAGCTGCCCTAGAGAGCAACTCCCTGATTTCTTCCCAATTTCTCCTTTGGTGCAGCATCTTAAAACCAAGCCTGCTTCACTGATAGTTTCCTTTACACTTCATTGCAGAACATTGCAGAACACCTTAATTATCATTGCTAAAAACATCTTCAGTTGAAATGAAAAAGGGCAGAAAACCAAAGTGGTTGAGAGAAGGAGAAAATGAAGAAGGGAAAATAAAAAACCAACCAACACCTGTAGACAGCTCTTTATCACCTAAACCCACTAATATTTTAGCAACATTTCTGGGCCCTCGTATCTCACAAATCCCATGAGTACCCCAAGTATTTTGCAGTGGGAAAGTGTTAATTGCATGAATTGCTTTCTGTCAGATAATTTGCAACAGGCACCTGCAAAAGAGTAATCAAAATTGTGAGTGGTAACATATTAAGTAATTTAAAAGCCATATAAAAGTCCCTGAAAAGTAAACAGCATGTGGAATTAGAATCACATGGAAGCAATATTTAACATTTTCCCAACTGTACTTGTAGATCTTTTTGCTAGGACAGGCAGACCTCTATGAGCATGTCAGTGCTAAATACTTACTGCTCCATACTTGAACCCCTGTTAAGAATCAACAAAATACAGAAATCCAAAAAACCTTCCTTTTACTTACTTCCCACTTGGAAAATGTTTACATTTGGCATTCTTTAGCATCACCAGGGAAAGTATCCCATGGACCTTTCAAAGTTTTAAACCTACATATCCCAGGAGGTGTCCTGGCCTATGGCTGGGGGATTTGAATCAGGTGATCTTTTAAGGTCCCTTCCAAACCAAATCATTCTATTATTCTCTGACATATTTTGCTTTAAATAGCTTCCCTATATAGAAGCAATTTTCCTCCTACTATATCTTTTATTCACATTGGGTTTTTTTATTTTCTTCCAGGCAGTCCATGCCATAGCCTTCTGTAGTTACAGGTGTGTTTCACTAACAGAATGATGCAGAAAAAGTCTTAGAGCCATTCACTGTGCATGACTGTTGGCTGAGGAATTTTTGCAAGCAAGACAATGGTAATACTTCTGACTGTGAAACTTGGATTCACACACTCAGAGGGAGATAGATACTTGGCGCAGCTCAAAGCCACGGGAAGAAAATTTGTATGCTTTTAACAAAAGTACTTAAAATAGGTAAGAAGTAGCATTGCTCAATTCCATCATGTTCACCTGTGAGCTTGCTCCACACCAGGCACTGAAGGACCACCTCAGTCACTCTTGGCGATAGAAAGAACAGGTAGCTGTACTGCTCACTGAGAAGGACTGCCCTGCTTGCAAGCAGCAACTACTGCCCTGGCTGCTACTTTTAAACCACCAGGTTTTCCATATGTATAGGATGTGCTTTTTTTGCTCAAGGAATAATGTCTGACTAGACAGAAATACTACAGTAAAATAAATTAATATGATTATACCATAGATGAGTACAACTAGAGGACACCTACAACAAGATGCTGCTTAAGTACGCTCAACGAAACTGAATCTCATTAGAAGCTACATAGTGTTTTAATGCTAAAATATTTAAATGAAATATATGGCTTTCCCTGGAAGGTTTTGGGACAAACTCGTTGGTCATTTCAATGAAGAGAATTTAAAGTAGTTGTGAGAGTCTGACCTCACTGACTTGAAATTGTCTCAAAAGAACAATTTTAAAGTGAATTGCCCTGGCTGGGGTGGAGGACCCGGCCTGGCCAGAGCTGAGCAGAGGGTGACACCTGGAAAGAGATGAGAACTAAGAACTAAGGGCTGGGTGGAGACTGCTCCCCTTTTCTGAGGGCCTTCAATGCTTGGATGTCCCTCCAGGCATCATTACCCTGGCCAGGGTGGAGGAAGCCACCTTGATTGTTCTGATGCTGATGGACCTGGCTGAGGGGGCTGGAACGGAGCCGGGAGTGGAGCCTAGAAAGAGATAAGAACTGTGTGCTGTCATCTTGAAGAAACTTGCTGGACAGCTGTGCCCCTGGTGGTGGCTCTCTCTCTCGCTCTCTCTCTCACTCTCATATTCCTTCTTCCCACTTTCTTACCCTTTTTTCTCTCCAAGTTTCTCTACTCTCTCTTATATCTTCTTTTCCTCTCTCCCTCTTTTGCCTTTCTCTGTAATTTACGTAAAGGCTGCTTGCACCCAACCCATCCACTGTTGGACTTTGTTTCATGGATCTAACACAAAAATAAATTTTAATGTTACCTCGGACCGTAACAGTAGTACTCTACTAATGTATATTTTGACACATCTTATTTTGCAAAGATGTTTCAGTGGTTTTGATTGCTCCTCAAAGCAAGAAAGCAATAAACTTTGAAACCTCTAGAGTTGCCAGAAAGTACAACATCATCTCCCAGAGAGCTCTCAGCATACACTTAATTTAAACACCCTTCTATCCTCCTTTTGGTTCTACTAACACTCTTTGGATTACAAGCATTATAAATTACACAAATGCAAATTGTTGGAAAAGATATTTGAAAACTAAAAGGAAGCAAATATATTATTGATGAGATTTGAAAGTGTCAGGAACTGATTTTGTTAGGACTTCAAGATTTCTTTGAAGAAAGAATGGAAGCCTGGTTTCCCTGGAAGAGTAGGATTTTTAGAGAATGCAAGTGTCCCTCAGACTGAAACAGAATAATGGTGAATGTATGAGAGAACAAAAGGAAAGGATAAAATAAAAATCGTAGCACATTTATTCCTTTAAAGTCAGAGTCCTTTGTTTCCAGATTGAATTGTTATAATAGACTAAATAGCACTATTATGTGCTATCCATTTAGTTGCCAATGCAAAGAGGCTTTTGATAAGAAAATGGAGAACTGAGGTTCTAACAACAGCTAATGATGAGATGCAGAGATAATAGAAAGAACCCCAAATTAAAGCATTAAGTCTTCAAGCTGAAGAATGATACATCAATATCTAACACCACTTTTAAAGCTTTTTTTTTTTTTCATATCCCCTGCAGAAAACAACCAAAAGCAAGCTCTCAACTGAATAACAGATGAAGCACACTGGGAATGCTTCTGTGTATTCTGTGACAACACCTCATTTACTTTACAGATGCCAGTTCTGGAAAGTTCCATGGTACAGGGATGTAATCACAAAGAGTTCTCAAGATATACATTACTTCAGAAACTATAAAGTTTGGCAGTGAACAGTGTTCTTTCTTATAGAATGCTAATTACCCTATATCGTTTGAAAGAAAATAACAATTTTTCAATAAGCTTTTGTCTTGCCTTTTAAAATTGTATAGCAGGACCATAATTCACTCTATACCAATATGAAAAAATGTTTATTAAACTGGTATGTTGGGTTCTTTTGCTCCCCATTCTCCCCTGCTTTGCCATAGCAAATGCTTGCCATTTATAATGAAGACATTATTTATTTTTCTTTATAAATAACCCAGTTCTGTAAAGCTTAAGTTCAAAGGAAACCACATACTTGCTGGTAGATCACTCTTTGGACTG
The DNA here is from genome assembly GCF_036169615.1 of Heliangelus exortis. NCBI lineage: Eukaryota > Metazoa > Chordata > Aves > Apodiformes > Trochilidae > Heliangelus > Heliangelus exortis. The sequence goes on along the minus strand of NC_092423.1, from coordinate 81,055,661 downwards.
CAGTTTAAAAAGAAATGTGCAAAAGCAGATCCTTTATGCTTCTGCAGGGTCTTAAAAATCTATGTGGCATATCAATATAGTCCCAAAGATGACTCTCAGAGGACCACATCAGGATACCACAGCTCCATAAGGTTGCATATTGGTTCAATAAATTTCATGAACTATTGTCATTTTAGGTTTATGTGCATTATCAGGACTCTATTTATACTTCTCCCACAGATTATATAAGATGAAAAATTCTAAACTTGCAAAACAAAACCAGAACTGCTGATACAGTTTCATGTACCTTCACCCATAATTCATATACGCATAGCTCATGCAAGAAAAATGCAAAGCATAAGTGGTATCTGACAGGCCTTGAAGGGTATCATCTTCATAACACCAGGAAAGATGAGCATCTCTCCTAGGGGAGTTCTTGTGTTCCAGTGGACCACAGTACTCATACTCATATATCATAGCATCCCGTACATTTCCAGAGAAGAGGAAGAAGGGCTGCACCCCTTTTCTATACTAAGTGTTTATTGCTATATATATAAAAATATATCATTCTACAGGAGCTTGCATTTAATTATTTTTTGTTGTGGATTTTTTTGTTGGTTTGTTGGAGTTTTTAGGTTTTTTTTTTTAATATGTATTATACTTTCTGGCAGAAAACAGCCAAACTTTGTCTAATTATAGGTAATCACTGGAGAAATCAGTTTCTCAAAATGATACTGAACGAATTGTCATTGTTAAAAATAAATGTATTTTGTGCAATAAAAAAATGCTGACAATATTCTCTTATCATCACTTGAAGGAGTTAAAAAAATATTTTTGTAAAAGGATCATGTTCATTTATGTATTTAAGTGTCTGCCTCTCTAGGCACACAAAATACTCTTTAGGGATTTCACCACAGTTTGGCTAAGTCATAAACTTTAGAACTTTGTAAGTCAGAGAGTACACAGCAAATTTTTTTTCCATCCCAAGAGCTACCTGAACAGAACATGCAGCCTTGCAAGTTCAAAGCTCATTCCAGTGCTAGAGATTCAGGACAAGAGTTTTTCTCATTAAATCAATTACACATTAGATTTTCCTTCAGTAAATGTAGAAACAAACATTTAAGAGTTACACAGTTCCTCAGCCTTCACATTGGATTCATGAAGCAGGAAATAAGTCATAATAAAGTAGGTACAGTACAGCAAAACTACAAAATGTAAATTTTACTTGAGGTCTTTTGTGTTTTGTTTTGGGTTTTTGTGTGGTGGGTTGTTGTGGGGTTTTTTTGTTTTTTTGGTTTTTTTTTTTTTGTGTGTGTATGTTTTTTGTTTGGGTTTTTGTTTTGTTTTGGGTTTTTTTGGTGTTTTTTGTTTGTTTTAATGAAACATCCTTCTCACAAGAAGCTGTTGTGCAATATGAAAGATACAATCAAGAGTAACATAGGAAGGTAATACAGAATTCTTTAACCAAGAAAATGACGTAACACAGAAAAACTAAAAGTACCTCTTCCAAAGTGGTGTCAGAAATGCCATAGCCAGTCACATGTAGATGATGAAGGCTTTTATCTAAAGCCTGAAAAAGACCATTAAAAGAGGTCTTATCTGCATTTTCTGGAATCACATAAGTCAGCTCAGTCCCACTGTTCTCTTTCAAGAAGGCTTCTGGGATGTGAGTCTGTACCAAAGATGTGACCTGAACAATATGCTTAGGATCCTGGATTTCAAACACAGAGGGCTACGAGGAAAGAAAGATAATCATGTTAGCAGGTCTATAGGACTCAGGAGCAGAATTCATTCAGGAAAATTTCCACTGATGATACTGCATCAAACCTGGGATGCAGAGACTACTTTCCAGAAACAAGGAATAGAGCACTTTTCAGATAAAAGTTGAAATGCATCCTTTTCCAAGATGTTACTGTGTTCTTCTAAATAATTAATTAATTAATAACAATAAGAATAATAGCACCCACCCAAAACAACCAGAAAGCTGATAAAAATCTGGCTCTCTAATAATCTGTGACACCTATTATTTCCTGGCAGGGACGTGCAGCTCCCTTAGAATATTCACAGCTATTATTTGGCAGGCACTGTTAACAGATTCTGAACAGATCATTTTTAGCATACCTTTTTTATGAGTGTTAGGCTGTGTCCCTGGCCATATCTTTCTCTCAGATAGGAGGGGGAGCCACAGCACCTCAGCTGGCCACGCTGCAGGATGGCAATGTGATCACTGAGAACCTCTGCTTCATCAAGGTGGTGAGTGGTAAAGATCAGTGTGCAACCTGCATCAGAAACATTGGTATATGTCTACAAAACCTGGTTTCTAGAGAAACACCTCTTGCTCTCACACGGGACCGTTAGCCTTAGAGGGAACTTGTTTCAGGTCCCTTCAAAACCTAATTGCAAGACACAAACCAAACTTTCATTCAGAGGTAAAGTTAAATTCTGGTCTAAACTTGCTCTGTGTTCTGTTACACATTGTAAGCAGTACTAAGCCATTACAATGTAAAGCTTTTTTAAGAACTTAAGAGATTCCCTAAAACAACATAGCAGCAGTGTTTGTTTCAATGGAACATTCACTCTGAGTTATTACAGATAACTGAGTGCTCACTAGCTGAAGAGTTTGCTTCCAGTTTTTAACCCTATGGCACTTAGAAAAAATTAATGTAGCAGACTGAGTGATGAGTCTATTTTTTTTAGAAATATATATGCAACTATATATACTAATGAGTGGAAAATGGGAAATGAAAACCAGAAAATAATTGAGAAGGTAACAGAAAAAGAAAAGAGAAAAGAAAGTTGAGTACAGGATGCAGAACTAGAGTTCTAACCTTTGTTAGACTGGGTATCTTTTTTGTTAGATAGATGGTAATTCTTGTAATATCACTTGGCTGTTTTAGTGTCTGGAATTTTATTAAATGTTACCTCTGAAATGAATTTATTTAGGTACTGTATAGCAGTACTAATTATCTGACTATCCTGTTTAAATTTCTTAAATCAGAATTCCAGAAAAGAAAATAAGCAGCAAAATATGTGTATGAACTTTGTACCAGCTTTGTACTTTAGAAGAACATCCCAGATGCTACGGCGAGAACATGGATCTACTCCACTTGTGGGCTCATCTAGAACAACTGTCTTTGAGTTTCCAATAAAGGAGATGGCAATTGACAGCCTCCTTTTCATTCCCCCAGAAAGAGCTCCAACAGGTTTGTACTGGTGTTGGGATAAATCCACATCTTCCAGAGCTCTGAAACAGGAGTGCAGAAACAGAATGAATTTTGAAGAAGTTTTTCTAGTCACACTGTGTCCACTCATAGCTGAATTACTGAAAAGTGACTGTAAATGGAAAGTGGAAAAAACAACTACTTCTGCCCAATTCAATTATAAAACCAGATGATAAAAATTAATAGAAAAAAAATATTGCTTTAGCTAACCAGGTATAAACACTCATGATCACCTGAAACACAAATTCTGGATAAGTATGGTACAGGATAGAACAGACAACTTTGAAATTAAGTCAAATAAAATGTATAACAGCTGGCTTCATGATTTCAGCAAACCCTTAAACCATGGCAAAGACATTTAGTTTCATAAATCAATGCTTCAGTTTTTGCAACTATATGCAGTTTTTGACAGTATATGAAATCTGTAAACCATGCCATTTACCTTGACAGAATTTTTCATTTTAAGAAAACAAGTTTCTATAGTTGTTGTATAGATATATATAAGAAAATTATTTTCAATCTGTTTAGAAGCCATCTTTTCTTTACAAATAAAAAGCTAATTTTGTTTCATTGTTTTGTTACTTTTCTAATTTCTCCAAAGTATTGAAAAGCATTTATTTCCCTTTAAAAAAATTATTTTTTTCTTAGTAGCAAGGCCTGCAGAGGCCTGGGTATTCACATGTGCCATTAGTATGACAGACTGTTGCTGGAATTAAAATTCAGCAGTCTAACTATAATAAAATACAGGATATTGTTTTTCATAAATTTTAACCAAACACTAGTGTTGGTTTGTCCTTGTTGTTCCACAGTTTTTCTCTCTCTAGAGAAAGAATTCCCTGTCCCACACCAGAGATTTTCGAGATAAAAATTTTGAAACAAGCTTTTATGACAGGTATTAAAAAGTAAAACACACTTTGCCACAAAATGTGTCTGCATGTGCCTCAGTGTATTCATAAGGATAAGTTCCAGCAACCTGGCATTTTTTCCACTGAACCATGGAAGTGTCCAGCCCATCATGAATCAGAAGGTATGCAGAAACTATTTACACAGCCACATTAATAGAAGAACATACATTTTATTCGTTAAATTCACAAAATCCAGTAGATTATTAGTGAACAAGATCTCACCTTGTATGGATGGCTTACCAGCAATTTAAAATACATGGTGCAAAAAAAAAAAAAGACGGTCTAGTCCTATACCAGGAAACCTATACCAGGTTTGTTTTTCCTATTGGATTTTGTGTGTTTAAACTCCTTCATTTCTTGAACATATTTAAAGTCTGAATTAGACAAAGAAAAAAAGATGACAGCCTATTTAAAAAGACTGTAACAAGCACTGTCTTGACCTGCTTTTTCCAATCTTGCCTCTACTGCAGGTGAGAGTATACAAGATAAGAAACACATAAATTCAGTGTTAATTTACCAGGAAACTCAGGGCAAACACACAATAGTTTACTTTATGCCTTTCCAGCAAGGTGTGAGGTAAGGCAGGAAGCTACCAGATTAACCATCTCCACTCCAGTCCATTTGCTTATTGATGGTTCTGTATACTAGGTTTTTGAAAATTGAAAGTCACTACAATTACATTGAATTAGAGGTTAGAAACTAGGAAACCTATTTTCAAGGCTCGATTTCAAGACATGAAGCATGACAACAACTCACGGAAAACCTGTGGTCTCCATTCCCTTCTTCTTGCAATTTTGCTTTAGCATTTTGTTGTTTGAGTGGCTTGTAATAGACTCTACTGGTGTGCTTGACAGATTGCATCAAACAAAAGCAAAACTTACCCAGTGACTTGCTGATTCAACTGTTCTTTTGTCCAGTCAGGTGCCTTCACTGATCCATAAAGCAGCAGATGTTCTCGCACTGTTAATATGTTGAACAGGACATCATACTGGGGGCAGACACCAAGCTCTGTCCTGATGGCAGCCAGATCAGTACGGATGTCCTTTCCATTTATAATAACAGTGCCAGAGCTTGGTGGATACAGACCAGTTAACAGTGATCTGATACAAGAAAAGAGAAAAAAAATTCAGCAAGAATACCTGTAAGGACTGTGGTATACGGCTCATACTTGCATTTAGCATCCAGAGCAGCACCAATTCAGTTGACTGCTGCTATGTAAACACTAGTAATGTTTTGGGCTTCTTTTTAAAAAACAAAAAAAAACAAAAAAAAAAAACAAAAAAAAACAAAAAAAAAAACAAAAAAAAAAAAAAACAAAAAAAAAAAAAAAAGAAAGAAAAATCATAACAATCCTTCATTTCCTTACTTGCAGAATAAAATCAATTTTTTCTCAACCAAATAAAATGGACCCTTTTTTCTTTTTCACAGGCGTGTTCTAGCTGAGGAATAATTCCTAACTGGGTCCCATCCTGCATCATTGGTTTATTAAAACTTATCAGTCTTACCATAAAAACAGAAATATATGGACTTCTTAATTGGGGCTTTTTTAAATGTCACTTTAATTTTGTTGTTTTCATTTCCAGTCAACTGCTGAGAAAGAAGTCCTTTGGAACCTCTGGGAACAAAGCTCAAAACCTGATAAAAATCCACCTTCTCTGTCTGATGGTAGTACACATGGGATTCCAGAAAAAAGAAAACCACTTCTCTGAGATGTTTTCAGCTCTACAGCTAGACATACCCAGCTTTAAGGAGTTTAATAAACATTTAATTGGGGGGGGGAACAAAAAACAAAAACAAAAGCATAGGAAAGAGCTGACAAACTCTTGGAAGTGAGGAAGCACATCAGAGATCACAAGGGGATGTAATGGCATTAAATGACAGACTTACATAACTGTTGTCTTGCCAGCTCCATTAGGTCCCAAGAGTGCTGTGATCTGACCTCTGTGGAAAGTGAGGTTGAGATCTTTAACAGCAGCTTTCTGGCCATCCACATGTTCTTTGGTGAGAGACAGCAGCACCACACCAATGGTGGCCCCTTCTCTGCAGGGGTCCTTCTGGCCCAGAGGTGCTGGCTCTGTATGAGGAAGAGCAGCAGATCAAGAGGTTTGCTGAATCTAAACATAGATGGTTTTTTATCTGTGGAATAAGAAATTCACTTGCCTACCAAAGCTTAGAACAGATGTTCAAATGCTCCAATCTGACATAAGCTCCACTGAAATCAGAGACCATGCCAGTTAATATTTGCTCAGAATTTGGCCTACTTGCATTTTTAAAAAGCAACCTAAAACAATTATGCCAAATTGTGTGCATGACCATATGTGTCTCCATAGAGTCCTAAAATATTTGTCATAATTTATTTCTCCTAGAAAACACACTTATAATATCATAGCTTGAATAATCATTGTATACCCATAACTATGAGAGAATTCTTCCCATATGAACTACTCCATATATTCCATCCTGTTTCAGGCGCATAACATTAACAGGCAGAGTCACTTAATCCTCTTAATTCCTCCAGTCAACAAAGCAAAGCAGATCTCTGAGAAATAATTCAAAGCAGCAGTCCAGACTTAACAAAACTCAAAGTCCTAACTTTGAGGTAATCAGCTCAGCAAACTGAGATGACCATATGGCACAGATCAAGTTGACTTTCTTGATATGTCAGGAGAAAAAGCTGGTACTGCTTTCCAAACATGAGCACAGTCAATCACAAGCTCCATGAAAATATTATTGAAATGTAATAATTAATTGACCCACTGTAACTAAGAAATCTGGCAGTGGGATTTTTTTTTTAATTTTTAAACAAAAGCAAGCCAAATCGGAGTGTTAGTCCAAAGAAATTGAAACTGTTATGGATGAGAACAATGACAAAAAAGAATTACTGTTAAAATATATACTTTATGTATCAAAATATATAAATTATCTATTCTGATATTATGGTTATAGTTTCTAATTTATGTAATTATTTTATACATGATTAAATAAAATATTAATGTTAAAAAGATAGAATAGATAGAATTATGCTTTATATAAAATTATATAGATATATACATATATAATTATTTCAAGGATTGTGTGCTTATGTTGTGAATGAAAAAGTTTTTTGCTCCCTTCACAATCAATTTTATGTTTAGAAATATTTTTCTCCAGAAGCTTAGGTTGCCTTCCAGAAAGGCACTACCAGAAGCTGTAACATTTCTGAGGTCCTTTTACCCTCAAACCTGTCTTACAGATAGCTTGTCTACCTTTTGGTCTGGAGACTTAAACAACCATCAAACATTATCCATGCTCTTTCCATTGCTTCCTAGATTTGCATGTTTGGAATATCACAGAAGAACTTGAAGTACACAGTGAGCCTCAGACAATGTACATAAGATAAGATTCAGATTAATAGCTCCTGACTACTTGCAAACAGTAAACTGATCACCCTAGGACTTCTCTTAAGAGCAGTACCAAGTGGGTACATTCAGCACCTAAGTCTCTGCCAGTCCTACTCCAGTCTGAGCTCACAGCAACTTCACTTCAGCCTTTCCCTGACAGACATCTGATTTCCAAAGTGTTTTCCACCTCCATTGAACAAGTCCTTATCTGGACTAAATGGAACGAATGAAGAGAAATTATTTATGAGTGCATTTGTCCTGTTGTCAGTCAGTAGAATGATGCCCAATTCTTATGAAAGAGAACAAGTTCCTTTGTGTGCATTGCACACAGGCAATTTGCTACCAAGCATGTGAAATGCATCAGTTCAAGCTGAGGGGAAGAGAGAGGAACACGTCCACAAAGTTGTGAGCAAACACTTGGATGACTTGAGCCAGAGACCACACTAGTAACTTTTCAGGACCAGAAGAGTATTTTTTCCCTTGCTTTTCACAGAGGATACAGTGAACCCAAGGGAAAACACTAAAAATCTTCCATTTCAGTAAGGAACAATGATAATTATCTCAACAGAATGAAATTGTTCCGAATTGCAGAAATTTAGGCAAAATTCATGTTGATATTTTTCCACAAATGCTTAAAGAACAGTAAAGGTATCTGGATGCAGACAAAAATCAGTTAAAATAATATTAGCTTTTTAAACAAAAGAAAAAAGAAAAAGGAAAGGAAAAAACCAAAACAAAACGAAAACCAGATATATTAAGAATATGAAATGGTTCAAGGAACTTCAATGGATCCTAACAAAGTAAAAAGGATAAATACAGGGACATGATGAGCCCAAGAAACACTTGTTACATTTTTAAAAAATATTTGTGTACAATAGTTTTAGCTGAACTAGTCAAGCATTACAGCACAATTAACAGTTAGTATATACAATGTTCATAGTATATACTATACAGTGGAGAAGAGAAAGGAACAATATAAAAACGCATAGGACCAAGCAATGATAAAAACAGATTGATCAAGATTAGCACAACTTTCAGAAAAACACTGGTATTAAAATTCTTCTACAACTACAAACCTTTTTCTTGGATGTTTTCATTGAAGAAAAACATACTAGAATCCAAATAATGTCTCTTCCTCCTCTCTGCACCACACAGGTTCTTCCAGTAGGAAACGGTAAAGGGAAAGTACCATTGGTTCTTTATTCCAAATTTTCCTAGACGATAATCATGATAGAAACTTTTGCAAAATTTATTGTAATTTCGTATTTTTTGTGGACTACTAATGTCCTATCATTACTTACAAAGAGCCAGTTACACCATTTAATTAGTTCAAGCTCTTAGCTGCACTTAACAAACTTCAATAAAGCAAATAAATCATTTGGCCACACCACCAGGTCCTGCCATAAAATAACCAATCCTCAGTGATATTATGCTCTTCCCTATAACCAAATCAGCTTTTAAATCATAGGTTTACCAATATGTAGGTACAGCCTACCATAACCTTGTAACCTAGAGAACAGAGACTGCACCAACTAGCCTGCCAAGATAGAGTCATGGGTTTTATTATAGCAATAATCCATTGTACCAATAATTAAAGATTAGTCGTCCATTACTGACTGTACCATATAAATAAACCAATCAGCATATTTACAGTAGCACACAAACAAAAGAAACAGAAGTATGCTCCTACACACAACCTAAACTTTAGCATTTCAGGCTTCACTTAGTAATCACACAATAAACTCTCCGTGTATTTGGAGTTACATAGCATTGACACTGAAGGGGAGGTGTCAATTTCAGCTAAAGGTCATAAAATCGGTTTTATATTCCACACATCCTTAACTTTCAAGGCACAATTAATATTTTATTGTTATATTTTTAAACCAAATACAGAGTAGCTGAAAGGTGACATATGAAAATCAGAGGAAAGGTAAATTTCAAACAGCTATATTCAAACAGCTACAATTTAAAAATGCATCAGCTAACTCAATATTATTCATAAAACTCGGTTAATTAAAAAGAAAGAAATTATTTAGTTTTCTTTATGCACCGGATGGCAGAGTGACGAGGAGCAAAGTACCAGGTAGTTCAAAGGGTTTGTGGTCTGAAATCCTCTTCATAGGTTTCAGCCCAAGTACTGACTCAAAAGATTCACCATTTTCACAGGAAGATTTCCTCCTAGACTGACTTCTGTTACTGTGAACTAACAATTCCTAAGTCCTTCATATATTAGTCATCCTTGTAAGAAAACAAAACATATTTCATTCCTGGCTACAAACTCTAATTAATGTGTTAGCACTACTCAATATTTTTGTGTGTAAGAATACTTTCTTACCTAGTCCCTAAATGCAGTCAGGCAGTTTTGCACACCAAAAGCTCAATTCATAAAAGATAAGTTTTTGTTTTGGTTGCATACAATGAACAAAGATAATTCTATCCATTTCATTCAATAACTTCTTCAAAAACATGAAATAAGAACTCTTACCAGGAATAATATTGCTGAAATACCAGCCACCTATAAAATATAAAATGGAGTCAAAGAACATCATCCAGCACATCCACCCAAAGGTCATGTGTCCTCCTTGTGCAACTGACTGGTGCACATTATTCCACTGAATTCCTGGTAGTAAGAGCAATAATAATAAATGTTTTTCAAAAGGTCAAATCTAAATCAGTCCAGCATTAAAGATCAGAAACACATCAACACTGCACACTTGTGGGTATTTAAGCAGACACAAAAAAGACTGTAGTTAATAACAGTAATTCTAATGAACAGAAATGAATTGCTATGCCTCTGTAAGCCTCTGTTTTGAACAGCAGGTGACACAGCTGCTGGGAAAATGCAGAGAAACTGTTGTAGAAAGGTCTGTTTATGAAGTTTTAGCTGGCCCTTAATTTAGCCAAAGAAAAATAACTATGACTGTCTAATAAAATGGAGCACTGACCTCTTCAATGAATCAGACCTCATGCCAATCTGCTGTTATAAAGAAATGGGTTACACTAAGTTTAAAGTAATTTCTATATTGCTAAAGCTAAAAATTTAAATCTGTGAATAATAACAAGGAAGCAAGTCCTTGTGTGTGATGACTGCATTCAGGAGATAAACTCACTGAATATTCTACCAATAAATTGTTATGTTGCAGAAAACACGAAAGGAAAAAGGGTCAAAGCACCTGTACTACAGAGAAAGCAACCATATGGTTGAATGAAAAGCAAAAGTAACCAAGCTGTAGATTTATATGGAGCACTGTATTTTCTTCTTAAAATGCTACTTTGCTTGAGGTACAGCAAGTCACAATACTGTTTCTGTCCTTGTTTTCTACAATTGTCCAGAAAAGCAGATTTTCTGCAAAACATGCCTTGTCCTTTCATCGGTAAGGTTGAGCCATTTTGATGAAGTATCCAGTGAGAAATTTAAATAATATTTTCTGCAACTGTCTCTTCCTCTCTTACCAACTTTTATATCATTATGATAGGTTATCAATGCCTAGTGGTTTGAAACATCCACTGTCATAAATATCGATCTGCTATAGTTGTAAAAAAAATATATACATAATTGCATATTCTTTCTAGACATTTATCAAGGGCTCAGGAATTTACTTCTTACTTTCCTAAAACTTCAGCATCAATGTGGGCTCTTCTTAGCTTGGGGATAGTAGTGATCACCATGTTAAAATACATAGAAATCTATCAGAACATTTAGCCAGTTTCCAAACATTTTTCTCTTGTGTAATAAATGAAATATAAAGTTTATACTTTATACTTATTCACTAAATACAAAGTTTATCCTTAGTGAAACAGAACAGTTTTATTTACTGAATACACTCATTTTGTCAGGATGGGAAAGCTTGCCTTTAATCTGTATTGCAAAGAGAGCAATACTAAGATCACTTTAATTTACTGCCATAAAATGTGACAAGCTTAACTTGGTTTTCAAGGAACACTAAAGAGGTTTTTGTTCTGGTAGGATCTATGCTGCTTATGCATGATTAGATTGATTTTCAAAACCAGATGTAAAGCCTTTAAAACTGTAGTCTTTTAAGTAATAATTGCAAAGCTTTTCTACTAACCAGAGAGCTTACCTGTTTCTTGGCCCTCAAAGAATGTAATGAAAAATACTCCTTGCCCAAAGGCAGTTGTAGACAGAAGACACTACAACAACAGAAGAGAAACAGGATTGAAAATTAAATAAAAAATGTCATCAACAAGCTGAAATAAAATAACCTATGATACTAAAAGCAAGCACAAAATAAACAGACCTTTCTTTCACAGAAGCTAGTGGTCACTATTTCCCTTTTAACAAAACTCCCCCACATACTGCAGTAGTATTTGCTCCACTTTAAAAAGAGATCCACTGACATGGTTATTAATACTGGAAAGTACTATGTCATTTTATAACAAGTTATGTATTCAGTATGTGGTAGATTTTTATGGTCTATATGTGTAACACTCTAAAAGCATGCAAAGGAATATATTTTCTATAGTAAGAACAGTGGTCCTACTCATTTTTGTAAGACCAGAACTTGAGAAGGGAGGGGGAACATTCACACTGGCTGCTATATGCTGAAACAGCATTTATGTGAAAGGAAATAACATTTGACATCCAAGAAGCAACATAATCATGCTGTATCACAAAAACACAATATGGAAAATGAGCAAGTTACTGATGGAAGCATAAGGAAGCTTCCTTCCATAGCAAGGAAGTATGACTGATTATCAGTGGAAAAACACTGGCAAGCCCATGAAAGCTGAGGGGGCAATCCAAAGCAAGACTAAAATTAATAGACATCACTCAGAGATAAAGTTCTGCAGTTTGAAAGTGAGCTGAAATCTCTTATTTTAATATAATGAAGTTAATAAGGTTCTGCAAAATTTATAATAAAATTAACACAAACATCCAGCTGTCTGAAGAAAAAAGTATAACATAGGCTGCACTTAATAAAAATCAAAATCAGTAGTGGATTATGTTTTTGTACGGAGAAGTTCATGTGAATTCCCATCAGCTGAGTCCCTGCCTCTTACATTGCTAAGGCTTCACCATCTACTTGGTAGCATCACTCCTGTCGTCAAAAATTATTTCCTTTTTCACATGCTGCTGCCTCTAATTTCCAGCAAATGTGGGATACCTGAAGTTACTTTGAGGTAATAGATTTCAAAGTGTGGAAGTTATCTGATGAATAGTTTTCCCTCTGTGTTGCCAGAAGGAAAGGAAAAAAGAAAAAATAAAAAAAGAAAAAAGAAAAAAAAGCAACAACAAACAACAGAATAAGAAATAGAAAAACAAGGCATTCTGCCCTATTTTTGCCCTGATTCTTCCCTTTTGTATCTGTGCTTACTTGTATGCAAAGAACCAACTTATTTTATCTGTCTGATTCAAACTGGATTTTTAATATTGTATGAGTTATTCGACCAGATAAATACAGTACGTGACTTATTTTGAAAGACTGAAGCCATAACATGTGAAATAAGGTCTACATTGTATGATAGTGATATTTAATGTCCTAGTCAGGGATATAGTATTTTAAGACATAAAACAGCCTCTGGCCCACATAAAACAGGAAAAAACTCAGAAGAACTGATGCCAGAGAAATACATTTTTCAGCCTGTATGGCTAGATTAACACTAGAAAAAATTCTGAACTAATGCCCCATTGCACTCAACAGAGAATCAATCACTAGTTTTCCTCCAAAAAATAATAACTTTATGGAGTGGTATGCCATCAGGTGTGCTCAGAAGTACACAAACATTACAAATATTTTGAAGCAAAAAGAAAGAGAACTCATGATCTTGAAGAATGCATCTTTCTTATGGTTTCTGTAGGATTTACAAAATTTTCCTGAAAAGTATTTTTTATCCCTTTCTACATTCAAAATATTCTTTCATTTCGCTATCTATTAGGATGACTTATTTCCGACAACACAAAAACAAACAAAAACCTGGGGAAAAATAAGTACATTATAGTCTAAAGTTTCAAAACTACTGAAAACCACAGCATAGCTGGGGGAGAAAAATTAGAAAAGAAAAAAAAATATTTACCATTATAATCTGGTTGATGAAACTCAACTGGCTTTGCAGGACCAACAGAACTATGTAGGGTAAAAAACTGATCATATACACCAGGCTGGCACAGAGAGCTGCTGTATCAGCACTGCTAAAAAATGATCCCAAAAAATAGCTTAACATAATCACTGTAACTCCAAAATCCAGAAGAAAAAAAAAGATGAGGAAGCCATTGCTATAAGCAAAGATACCACTTGCTTTCAAAATGCTGGCCAGAGCACAGCTGCTTATTGTGATTACAATGACATTCTCCAGAAACCAGGCAAAGAAATGAATGGCTGGATGTACACCCATTGTCTTCATATACTGCAAGACAATATAGCAAAGAGAGTTAAAGTTAGGAAACAAATTTTCTTCCTTTTTTTTTTTTATTTCCATTCCTTTTTTTTATTTTTTAAGGTTTTTTTATTTATTATTATTATTTAAGCAAACCATGTTGCTACCAAGACACTACCAGCTCTCCAGAGGATGTCATCCTCCCCTTAAATTGCTCATCTTGTTTCCCTTTTCCCGTGCTACTTCTGCTCTCACCTGGATCAAACACAGTTCTGAGCAGGGCTGCCTCTAAGTTTATCACATACCAACTGGATTAATCCCAGAGTTCAGATGTGACTCTTGCATGAGGTTGCAGGACCAGATGTCAGATTACTGGGTCCTTCAGTAAGGAGTTTGCTTTTTTATACGCTAAAAAGTACTGAGGATATATACAGCACTACACAAACAAAGGTTTTTTCCAGCCTGTTGCTGAACTAAATCAACATTTGGATATGAGTGTAAACTTTGATGTATTAGCATGCAAATAATACAGCCATGTATGAGGTATCACCCCACTTAAATCAAACAAACAAACAAACTTATATATATATGCTTCCAGAAACATATTAATAATACTTCTGAAGCATCTTTCATAAGATGAGCAAAAGTAAATTTATTAAGCTGATTTACTGTCTTAAAGCATAAAAGAAACAAAGCCTATTTTACAACACAAAGTTTAGAGAAACGAGATAATTTTCCAAAAGAAAAAAAGATTACTCCAGCAGTATAAATACCACTATAATGGTTTTTAAAATATATATGTATCTATACATACAAATATGTGTCATATAATTAACTGTCCCTCCATGGGCTTAGCACCTGCTAAGACTAGCCACTGATATAAGCAAATAATTGTCTTATTTTTCCTGTGTCATCCTCTCTCATATGTCTGCTATTTACACAGTACGTGGCAAATTTTTAATTTGGTTTAGGAACATTTCTCATTTTAGATCACATATAGTGAAAGATGAAAAACAATACTAATAAAAACAACTCTAATAATAATTACTTCTTCCAAAACATAGTTTCCAGCTTCAAGTTTTATGGATCTTCTGCTTGTTGCTTTTTGTCCTCTTTTTACTAAGAGGACTGATGCTCAAATAATGTCAGGCTGAGTAAGCAGCTAGAACTAGAACATGCTGCCCAGAAGAAACAAGTGAAAATAAACCTAGCTTGATTATAAGCACATAAAAGGAGCTCAAAGCTCATGTTTTGTACTTCAGTACACCTTAGTTAATAAATTTTATTTTCAGGTATCCTAATCTACCTCTTACCTCTTCAAGATTAATTTCTCTTTCATAAACCAGCTTGCGAACCATGCCAGCAACCGAAACCATCCATGTTAACATCATCATAAGTGGGAAAAAAAATCCTATATTATTCAAGAATCTGTGAAAGAACATTCATGCAAACCTGTTAGCGCCTAGAGGTAAAATATTTTTTAGTATAATGTTAATAGGTTAATACTGGGACTATCTTCAAAATATGCACAAAATATCTGACACGAGCAATAAGAATTACCCTTGCTCTGGTTGAAATTGCTTATTTTTCATGAAACAAACTAAACAGATGTATTGGTACTATAACATTTTCTTAGTATTTGCCAGCAATGCAACTGATGTAATCAATCTTCAAGGTTCCATTAAAAGTTCAAGAGATTTCAGATTTGTGTCTTTGCTAAAGTAATATATTTGGACAAAAAAGAATAACATTAGCCGGTCAACTTCTGCCCCACTTTAACAGATTTATTACCACTGCCTAATTTTATTACCACTGCCTAATTTTATGTTCTAATAGTCAGGATGTTTTGATACTTTTAAAAGGAACAATCCTACATTTTTCTTTTGCTTCAGCAACCTTACACTGTATTTCAACACCTACCAGGGAGCAATTTACAGCTTGTGTACACAGGAGCTAGGGATGGAAAGTGGATTTCTGAGCATACAGGGTTACTTGAACAATATGTTGACAGTCTCTGACCATCAGACTCACTCTTTACAACTCCCTGAAAGGAGGGTGTAGCCAGGGGGGGGTTGGTCTCTTTTCCCAGGCAACTCTCAGCAAGACAAGAGGGCACGGTCTCAAGTTGTGCCAGGGGAGGTTTAGGTTGGACATTAGAAAGAATTTCTTTACAAAGAGGGTGATCAGACATTGGAATGGGCTGCCCAGGGAAGTGGTGGATTCTCCATCCCTGGAGATATTTAAAAAGAGACTGGATGTGGCACTCAGTGCCATGGTCTGGTAACTGCAGCGGTAGTGGATCAAGGGTTGGACTTGATGATCTCTGAGGTCCCTTCCAACCCAGCCAATCCTATGATTCTATGATCAGACAACTCTACAGTATAGCTGCAAACAGCTGGTAAGGGTAATTTGCCACACAAAAGTTGTATAATGTGTCGTGGTCACAGCTATTAAACAATACTTGCTATGCTGCAGTATTCTGGTACTGGATATACTGGTTCAGTCCTGTGCTGAGATATATATTTACCCACCACAAAGACCAAATTGCTTCCCAATTTTGCTAGCACTAATGTAATAAGGGCAATATATTGAATTAAAAAGCTGAAAGTTTACTTACAGATCACTCGTATGACAAGGGTAAGGCATGGCTTGCACCTGAATGGCTGGCTCTGAGGTATCTGTCCCAGTCTGTGCTGAAATAATTGCCCTTTCAATCATGTCTTGCAGAGGAATAAAGATGTGGTTGTATTTAAACCCATCAGCTGGCAGCTTCTGGGGATGGGATTTCCACGCTGGGTTTTTAATCAAATCTGTTCTCATGCTATAGAGAACACTGGTTCTAATTGTATATGAAATGTGTCGTGGAAGGAGATTGCCAGAATCCTGTGTCTTGTTCCCTGGCGTGTCAAAGATGATACCTGACACAAGAAGAAAAGCAGCTTCATACCCAGGCTTACATGGTTTATGCTATTTTCATACCTAACTCATGGACAATTATGATACAACAGTACAACACATTCACCTGTCAGAGCAGGTCCCTAAAGTTTCTTGAGACCTCCAACACAAGAACAGTGGTTTCATAGAGACCTATATTTTTTCCTTCATGAATAGAAAATGTAAAAAATTATTCACACTATAAATAGGTTTGTAACAACCATTTTAACCTGAGAAAATTCCTTCTGTGATTTGTTTTTCTGGTACCCAGTCCACTTTTTGAGGACTGATATCAATTCCACAGTGAAATGTGTGGCCACAAATTTTGTCCATGGGGGGATATCAATCCCTGGAAGTGAGTGAAAAAGTAAATAGTACCAAACAATTAAAATTCACTAAACCAATTAAAATTCAAATTAAAAAGCTGCTTGGTTTTGTTTTTTTTTCTTAGTCAATTACAAAATTTCTGGTTTAGGTTTAGCACAGCAGAATTTTCACATTTATTGTCACCATCTCATTATTAAAAGTAATTTTAAATAAAGAAAAAAGAAAAAAAGAAAAAAGAAAAAACAGATCAAAGTTTAATCTGTATCTGGAAAATTGAAGTCAAACATGGCAGACTGGTTGTATTTTCTTTCTGGATGACCCAGACTCTTTAGGACTTCCTGATGAATGTGAAATGTTGATTTTTTTTTTTTTTTTTTTTTTTTTTCCCTTTTGGTGATGTCTTACCCACAGCCTGGCTCACTGAAAGATAATACTATATCAAATACTTTACTGTAAAGCTAATTTTTTCCAACTGGCCAACATTACTTTCCCACTTATGCAAACATTTAATTTCCTAAAGCATTTCATGAGGCTACAAACAAAGAAAGGAAGGAAAATTCCAGTTTAGTTTCACAACTTATATGAAAAGGAATGTATGTCTACATCTGACAATGCAATATTGGTATGTTGGACATATTAGATCCCTTAAAATGTCATCTTCCATCTTCAAGCATGTGAAGACTTCGTAAGGCCACAGTACTGAAAAAACTCACATGAAACATCTTGGCTTTTGTTGGCATATGACCCTTCCCTATGCGAGGGGAAACAAAATGGATCTAGAACTTAAGAATTCAGTTTCCTGAGGACCAAGATTTCCGTTTCTGACATTGAAGGGGCAAGCAATATAATTCCCTATGAAGTACTCCTCAGAATTTTTCTTATGTTATGGTATGGGGTTTTGGCTTTATATTGAAGGAACATGGTAATTTCAGCAATCTGCAAATGTTGGTACTGCATAGGTTACAGAATGAATATAGGATTTCAGACCAAGTATTTTCAGTCCCTAGAGCTGCCTTGCCATGTCTTTTGTTCTGTACTTACAGGAGTCCAGACAGACAAGAAAAACCAAAACAACAGGAGGGGAAAATGTGGCACACTTCATATAGACTTACATGTGGCTCTCTTTTGGAAAGGCTGCATGCAATTAAACCTTCCCATGCGTGAAGAGAAAATGCGTGCAGTAAGAAAAAAAAATCCTGTTTTTTTAAACTCTTTTGTTCAATTAATTGATTCTCAGCAATAAGGATATAATTCAGGAGAAAGACAAAGAGTGCTATGCCAGAGAAGAAAGAAATATATCCGTTGCTTGATAATGTAATTACCTTGAATAAACAGGATATTTTATCTGAGGTGTTGGTTTAAGAATAGAACACACACACACACAAAAAAAAACCTTTCTTTCCTCCTTTTTACAAAGACAATAATATAAAAATTAAAATTCAAAAGGATGTAAACTAGATGAGCTTCTTAAGTGCTATAAATTTTTCCACTCTTTTTGCTCAACTTTAAATATTTATGAATATTCTTTTCAACATTTTGTTAGAAATAACAGACTTCATTTGGCAGTTCCACAATTAAAACAATATAATTAATCTTTACAACATATATTACACCATTCAAATATTGCAGAATACCTCTAGGGTAAATGGGTTTAATTTTTACTGTATTATATGTATTTTAATAAATACTTTAAAAGTGTGTAAGCTTAGTTTACCTTATCAATAAGCACAGACAACTACAAAGTCTGAATGTTTTTGTCAATATATTTTTAAACAAGGTACTTACTAGCCAAAAAATTATTTTGCTGCATGAGTTCATGAGCCTTCTCCTCCAGTTTCTCAACAGAGTCAAAAGGCTGGAAACGGTCCAGCAACACACAGGAAGAGATATTTACTACAAGCTGTGACAACAGGTCAATCTGTTTACTTGCTGAGCTGTTAAACATCTTGTTCACTGTAGTTTCTAGGATGAGGAAACAAATTGGACTTCCTTAGTTTCAATGAATTGTGCAGAAAGTTGTGTTCCCACTGCACAGCTTAAGGGTAAATAGTCTCTGTATTTAACTTTTTAAAAACATAAGAGTTTTAGTGTGAACTTTTGGTTCAGGTTTCAGTGGCTTTTCAAGTCCTCAGCTACATTGTCCTTCGATTTCAGAGCAGCAAAAGTGTGACAAATTTTAGAAAAGTTCTAAAAAGAGACCATGTCCTTGAAGCTGTAGGATCTTTTAACATTTCTTTTCCATAACTACTCCACAAATACAAGTGAGTTACTGTATTATAAACATCACAACAGAGATCCATCTCTTTCATCTAGTTATGTATTGGCAAGTTCTTCTCGTCCTGACACTGCAAATATTTCAAGCACCTTGTTCTATAGAGCATAGATCATCTCTAGATTTAAAAAGCATCTGAGAAAAGCCTACAAGTCCCCATTTCAACTTTGATCTTGTCTATGGATCCAGGATGGATGCATATCTCAACCAAAGCCCTGTTTCCAAAAACAGTGAACATTTGAAGGAATTCTATGTCCATTAGTAGAGAATGTAGAAATAGTCCTTTACAGTGAATTTAGGTGAGAAATTAGAAGGTTTCTAGCTATCAGGTGATTTTGGTGGTGTCACCAGAGTTCTGAGTTGTGATGTCAAAGATTTTATTTTTTATTTTTTTTTCTAGATTTCTGTATAGACATAAAACTATTTAATTACAATGATGGCAGCAGAGGGGTAGCATGGACAAAAGGTTCAAATTTGATTTTTTTCCCTGGGTGTTACATCCCAGGTCACATGTAGCCCTCTGTAAGGGCTTGGCAATTCCTTGGCAATGAAAAAACATTTCATATCTGGGAGAAATCACATAAATCTCTTCTAAAAGAAGAGCCAGCTGCACAACTACACCCCCACCCCCTACCACCCCCCCCCATGCCCCTTGAAAGGTTTGTAAGGACTGCACCCACAAGCTTTTACAGGACAGGTTTTATATAAAAAGCATGACACCAAGGAAATTATTGCAAATTGCTGGGTTAGAAAGCAAGAATACAGTTTCCTTGCCCACACAAAGGTAGTTTAGAAAGTAAAGAAGGGTTTTAAAAGGAAACCACAAGCTTTTCTGGCCTCCATTCAATATTTATATTGTTCCAGTAGATAAGTGAGTAAATAAGTCACCAAAACTATCAGAGTAGCACTATAAAAATTTTAGAAATTGATAACTTTGCAAGGTATTATAGCATGAGAATTTTATAGAATTTTATTCCATTAAAATAAAGAAATACTAGTTTCATAAGCAATTCTACTGAAATGAGTTTCTGCATTCACCATCCAAGACTATTAACCAGGTGCTACATTATCACAACTTAGCAGTTTGGGCAGACTACAAACCTAGGACAGAATTCCTCTCTATTACCCACATACACAAACCGAGGATAAAAGGGGAATAAAGACTGAAGACTTTATAGGGAAAACTGAAAACAATTAGATACAGATTTTACTAACACAAGGGAAAGATAATAACAGAAAGGGAGCTGGGGGTGTTCAGTCTGGAGAAGAGGAGGTTGAGAGGAGACCTTATCGATCCCTACAACTGCCTCAAGGGAGGTTGGAGTGAGGAGGGAAACAGCCTCTGCTCCTTAGTGAACTGTGATAGGACCAGAAGGAATGGATGGAAATAATATCTTTAGCAAAATGAATGGAAAGTTCCTTCTGGCAAATGTCAGCAATCACTTTAATTATCATGCATCCACCCTATTACTAGTGGGACATATTGACTTTTTTTTTAATTATCAAATCCTTATAAAAGCTTTAACTAAAATTTCCACAATAACCCTTGCTTGTCTCCCACTTAAATCCCCATATACCCCAAATTACTCATAATAATCTCCATCTCCTCCATGATAACCTGTTTCCCTTTGGATATTTATCTGACCCTGAAGGGCGTACTCCCTACTCCATCAGTTCCTGCCTGCCAGGGCTTAGTACCAAGGCAGAAGGGGTGCACCCTAGGATGGCTGTGACCCAAGGGGACACTGATGGACAACCCCATGCAGATATCAGAACCAGAGCCACTCCCTTCCCATCACAGCTACAGAGAGCTGTGGCTGGGTCTGCCCCAGACTGCAGCTCTCATCACATCACAGTCTGGCCATGGACATTGTCATGGACGAGGTGATCTGGGACAGACTCCTAACCACGGGCTGACATCCTTGTCTGCCCTTGGCACAGCCCCATGGCACCACCTGGGCCTCACAGGGCTGGGTCAGACCCTGGTCACTCTACTGACCTGCTGTTCCCTGATTATAACCATATCTCAAGCTTTTCAAATGTTCAAGGAGACTACATGCAAATAATTCTCAATAAAAGGAGCAAAACCATTACAGATAGCTTGTGATTCAACACACTGTATCCAATGTCATTTCCTATTTATTTTCATTGGAAGTCCACAGCTTTCCTTCAAAACTGACAACAAAAATTCACTACAACCTAACGGAACCTGGGCTACCCGGATTACTTTTCCTTTCCCTCTTTTAAGTATAGCTCTTATGTTTATAACTATCATATGACAGTTTGCCACTTCTAATTTGTTAGGAGGTTTTTCAAGTCTTTCAATATTTTGAAACGCCAATTATCCAGTCACTCAGAATTAAAGACAGCAACTAGAAATACCTGAGACTAACTCAACATGAACATTTCAAGTCTGCAACTTTAGTATCATTTAAATAGGTAGAACATTCCGTTTCAACTGAACACAGATCTAAATTCAAGTTATAGTCAGATAAAAGTAATCAGTACATCCTTTTATGTACATACCATATACTTGCATTTTTTTAAAAAGTTTTTCCATGTCAATTTCCAAATTACTTTCTATAAAATGCTTTATGAAATTGCTTTGCAGAGCTTCCTAAAATGAAAAGTGTTAGATGTTACATTAGGTTTATCTTCTCTAAAGAAATATAAAATAAACATATGCATTCTATTTAATTCCATTACCAAGAATCCCTGCATAACAGTGGAGAATTCAGTTAGCCTCAGTCTCCCCCTCTTAACAAACAGCAGAACATACATTCCCTATTGCTGTAAATCACTGTACTCCTTTACTGCAAATATTTTAACTGAGTCCATTGTAATGTCATTGCAAGTCTGTTAGGATAAAAAAACACTTTCTTTTCCTGTAATACTTTTGTGCCATTATGCTGTTAGCACTGGCAATAGTAATATAAATATCTCTTAAAACATGACATTTGGAAATTCCTTTTACATTATTTTAACTTCTTCAGCTCATTTGCTACATTCTAAGGGGGAAAAATTTTATTGGCTCTACAAGAGCATCTTGGGGTCTGCAAGTCCAATGCATTATTACTAACATTATTCTTTAACTTAAAGTAACAGCTCAGCTGACATATATGGGTCACAAGTCAAACATGGCAAATCTAAATTTTATCGAGTAAAAAAAAAAGGACACAAATATTCATAACAGGATAAATCCTGGTAAACACAATGGTGGTTTTTTTTCAGTCTGTTTTCCATATTTTTTTTTAATCAGTTGCATACACTGTTGGAAAAGCAATTGAACAACCAGTAAGTTCCAGAAAACATTTTATTTCCCATCATCTTATATTTGCTTAAAATAAGTGTATAAAGTGTAGGTGTAGCTATACTTGGTTTATTTCCCTTATTGTTTAGTTATACCGGACATACTGAGGTAATATTGCGTTTAAATATTTTTACCTCAGATGTTTCTCAATATCACATTGTAGGCTCATAACCTAATCTGCCTCATTTCCAACCTTTAAAACCTGAAGCCAAATAGATGAGCAGTTTTACACATATAGAAATCCTGTCCAGGTCACGTAGCTAATAATTGGAAAATAGGAAGTTTTCCCACAGTTCACCAACCTGCAGTCGTGAGACCGTGAGGACATTTCCACTGGTTTTAAATACCTCAGACATCCTAAGCCACGTCTCAGAGTAAGTCTTCAAGTTTTCCACAAAACCAAAGGTGAAATTAGCCTAGTAAAAAAAATACATGGAGACAAATGAAGTAAAAATTGTGCATAGCAAATCTGAAGAAAAAGGAAGAATTGGCATGCTTCAGATCTGTAACTCCTTTCCATTTCACTTCGATAGTCAGCAGTAAGGATAGCCATGTTTTCTTTTTTCTACTCAAGAGATGAAAAAAAATTGTTGCAGTCTCTAGAATACCAAGCTAATCAAAGTAAAATCTTCCTACAACACCTTAAGTTTCCTACCTTAAATATAATCAAAACTTCTTTATTTTGTAATCTCTCTCCTATAGAACATCATAGAGTTTTTTCGGAAAGACAAGGGAAAAAGTACAGTTTGGACATATTTAAAAGCAAGTCTTTGAAGAACTTGTAGATCTTTTATTCAAAGTACTATGACTGAATATATATAAAAATTGACAGTTGGAAGCATGGTCTGGACAATAAATTCCACTGGCCACTTAATCTATTTCAAAATACACTTGCAAAGGAAGACCTGAATGTAGCAAATTTTTCTCTGTCACAGTCAAACCTAAGATACAATTTCTCTCTCAGCCACTAGCAAAAAACCCATCATTTTTTCCCAGCCTGTTTTAAACAAATCACAAGCAGACACAAGATTAGAAAACATTGCTGTCTCTTATTGTCTGAATTGATGTTATCAGTCACAGAAGTGCATTTAAGAACAGTCCAGCATTGCTATTATGGAAGAGATTGTGACATTTCTCAAAACAAGAATATCCGCAATGAGTTGTAAACTCCAATTTTGTACCACACTTTTTGCAGTAGTACCTACTTGCAAGTACACAAGTTTTGTCCAAGCATTTTAAGTGTTTTTTTGCAAAATCCCTCTCCTAGCACAGCATGGTAAAATAGTTTAGGGTAGTTCTTTCTTCCCATTTGTAGCACAGAAGGCCCCAAAGAAACCCTTGCAAATAATTTCATTTTCCCAAGAGAGTTTTTGCATTTAGCACCTATGAGATTCTCCATTCCAGTTTCAAAGGATGAGTGATCCTAAATGTTAAACTGAAATTTTGTGTTAAATCAGCTAAACGAGTTCTTCTTAACAATGACACAGAAACCTCATGGGTTTAAATCCCAGGCCTCGATATCAGGATCATGTAATCCACTCTCCAGACATGATGGTGACAAGCTGGGTGAGACCAGAAAGGCTGCAAAGACAGCAAAATGCCAAAATATGAGACTGCTGTTTCCCCAGGACAGAGCAAGGTTAGGTCACACTGGAACACAAGGAGACCAAATCATCAGGCATCAGGGGCTGGGATGCTTTCTGTCCTCATCTTCCAGCTCAGGGAGCTGAAGACCCTGGGGGTGGTTGGTCTGACTAATGAAGATGCAGGCAAAGGAGGCATTAGAATATTTCAGCCTTTTCCTCATCGTTGGCTGAAGTGTTTCCACCCCCATAAAACAAAGAATGGAGATTCTCCTTGGCTCTCTTTTTGTTATTGATGTATTTGTTAAAAAAAAAAAATAAATTGTTGTCCTTTATGGCAGTAACCAGCTTGAGCTGCAGCTGGGCTTTTGTCTTGCTAATTTTTTCTCTGCATAACCTAACTACATCCCTGTACTCATCCCCAGATTGCTTCCTCTTCTCTCGAGTGAGGTAAACTCTCCTTTTTTTTTTCCTAAGTTGAAACATCTTTGCTTATTTGAAAGCAATTAAAAGCAGGAAAGGGGCAAGTAGTGTGCAATAGCTAGAGACTACTGAAGGCAGCATAGAAGAAACTATGTGAGGTTCCCCAGTAACTTCCTATGCTGCCCTAGTAGAGTTCCCATAAGAAAACATCGAGGGAAAATGTTCACTTCACTGAAATACATAAACCCTACACCTTGAAATAGCATGATTCACACAACACATCTTGATAATGTGTTCTTTTTAATTTTTCTACAAGGTTTAAAGGATGTTGAACAAAATCCTGATTTTCACACCGAGGTGAAACCTCTGCAACAAGTAAGATAAAAGATAAACATTAAAAGAAATATTAAGCTTAAAGTAGGAAAAGGTGAGAACTCAATGAGCAGGGTGGATCCATTTTTCTGAAAGGAAATTATCCAGTTTCTTCTACCTATCCTGAAAGATGTGTATCTTAAAAATTAAGTTAAAGACAAAACAGATAAACAGAAATAGTGTTTCTTTTGATACACACCTTCTCCATCACCAGGTCAATCATGTTTATGTTTGAATTGTACAGTATCTTCCCATGTAATAATGGTTTCAGGAAAGTCCATAGCAAAGCTCCATTAGAGGACTGCAAAATTTCCTGATAAAGTTTCAAGCAAAAAGGAGCTAGAAAAACAAAAGACCCACATTCAATACAGACAGCACAGGTGAGGCTGGATTTTTTTTTTTAATTCAAAGAAAAGGTTAATTTAGGATCTGCCACATCACCATGCCAAATACCATGCAACTGCTACTAAGCAACCACTACAAGTCCCTGAATAGAAATGGTTTAAAAGTCTCTGATAGTGTTGAGGATGCAGAATTTGAAACATTGGAAAAGAAACCAAGAATCAGAACCAAAAGTGCTTCTCACATTTATGAAAAGCAGCCTGTAAATCCCACCTATCCTAAAAGTTACACCAGTGCATTTTGGAATGGAAGGAAATTGCAAAACCTCTGCCTACAAAATGAACACTGGGGGAAGAATCATCTTAAAAAAAAACAACCCACAGGCTCACTCCCCACCCTCAGCTGTTATGTAGCTTTCTATTCCAATTTAAAAAAGAAATAAGTATTTACAAATGCTTTCACAAATACAGACTTCTTTATTTGTATAATTTCATAAGGACCTACCAAACTACAATGAAAAAATTACATTTCTCAATTGAAAAACCTAATCCATTTACTTTTTCATTTTCTAACAAAAAAATATGTTCCAACATCAGATAGGGCTATTAACACATTAGGGTGTATGTCACTCAGAACTGGGACCCAAGGAATAGCTTCCAGGACATCTCACTTCACTTGTACTCAAGCAAAGGCAATGAGTTTCCTGTGAGAAAAATTCAGAATTTTACGCCCAACTCCCAACTCATGTATTTTGGGGTTTTTTATTAATTATTATAGGTGGGTTTATAAATATCCCAGTGCTGGGAAAAAATACCTAATAATGTCATTAACTCCTCAAGGAAGACAACTTATTGTATATAATGGAAAACAAGGCAAAGATCTAAGATCCTATTAAAAGTTAAAGAAAAAAATATAGGAAATTTATCAGTAAGAACATCCAGATCTTTGCACAGATTTTTTACTTTCTTCAAATAAACAATCTTTACTAAACACAATCATTGATAAGCAACTGTAAAGTTAAGAGGCCCCAAGAGTGCAAGCGGGTCAGTCAGTAACATCAACCTTCTAAAGACAGAAGACTTGCTAATCGAAGCTGTGGTTTTCAGAAAGTCATCAGTATGTGTCTGGTACACAAAATACATACAAGGTAATCATTTTGAAGGAGTACAAATCAAATTTCTGTAGCCTCATATTTATTTGGGGTTTTTGTTTTCATTTTCCATTGTCTCATTTACCAATTTGTGAAATATGGGAACAGTATTAATTCACTCACGGGAATGCTGGAACTAACTGATATTTTAAAGATATTTTAAGGCCTTAAGTTCAAGACTTACAACAGTCGAGAGTTGTGATGATGCATTAAAAAAAATCATCAGGAAACAGTGTTTCTACACTAGACAGTTCTGAAAGTGAGTAAATCCAAACCATTTTCTCTAACCAGCCATCCTGCTACCTCCATTCTTCAAACAGGGAAAACCAGCAGAGTTGCCTGCTTGCTGCTATCCCACACAAAAGAGGAGATTCACAGTTACAGATCCTTCCCTAGTGTCATGATATTCCTGCATTCTTCTCTTGCACGGCGTCACCAAGGCATTAGCAAGGTTACTAAAAGTATTAAAATTAATCACGGTAAGTGAAATATGTATTTAGGAAAGGGAGCGAAGCTGAGATTACATAAGAGATTGATAAAGAAAATAGGAATATCAGCTACTGAAAAACTTATTTTATCCAGAGGGCTCGCATATTTTTCTTCATGATAATACCACAGCTTTGTGTTCACCAAAGAAAGGCATATGGCAATAAATTCTCAGTCTGGTATCCCAAAGATATATTTTTAATACTAAGTGCTTCAAAAATTCTAATAAACACACCTCTACGACAGGAGTATTCTTATTTATTACTTGAAAAGATGGAGAAAAACCAATCATGTGTGTATCACCCACACTTATCTTGTAGCCATAAATGATCAACCCTTCTGCTCAGGATTACAGTGTCAAAACAGGTGCCAGCTGTCAGCTGGTAAATAAAGATTCCCATTTAAGACAGAAGGACTTCTCTAAATTCTGAATATATACACGCAACCTGTGATTGATAGTTTTTCTTACTTGAGTCCTCAGGAATGCCATATTTCCCCATATTGTCCTCCAAGAGTCCTGTGATTCTGGGCATATCGATGAAGAGGTTTGCATTGCTGAAAAATGAAGATTCTTCTTTGCACACTGCCTTGATCACAGACTCCAGGGATCCAGCAGCTGAACTTCTGAACTGCCCACCTTGCAAGAACTAGAACAATCAAAAGAAATATAGATGAATCAAAGTTGCTTTTAGTAGCTACAGGGAGTAGTCCTGGTGTTCTCTCAGTATAGGCATACAGGGAGTTTGACAAAATTAAACTGCTGAACCTGCCTACCAGAGTGAGGACCTGCTGTGCTCTTTTCTGTTCTCCTGATCAACTTTATCATGGGAGGGAGGGAGGGGGTAGAACTGTAATGTAGTTTTAATTGCCAGGATACTTGGTGGAAGACAGTTGTATAATGTACTCCATTAAACTTTGAAAAAAAAAACTGTGCCTCAGTTAGGAAGTAAAGAAATTAAAATATCAAGACAACTGGACTACAGATGCCTTGATTACAGTGTTTGTTTTCACAAAGTCTTCTCTTCTGGTAGATTATTCCTGGGTCACAAAGAGAGCAGAAATTGCCAAAACCATTTTGCATATGAATGTTTGTGGTGAAAGCAGTTGCTAAGAAGAAAAAAAAATACCAATGTGCATGTGACCTAAAAGCTTGTTTTTCAAGTACATCTTTTAACTTGTTAGAAGTGCTCTAGTTTTTTAACATCTTGAGTCATACCAGCATTTATTATTGCCATGTGCTCATGTCTAGCATTTGTCTAATGAGGAGACCAAACTGATTGCTTTTGTGGCTTAAGCACCACCATTCACTGCATTCAGGAAAAAATATATAAAAAAACAGTTTCCCCTGTACAGCTTCATTTTTCAAACAATATGCTCAGTTGTAACTGTAATCTCAGACATTGTATGCGATTGTATCTCATTGTAACTGGTATCTCATGGAAGATGTACAGGTGCACCCTTCAAAGAAGGGATACAAATGGAAGGCAACAGTGATGCTAGAGTATAAATGAAGGATGTATTGGCCCACCTGATATTCATTACTGGTGCAGATGCTTGCCAAGAAAAAAAATAAGTAGACTATTAGATATCATTTGAAGACTGCAGAACAATCAAATAGAGAAAAGACTGTGATATGTCAATGAAATACTTTTGACACTGAGGTAAATTAGCATTTTATCACTGTTTTTTTTTTAAACATAAGAGTCGATCTTCAAAGTAGAACAGCACTTTGCATAAATAATAAATCACAGACAGTTCAGAGATTGTGCTGTTAGAAACAGTTTGTTCTGATCAATGCATTTACTGAAGTGCCAGGTGCTTCTTTAATAATCCTGGAGGACTATTAGAAAGCGTTATTTAAAACTCAGTATTGGCTGCTCCCAAAATCAGACTTTTTGAACACAGTTTCAGCACACAGTTTATAAAATAAATAATATCCAGATTTCATAATACCTACAGCTCTTGAATTAATCTGCTGGCATGGACTTCTGGAGGAATAAACTTTATTTATGCACAGTGTTGAATAAAAGTGGTTTTGAATTCTTGTAAGAGACTATTTGCACTATAAGGATAAATGAGGCTTATTTCAGTCAAAGAGCAGACTTGCTAATTAATTCTGGTTCCAATCAAAATAACTTGAAATTCAAATAATGAATATTTATGTGGTAAACCAACACCAGGAGACCAAATCAACTTACTGTCTTTCAACTAAATATCTACTGACTTAATAGATATGTTGTCTAAAATTTGGCTTTGATAACGTGGCAGAATTACATAGGAGGAATGCTCACAAAAAGTTCTTTGATCCAGTTGTTCTAGCTTAAACCAAATGAAGTAAGTCTGTAATCAAGGCTGATGAATCCTAACAAGCAAC
The DNA here is from genome assembly GCF_036169615.1 of Heliangelus exortis. Lineage (NCBI taxonomy): Eukaryota > Metazoa > Chordata > Aves > Apodiformes > Trochilidae > Heliangelus > Heliangelus exortis. The sequence goes on along the minus strand of NC_092423.1, from coordinate 81,026,267 downwards.
TTGTCACAGGGTAATCAGTCAACATAGTTGCTCCAATAAATTCATGGAAGGAGAATTTTGGTACTGAAGATTAAAAAGCTACCTGGAACTGGAATCTCAAATGGTGGCAAAAAACTCATAGCACAGGGGCTTCTGACCTAATTGGACAGCTGTATACTTAAAATAATAATAATAATAAAAGCTAATTCACATGGATTAGAAATACCAGCTATTCAACAAAAGAAACCTTAAAGTCAAGTCAAGCTACAGCTTTAGCATGAAATTCAAATAAATGCAGAGTAATTAAAATAAGGGAGAGAGGAGAAAAAAAGGAAATTTTCTGGAAAAGTACAAGAAGGTTGAAGATAATTTAGAAATTGATGGAACAGAAGGCCTAAAAGAAGCAAATGGAGAGAAACAGATACTCCTACTTCTGGGTAGAGTCATAAACAAAACAAAGGCTTTATTGTACTGAAATAGACAGAATCAGGGGCAAAACAGCAAAACTGCTGATTTTGTTAAATTATTTTTCAGAAACCTATCAAATTTAGATAGCATTATTTGAGTGAAATGTAGAAAATTCATCTGTAGTCAAGAACAAATGACATAATGGTCCAGGAAATAATGCGTATCTTGTCATGATGTTTAACAGAAAGAGATCCAATAAATTTTAAAGTGAACAGAAGCTACAGTATGTAAGTAGTATAATTTAGTGCATTATGAACTCATCATTCCAGAGTAATATGTTACAATATGTCTATGTGGGAAGATAGGTTTTTTTTCCTTGTGTCTTAAACTATATGAACCTTGACAACCAGTAAACATTCTTGTCCTAGAAAATATTAATCAACATTAATCCAATAATGTGTGGGTATAAAATGGCAATAATTAGATATTGCACAGACCCTACTAAAGGGAAGGCATACACTGGATCACAGAGAAGTTATTAGTGTTATTTCTATGAGGTTTACCTTAGGTTCACTTTTTCACTGAGAAAAGTGTTATAGTCCCAAAAGAACAAAAATAACAAAAATTCTTATAATTTAAAGCCATAAGACATTGCAGGACAAAAGAATATCTGAATGTTATATGGCAAAAAAAAGCTTATTTAATTTAAAGTAAATTGAAAATAAAGATTATCATTGCAAAACATTAATGATCATCTGAAATCATGAGATGCTGTTATAGGGTATATCACAGATCCTTGCTTAATTGAGAACAAAATATATTCAGCTGACAAAAAAAGGTGACAGAAGGAAAAAGAAAGTCATTTTAGTAGGTGTAGATACAACTGAGCAGGCCTAGAAGAGTCATCAGCTATGATTTCCCTCACTGCTTCTACCTGTTTCTTGTTACCAACATTCAAGATTAGGTTTAACACAGCACGTGAAGATGACACCAGGATGTCTGACATAACTAAGAGTCTGTCATAAAAGAAAAATACTAAGGCAAACAAAGAATTACTAGAATACATCTATTTATGCTATCCAAACAGAGAATGACTGTGACTGGCCTTCCACAAACATGTGAGTAAATCAGAGAAGTTATAAAAGCTGCAGAACATTTTTTATACAAGATTGTAGCCCTTGGCAAACTTCAGTCAGAATTTTATACATTTTTTAACACCAAAAGGCTTTTCAGGAACCTTTCACAACTAACAGAATTCAGTAACTCAGCAAGTGCCCTGCAGCTTACCTGTTCATAAGTGACAAACATACCTACAATTAGCTATGTAAATATAAGCAAATTTCAAACAGCAAACAAAAAAGCAGCAGTCATGATCAAAACCAGCAGCACTTCTCTTCAAAGAGTTACTCATTTGCTTAATGTTGTTAACAGTAGAATGGGTCTCTCTCTTCCAATTACTACTGACTGGCAGATACTGAGTTTTTAAGTCATTTTTTACTACTCAATATGCAGCATAACAGTTCTGCTCCAGATTGTACAGACAAATCCACATGCATAATTGACAATACTTTATTACCACTTTCATTATAGAAGTAATTATTATTCTAAAATCAACTTCAGAATAACTTTTGCAGTTAGAAGTTAATGAAGGAGACAATTTGTATGCTGAAGGCTCAGATACTTTTTCTTTAAAACACTCTACTTACTTTACTTGGTAATCTTCCTAGGTCACTGAACTATTCTGCCATTGGTTATCATGAAAATAAAATTTAAGAAGGATGGATTCTTTTGGAAACAGAAGAAAATATTTAAGGAGGAAAACGCATAAATATCTGCACTTCAGTAGCATGCTTGTTCACTAACACAAGTTTGGCCATTATAGAAAAGAAGCAAGCAAAATAATAAAAATTAAAAGGATTATTGGAAAGTAGAAAAAAATACAGTTAAACCTGAAAGGGTAGAGATTTTTAAAAATAAACAACTTTTACTGGTCTACAAGATGAGAAAAAACTACAGAGACAGAGACACCCTTCAAAATATCAAACAAATTAACTACAGAAGCTTACAATGAATTTTTTAATCCTCTATAAATTATTAGGTGGCAAAAGCAAGCAGCAGTTTCTCAAGGAAAAAAAAATTTAAAAAAAAAATTAAAAAGAATTAACAAAAAATAAGAAATTTCAAGGTTAAATCTATGGTGTTACAGGATAATATGGATTGCCATGGAGCAAAGATTAAAACTGTGACAAGATGGCCCTCTGTTGTTTGATATGTACCTTTGTAAATTTTTTTTTAACAGGATATTTGAGAGATTCTTCAACCAAATAAACAACTTAGGGATTTCACTCCAAAAAGAACACTTAATTTGTTCAAAGGAAAGTCTGGCACAAACAGAAGTAGCTTAAGGAAAGCAGAAAAGGTGTGAGCATTTGATGAAAGCCTCTTTTCACTGTGGCAGTCAAAGAGCTACCCCAAAGAACAGAGGCTCAAAAAGATAACTAATAGGTACAGAACAGCATTTTTCAGCATGCCTCTTTGTCACAAGGATTAGAAGATCTTGAGAAAGATTTACCACAAGGAAAAACATTACATGAGGCAGTGTTTACTCTGCACTGTAGTCACAAACAAGTTTGCGCTTGTTTACCACTGGGGGATCTTCTACAGGTTTGCCACTTGAGAAGCAGAGTCAATCCTAAACTTTCCATACAGAATAGCAAATCCAAAAAGTAATGCCACAGGCATCAACATGTTTTCTTATGGAATAAGGTGCTGCTTAGAAACTGGTAGCTTTTTCTGATTTATTTAATACCAGATCCTGTGCTAGCTGTATAGATGTGTATGCAGCAACCACCCTTAAAGGCAAGGACGAAAGAAATAACAAAATACCCCAACTCACACCTCATGTTATATTGTTTTCCTATGTCAAGCAGAACTATCACACAAAAACCTTAACTGACAAACAAAAACCCATAGCAGATACAAGAACTGCACATGTTGTCTTGAAATCTTATTCTTAAAAAAAAAAAAAGCTATTTCTTATAAACAGCATAATAGTATGATCATTAAAATAATAATAATAATCAAATACAGCATTAGCAGAAAAGGCATGGCTATCTTCAAATCACGGATAATACATGATGTTGCTAATCAGTAGCCTAACACCATATTAATTTAATCTATGATCTCATAAATGAATGAAAAAGATATGAGAGAAACAGCACATCAGTAATCTCAAAATTACAAGAGTGCTTGAAAGAGTCTTTCTAGGGTCTATGGACTCTCTTGTCTCAAGTTCCCAACTTTCTAGGACACAATTTCTATCAGTGTTTCACCTTACTAATCTCACACACCCCTAAGGAAGTATCTCATGGTGGGAATTAAGGATGCATATTGAAATCATACACATACCTGCTGCAGTGCAGAGATGTCAAACACACCAATATTCTGAATTCCTTGGAGGAACATTGGAAGTTTTTCCACGATGTGGTGGGTTTTATTGAGAAGAGCACTGATACTAGAAACCACATCCAGTAGCATATTTAATACATTGCCTATCTCAGATGGTATCTTAATCTTGAAAAAGAAGGGAAATCACAACAATAAATTCATAATAGAAACAAATTTTAACCTTTTAATGAAACACTCATAATTTATTTGGTCTTTTTCTAAAACTGATTATACAATATTCTTGTAAATTACATTTTAAAAAACTCCTTTTAGTATAACTCCTCAGGTACCTTCCAATTCAGCTAAAGAAAAATTCTCTGGTAACGTTAGAACTGGCCTATGACAAATCAGGACTTAAAATCCAGAGAACACATTTCTACTTATCAAGCTGATGGGATATTAATACTAATGGGATGTGCAACATCCTGCCCCCTGGGATTTCAGTGGGAAGGAGAATCTTTCCTTCGATAGGTTCAAGATTCTCAGTTCAAGTTTAATATTTTAAAAATACTTTGTAAGTTAAATTAAATCTAATAACCATTTTAATTGCTTTAGGCAATTAAACTTCACATTAGACAAGAAACTTTCCTGTCACACTATACATCCTTTTGCATTTTTCATATGTGCTGTCTCTTACCTAAAGTAATTGTGTCCATTTCATTCCCTACATGACTAAAGTTCAATTGGCTGTTTGCTGTTTCCACCATACAAGTTTTGGCATTGTGAATTTTTCTTCCTATTTCCTTTGCTTTTACAGATTTTTTAGACAATGTGGTAATGCAAACTGATTGTTACCTGCCTAAGCATGATAATAGAAAAAATATCATTTCATTAAATACTTTCACCTGCTTCCTCTTATTATCTTTATTTTATCTACCTTTATCTGACTTTCTGCTATAATAACGTCTGTGCTTATTTTTACTTCTCAGTTTTTACCTGCTTTTAGATATTTTTTTTAAATTCTGAAAAAAATCTTATTAAGTTATAACATTAGCAAAACTTCCACAGTAATTTAGGATGAACAAAAATGGATGACAAAATTTTTTTTATTCTTTGTTAGGAACTCATGCTTCAGTCAGGTTCAGTAGAAAAGCCCATCATAATAAGCACCGGGGTTTTTCCTTTTTTTTTTTTTTTTTTCTAGGTTAGCAGGTAATTCATAAAGTGGAAATCTTTTCTGTCTGCTATCTTAACCTATGCTGGGAAATTGCCTTGTTTTTAAAGGTGTGTAGCAAATCTGTTTATTCATACATGTGGCATCCAGAATATAACCTGGCATCTATGGCTTTAGACCAAAATATTCTTCTTTCCAACATTATAACTATTTTTTTAACTATTTATAGTTACATTTCACGTTCTGTCAGTAAATTCCAAAAGAATGGAAATAGATGTCTGCTAACTATCATAAAACCCATCCAATAATTTTGGTCTCTCAAGTAAAAATATCTCCCTGAAACCCCAGATTAGATCCCAGATTATCTACCGTTGTACAGATAATACAGTTTTGCTACAGGATTATGCACCCTTTCATTACAGTTTTGGTAGTGTACTGTTCTTCTAAAGCCATCTGAGCAGCCTTTCACAGTTACAGAATAGGAAGTGACTAACTGCATGGACAGTAAACTCTGCTAAAAATGAATAAAACTACATCTTCAACCATCTGTGTATTCTCTCAAGCTTCCATAATTAACTCCTCAGCTTTCCTGAAGAAACAAGAAATGGAACACAGTAGCAACTGCCAGCCCCATTCTTCACCTGTTATATTTGCTTTCTGGGGCTAAATTGAGACAAAAAAATGCAATGAGTCCAATGTTTGCTGGACTCCACAGAGAAAGAGCATTTGAAGAAATAACAACACTTTGTTTATCTACCTGCATGCTTCAGACCCGCGTCAAAAGAAACCCATAGGAACCAAATGCTTTTTTCCCCATCTTACCTTGTAAATTATATGACGTAAGTTCAAATCCTGTATAATCATTACAAACATGGTATACAAGTCCAGTGCTGGTAAAGAACATAATTCTTCCACTGCCAGGGAAGTTTTATTGTTTTCAGGTAGCTTTAGTAGAAGGCTAAGTATTTCTTCATCACATCTTCCAGTTAAAGCTACCACAAAGGCACTGTAAAAGAACTATCATAATGCATGTGTATTAAAAAAAAATTCTCCCTGAAATGAACCACCTTTTAGAGTCAATAAGATGAGAATTTGAAGCCATCAATAGATCTGAAACAATTAAATATCCAGTTCTAAATCAGCTTGGTATTCTCTTACTTTAAATTCTTCATATATAAAAAGAGATTAATTGTATTTCATACAAGATCTATTTGTGTTTGTCAACAGGTCAATCATTCCATTCTATGTGCATTCATAGCATAAGCAGGCATATTTACAATGCTGAACAAGCCCATTCAAGCAGATACACACTTTTGTTTCTTTGTTCTAGATGGATGGATCACGAAATTCAGGCAATATGGACCTCCCTTCTTTCAGACACTTAAGGATGCCTGTATGGCAAAGTGTTCATTCTGAGCCAGCTCTCATTCAGCACTCCTTACAAGTATTATTATTTAACAGTGTGCATAATGAAGAAAAGCATAAGCAGACCTCAAGCAGACAACTAAAACTCCTTGGATAACAACTGTGTGCTTCTGCTTACAAAACTGTTACATTGAAAGACAAATGCTTGCAAACTCAGATATCTCAGAAGGAGCACTTCTCCTATGGAGAGAGTCTGATAGAGTTGGGGTTGTTCAGCCTGGAGAAGGCTTCAGAGAGACCTTAGAGCAGCCTTCCAGTACCTGAGGGGGCCTACAGGAAAGCTGGGGAGGGACTTTTTAAAGTGGTATGTGGTGGCAGGGTGAGGGGTAATGGTGTTTAAACTGGAAGAGGGTAGACTTAGGTTAGACATTACAAAGAAACTCTTTAGTCTGAGAGTGCTGAGACACTGGAACAGGGAAATTGTAGATGCCCCCTGCCTGGAAGTGTTCAGGGCCAGCCTGGATCGGACTTTGAGAAACCTGGTCTGGTGAGAGGTTGGAACTAGATGATCTTTAAGGTCCCTTCCAACCCAAAACATTCTATGATTCTGTGATTCCTATCTAACAGCTGCTGAAATGACTGAAAGAAAGCAATTAGTAGCAAATCCAGAAAAATTACAAGTTTGGAAACTGTAGGAGACAAAATACAGAACTCAAGGCTCCACAGTGCTCCTTAGGACAGAATCTGCCTGTGCTGTCTCCACCGAATGCATCTGTAGCTACTAAAAAGTACTCAGTGAGAGAGAAGATCCCCAAGAAAATCAAATTAAGAGTCAAAGTCAGTCAAGATATATAGTCTAAATCTTTCATTCCAATGAACATTTTAGATCCCAAGGTATTAACGTGATTTTTAGATTTTGAATTGGAATATATGACCTTTAAAGGTCACTTCTACCTCATCCATTCTGTGATTCTCTGATTTCTATTCTGGACCAAAATTTTGTCTTTCTGATTCCAAAGGATTTCCTGTATATTTAAATACTCTCTGAATATGAATATGAATATAAATATAATTCTGCTAGGAGCATAAAAGAATACTGATTTAGACTTCTTGGTGCTGAAGAGATTTGTGATATAACTCGAAATTTATCTGCTCATGCCCCAGATGAATAACACCATTTCAATACAGTTTTTTCCATTCAGAGTTTTATCCACCAGATTAAGTACTTTTGAACTTTTCTTGCAACCTTCAGAGTTCCAGAGCTAATCCAAACTCCTATCTTTAGCAAAAAAAAAAAGTCTTCAATTTACAAGTTTTTAGTGACATCAAAACATTTAATCACATAACAATGAGCATGGTCAGAGCATAATATTGGGGTAGAAATTGGTAAGTGCAATAAGCACAAACAAATCAAAGGCTTACTCTTATTATTCCAGAGGCAAGCATAGTAATAGTATACAGTCACAGACATACAGGACTGACAGCAATCATTATATATATTATATATATAATTATTATATATGGTGCCTATATATACCATGAACATAAGGGGCATGTCTGAATAATAGCTTTAAAAATACTTGTGGATCTTGAATAATCAGTAAGAGACACAGGCTTTAATGCTCAATTTCAGCTGTAGGAGGATTTAAACACTTGAGCAAACTAGAAAACATCTGTATAGATATGCAAATGTGAGATGTGTACACCTAGCTAAACTCTACATAGGACTTTAGCCAAAAAATAAGGACAGAAAATCTCCTGAAAATTCACACAAATAGCATTATTATTCCAAAAGATCAAAGGTGCACTGACTCACATTTAACTGAATCATTTCCAGATTATTTCTCACATTATCATTTAATGGCATGAAAATAACAAGCTAATGATAAAAGCAATCACACTGCCAAAGAAACAGAACAAATAATGTATAAGTAGTTAAGATGATGTGAAATGCCTTTTTGATAGCCACACGTTTCATACATGGAACATGCAACAGTTTCTGCCAGTGGAGCATCAGTGACACCCAGTGGCTGCTTGATTGACTTGATTAGTTTATACTAAATGTACTTCCAAATCTTTTCAGTCTTACAAACACTAACATGAGAGAAAAACCTGTAAGTTAGGAGGCAATTTACATGATTTCTGCTAGTCCTGGGATCACAGGACACAGCAGCGGTGATAAGACACAGTCCTTCACTCAGAAAATTTAAATAATATACCCTTTAGACAACACTAAGGACACTACAGATAAATGAAGGGAAGATAGGATAAGATACTGGTAAGATAACATCAGAACATGAAGAGCACATGAAATGATTTATTTTTTTTTTAATTTTAAAAATCAGACAATTGTACTGCAATGATCAGTGGTAGAAAGATGCAAAATTATCTATGCAGTAATCTTTTGCAGTAATTTTCTAAAGTATCAAGATAGCAAAGTTCAAATTCCATGTCAGCCCAGGGGTTAAAATACTGCTGAAGTAATGAAACAGTATCATTTAGACCAGAAGACTATTGCTAATATAAACTGATCTCTTCATGTTTCTCATTATTATTTCAAAGTCATAAATCTCAAAAATATGCCACTTAGAAGTGACAAGTGAAAATATAAGACTTCACACAAGAAAGGCGGTTTGTTTTGTTTCAATTTGCCCATCAGGCCATAGGCAGACCCATTAATTTAACACCTCTATTTGATCCTTTACCTTTGACTGAGAGATACTGGCTTCCAAGATGGTACTGATGGTTTCTTCAGAAATATTGACAGAAGAACCAATGTCCAGCCTTAACCGAGTAACATTCTGCACACACTCTTTAATTTTCACATCTGGAAGAGAAGAAAATTCATGACAACTGTACCACACTGTTGAATTAAATTGCCCAGACTGTATCCTTTTCCTGAGATTTGTAATAAGGGATGATAAAGGACACAAAAACTTCATTATTGTGTAATTCACTTCTACTTCAAGTGTGAAAGTCACTCTTCTAGAAGACTGAAGAACTTTTGCATCTCTTTGCATACTCCTTATAAGAGCACAGGTTATCCCAGATCACTGTATTATGAGAACATCTGAGATTAGGGAAGCAGCCTTTAGACCTTTAAGATCCCTTCTTCCACTAACTTAAAGTCCCCTCTTCTTTCTAATAAATCTCTGCATGTTATTGGACAGGTTCTGAAAGGGTAAGCTATGGTGTCCTGTGCCAACGTGAGTGCATTTTTGTGCATGTGTACAATGAAAATAGACTGCATTAAATCAGTAGTCTCCACATGCTGTAGCCTTTTAAAGTTTGAAGAATAAGGCAAAAATTATTGTCCCACAAAATTATACAGCAGTCATTTATAAAAATTGAAGAAAACTGGAACCCACCATTCAAAAGATTAATATTGCTGAGAAAAGCTGTCGCTGGGTTTTCTGACATCTGTAGCTCCAGATTTTCCACCACCCTGAAACAACAGTCTTAATTTCATAAGTTATCAGAATGAAGTCTTTACATTACTATATATGAAGAGTAATGTGAATAGTGAAACAGACACTAAATGGGGTAAAAGGGGTCACATTATGCACTATGTGCACTCCCTGTGAATGCAATAAGCAACTCTACAGACTTTCTGATGTTGTATTTTTATGGTGCAGGCATCATCCTATTTTATGCCTAAATGAAGTGTAAATATAGAGATCACAATGGCTGAATGCTCTAGTAAAGAGTACCTTATGGAGAAGCACAGTTCTAGCAATGCCTCAGTTCTTACTGAACACAGGTTTTTAAAGCCTAGAGATATAAAGCACTGCAGTTCAGGAAGAATGAAGTCTATCTAATTGTAATTTAAGTAAAAAAGAGTATACACACATCACATATTTACTATTCATAAACTGGATTTGAGTCTATGGTCCATAAGTGTAGCATCCAAGCGCAAGTTCTTCTGTATTATTACTTTAGTTCACAGAGACAATTCAAGCCCATCAATGACAACTAGTATAGCAACAACTGTGACAAGGGCTACTTGTAATGGACAGCAAGTCTGAAATATTCTGTAGTAAGTTGTTTTTGTTTAGCAAATATCTGAAAGTATTCCGAATTCAAGCCTGCCAGTTGACACACGCTTTTTAGTGTTTCTGTCTGAACTATTGCACTGATCTGAACTTTTATTTTTTTCCTAAATATACCCATCTACTCAGAGGACAAGGCCATACCAAACTAGCATTAAATACAAAATTAAGATATCAATATTCTGACCTGAGGTCATGGAAAACTGGAAATATCTTCAGTTGTGATTCAAAGCATTCTCCTTGTGGAGCAGCTTCAAATACTCAGTAAAATTACAAGCTCTCTTAGAAATATCCAGAATTCTGCTAAATTACTTAAACAATGTGCATTGTCTCCACTCAATTTTCAATTTAAAGGAACGAAGCTTCAAGCAACTCTGATAAACAGTATTTCTTTTGTAATGACATAATTTAGTACACAGACAAATGCACCAAATGGTATTGCTAACAAGAACTCCTTGGGGTACAAAAATGCAGAATGCTTTACATTTGCAATTGTCTCTGTATATTCCTGGTTAGTTGACATTCACAGCTGCCATTGCTGGTATCTTGCAAGGCCCTCAGGAAGCTCTCCAAAGTATTGGAAAGTTCTTGGTTTATATGTGCCATACTCTCACAATCCCTTTTGTTGAAAGGAGGCCACATTCTTTCAATATCCTGCAAAACAGAGTGATCATCATGAGATTATTTTATTGGTCAAAGTATCAGGTTTTGGCAACCAGATGATGCATATTTTCAAATGAATATGGGTAAGGCAATATGCTTTTACTTAATGTGTGTGCAACTGAAACTTAGGGAGAGGTTTTCAAGAACCAAGAAATTTTCAGAGAGCTGAGTTTTGGAAACAACAAAAATATTTGTGAATGTAACCTAGCATATCAAGTAGATTCATCCCTTAGGAGAAGTGCAAATGTTTTCATTTGAATCTTACTTTCAATATGAAATGAGGTTTTATGTTTGGGGTTTTTTAGGCTATTTTTATCTTTTTCCCTAGAATAATTGTTCTGAACATCAGTTTCCATCCAGCAAACCAAAATGTCTGGCTACCCATAACTAGTTTTTCTTCCATTATATTTTGTGTAATGTTCACTTTTATCTTTTCTCCTGAATATTCACATTTCTGATTTTGCAAGTCTTCTTCAATATTGGGAGAAGCAGGTCGTAGAATGGTAGTGACTACAGAAATGGATTTTTTCTGCAAAAAGTGCACTTTAGAAATGAGTAATGTCTCTAATGTCTGTTTGCTTTGAAACATTGGTACTCATATAATCAAAATGTCCAGCTGGACAAACTAGCAGAGTTATTTCACAAAGAAAAGACAAATTCCATAATAAAAGTATTCCATACATTATAGGATTTTGTCTGCCTGCTTCCAACACAGAGGAGTCTCTAAATGCCAAACGTTACTGTCTCCTACTGGTAATTACATGGGCTGTTAAAGAAAAACAGACTGCCTCCAGCTGGTAACCACAACTGCTAATGTAGCATGAATGGCTGTCCAGAAAATTTATTTGTATGTACCTTGATTTCACAGATGTTCATGTGAAGATTTAAAAGTATAAATGTACTCTAATTCATCAATTTAGCAGTATCACAAAATTTGAAAGAATTAAAAATTGGTTGCTGCTTTGTACTGAACAGCAATCTAATTACAAATAGTAATTCTAGTTGTATCTACAGCTTTCAAAGCTCACCAATGTTTCACCCAGAATTCCTTCTGGGTATCACTATCAAAAACATTAGAACTATGCTCATACAAACCCCAGGTTTAGCCACTGTATGGTCTCATCATTCAGACAGTAAGGAAAAAACCAAAAATTTCCATTATTTTCCAAAGTTCAATGCATGCTGTAAAGCACATCTGTAGTTGTGGAAACTACTCAGACCTGATAATGATCTTGAACCACAGTGATTCCTTCAATGACAGAGAGGAGTAAGTGACTGCTTAATCGCTCTTTACACTTTGTAACAACACAGGAAAGGTTGCCAATGAAAACTGGTTCTTCTGTAAGAGAAAATATCCTGGTTTAATCAGTTAAAAAGAATAAACAAATTACTATAATCAGATTAAAAGTTAACAAAGTACAAGTAAGTTTTTAAAAGTAAATTAAGTCTGATGTGTTAAGGCACTAAGACTGAGAAATATTTCTACCTAAAGTTATTTATCATTGCAGAGAAGGGCTAGGTTGATTCAATTTCCATTACTCTTCTCCACTACATTTTCCTGATCAATACTAAGAACAGCAATTCCTACTGCTGAATGAGAGATAAAAAGTTAATTTTTACTCTTTGGGAGCAAGAAGCATTACTCTGAGAAGCTGTGTATATTAACCACATCTATCTGCCACCTCCTCAGGCAGGCTCCCCTGATCTTATATGTTCAAACTCTTCAGTGAGCAGTAACTTTCAAAGGGGAGGAAACAGAATTACATAGTTAGATTATCAATAAGAATCCATATAGGGGATATTTATCACCTGATCATGCAATGAGAATTTTTACTCAAGTGTGCAGTCCCTATGGCTTTGGAAAAAAAGCCCTATTCCTCTGTCTGACATGGGTTTGTACATGGGAGAGCAAGCAAGGCTTTCAGTTTGACAATTGAATTCTGGCTTACAGAAGGATCAAGTTAATTTTTCTCCCATGTATTTTTCATTATGTTTAGTTTGTAAATCAAGAAGGAAGAATAATAAACATTCATCATTGCTCAAAGAACAAGCTAACCTTAGTCTTCCTCACAGAAGTAACACAATCCAACTCAGTAATGTAAATCAAGTCAAGCAATTTTCATCTATTCTCATTAGGTTTCATAATGTTTTCCGTATCAAATGAAATACTATGACACATCCTCATGACCAGTGTACCAGAAATATGAGCAGAAATAAGAATGACAAAAATTTAGTTCCTTAATCTCAGTTATTTCAATAAATAGACTGTTCTTCAGAGGCTGAAGACAGATACCAGGTACTTGGCACACATTTTCAGTATCACTCATTCTAAGCTCTACCCTCCTATCGTTTTTGGGAACTACATCAGTAACAGGAGAGTGGAGAAGACAAGCAGAATTGTGTTGTAATCACATCTTAAGTTTTGTTTGGAAATGAAGTAGGCATTAGACATCACCAATCTCACCCCTTACTCTAGAATCACAGGTCAATGCTTCCTAATTCTCTCTTTGAACACAATTCTGAGCATAGTTGGGTTAAAATACAAAGTTTGAAGAGAAAAGGCTTTGCTTTCCCCAGAGAAATCATAATAGGAAATGACACCACTAGGTCAATACAGAGCCTTTCCCAAAGTGATCATCTGGGGGGGCTATATGCAAGGAATAAAACAAACCTAACACATTGTTGAAGATGAAGTTATTCAGCCACAGATAGCCAATCCATGGGCTCAGCACATCCAGAAATGGGACATGCCACTTGCTTTATATAATTGTCCCTTCTTTATTTTCTGCCACCTATATGCTGCCTTATGTCAGCTCTGGAACATTAACAAAACCTCTGTAACATGACTCAGTTCTCTGACCTGGCAAAAAATTATCCAGTAAAAATGGTAATACAAAACCCAAATGTATACAGTATACATACTATATATATATATATATATATATATATATATATATATATATATATATACACACACATACATATACACATATGCTTGCTGGATTTGAATGGCAAATCAAAGGTAAGAGATCTTGGTGTGACAGAGTAATTCCAGAAGGGAGGGAAAGAGCACACAGCTGAAAATGAAAGATCTGCAAGGCCTCCTGCTTCCACTGAGATTTCAAATGAACATGAACACTCTAGAAAGCAATCATCCCTCCACAGGATGTGCATGAAATTTCTTCCTGTACCTCTGCTGGCATAATTTCCGGGCATCAGTATGCTTGACATGCTTGACTTCACCTAAATTAACTCACTTTTCCAAAGGTTGCTCAGAGTAAAGCTTTAACATCATAGTACTAAATACATATGATGACCCATAGAGTCACTACTGTGATAACCAACCTGAGAAGATTTTAAGAACATTTAAAATGGTAAACTGGAACTTCTGAAATAGTAGGACACTAGCAGGTTGCAAATGTTTCTGAAGAATCTTGCAGATTTCCAGTGCTCTGTAGAAAGATTATCAGGAAAGTATTATTCTCTTAACAAGAGTAACACAGAGAATTTCAACAGATTACTATGTATGGTTACAATCTTCAAAAAAACATACAAGGATTTCAGTATTAGCAGTTATTACATTTTCTGAAATATTTCAAAATCAGAACATACCTCCATGCAAAAAACCCCAGCAAACCAAAACAAACTAAAAATCCCCACATCAAAAAACTTTTTTATCAAGGTAATGAGTCATGAGCTTTCTTAAGACCTTAGGAGTGCTAGAAAGTACCATAACAAAATAAAGAAAATCATAAAAGCTACAGAAATACTGAGAGCCCACACCATATACTGCCTTGATGACGAAGAGCAGAGCACTTGAAACCTCTTTATAATCAGCATTTGGGGAAAACAAAACACTTTTCTAATATTTGATTTTTCAACAGATTTGGCTAATACCTGGCCATGCTTACCACTGGTTTGACATATTTACATAAAATTAGTTAAGGAGGTCTAAATATCACATGAGAGTCATGCATCAACTTCATTATGCTGTTTCTCAGCTGGTCTTTATTGGCAGGATCCAAAAGCAAGACATCCCAGGGCCGTTTGAAGCAACCAATCTTGTGCAAGTCATTCAGTGAGAATTACTTAAATGCAGCAACTCAAGTCTAGCTGTATTTTTATTAAATAAATTGTCTGTAAATATTTTCCTGAAGCATAGTTTCCTCTGCTGCTGCTAGATTACATTTGATTTGAGTAATATGGAAAAAAAAAAAAAAAAAAAAAACCAAACAAAAAACTTTGGACCCAAGATTCCTTCAGAAACTGTATTTGTTAAAGAAAAAAAAACTTAATGCAAAGCCATTACCACAAAAGGGTCATCTTTTTTTGCATAAGTCACCAGAAAAATAAGTTGAAAGCATTTCAGATATCTACTTTTGGATATAGAAAGAAAAAGAAAAAAAAATTATTGGCTTCCTGCCAATAGTTGTGGGTTCAGTGTTCAGACCTGTAAGAATTTTAAAACACTGGTATCATCAAATATTTGGTTCTATAATAATTCCAAAGAAATAACTTCCAATATCAACACAGATGACTTAGCAAGACAATAACCCGGTCCACACAGTAAAGCATGATACCAAATATAACTGGTCTTGACAATATAAGTTGATAAAAATATTGTTTTGATCAAAAGCACAATTTCGAAATGAAACTAATTAACTTAAAAGTTTTGATTCAGCTGTTTACAAAGACCCCTTCTGTCATTATCAACACACTGTCAAAATGAGTATATAGAAAACACTCACCTCATTTCTCTCACTATATCCTGATGCAATTCTTTTGGTAAGAAGGTTATTTTGTTCCAGTCATGTTCTGTGGTAGACTGAAATACCATTTGCAAGATCTCTTCCAAGATCTCCAGAGTTTTGTTTTGGGAATGAGTAGAAAGTTCTCTATGTAGTGCGTTATCAACAATGGAATCAATTAAGTCAACTACCTGAAGCTCAGTGTTGTTTTTATGCAGATCTTCGTCTATAACAGCAAGATCAGCAATTATATGAAGGAGATTATTTAACAAAACTGAATTAGCAGTATAAGTATTATTCAGGTTTTCTCTGCTACTATCAATGAATAATTTACCAGTATAAACTTCCTTAGAATTATTTTGGAATAGTTCCAGAAAGTCAATAATGTCTTTGACAACCAGCAGTAGGTCATTCGACGAATTTTCATCAGCCATAAGGAGAAAAAGAACATGCATTATTTTAGAATAGTTTCTGCTGTTACACTCACATAGAAAGCTGTTTACAATGTCTTGTATGTCTTCAAAATTTCTTAACATAGCATCTACAGATGATTTATTAAATTTCTGTACTGAAGCATCAAGAGCCATTGAAGAGGACTGTCCAGTGGCTAAACTTAGTAATTGAAACTCCTGGTCTATCACGGCAAGTAAGTGTCTAATACTAAAATTCTCCAATAAATCTTCAATGCTTGTAACTATAGGAAACCAGAAGTTGTCAAAGTTATCAGATATATTACTGTTTTCATTTAAAGCTGATAATACCATAAGCATTGAGTATGTCTGGTTTCCAACAGAAGACAGCATCATTAAAGGCTGAATTGCAGAAAGGAAAGAAAGGACAGCTTCCTTATCCAGGAGTCCAGAAACTTCACTGGTCATATTCTTAACATTAGTAAAAACAGCCTTTGTAAATGATGTTTTTGAATGTCTGTTCCAATTTAAGCCACCAAAAAGATCATCCAACTGTTCAAGCACACCTTTGGCCATTTCCATTTCTGCCACTGGAATACTGCTCAGTGTTTCTATGATATGTAAAGCTACTTGGCTCTTTGGTGTGAAGTAACAATTGTTGATTAATTGTGTATTATTCACTTGCAGTGGCACAGCATAGAGGGACAGCTCATTCCAAACATCCAGAAGCTCTTTGAGAACTGAGCCATTTACCTGATGGAGCTCAGAAAACTTCAAAAGAACAGAGGTCCATTCTTTAATCTGATGAAAAAAGCAAGTCAAATTGTGAATTATATCCATCTGAAAGTCTTCTGTCATGCATGAGGAACTATCATCCAGAGTGATGAGTTTCAGCTCCTTAAGAACTTCAATAACTCTGGTGTAATTAAGAGCAGAACTGCTGTGCACAAAGTCAAAGTCACAGAGTTCAAAAACGGCATCACTCTGAGGTGTTACTGTTGTCAGAGTCCAGCAGAATGCTGCAGAAAAACAAACTGAGGCCTCTGCAGAATCATCAGACATATCTTTCAATATCTCCAGTAACACTAGAAGACTTTCTCCTTCATTATCAAACTCCTCTTCAGTAAACATTGGCATTTTTTCTTCCTGAGTCAGTATGAAATCAATTACTTTGGATAGTGCTTCCGTGATGTTTCCGTGTGCTACTCTTTCTGTAAGGCTGATGACATCAAGGAGGAGATGGAATATCTCTTCTACATCGTAGAGCTCATCTTGTTCAAAGAGTTGTGTTATTTGCCATAAGCCAGTCAGGTTCCAGTTACATGAATCGTTCTCAAATGCATCCCACCAGTCTATGAACAATCCTAACTCAGAATTCTCAGTATACAAAGGCTTCATATTTTCAAAGAAATTATTTAGGCTCCTTTGGATATGTTTGAATTGACTTATCAAGAACTCAACATCCACACGCTCCATATTTTGTACCAAGGCTAACGTATGCTTCAGTAACTCTTTATCATCTTTTAATGGAAAGCCAAAAAAACTAGAAGACTTGAAAATTTTAAGTGCCTTCCTTACCAGTTCAGTGTTCAGAGCTGTTGTTTCTATCAGTTTCTGGATGAACATTTTGTGTTCACCCTGCAAGTCTGAGTCAAGTTTACCAATCACATATTGAACTAAGTCCATCAACAAACTGGTATTTTTAGCATGCAAGAAAGGTTCCATCTCAATATCCAAATGAACAGAATTGTTTTCTTGGATTTCAGAACTTTTGTTTTTCAGAAGAGTTTCAATTTCTTCCAGAAGTTCTACTGATGAAAGTTGAAGATGGTGAATAGCATTAAGGAACATTCTTGAAGTACTGCTAAATCCATGGGCTGACTGACTAAAATGGGTCTTGTTTAACATATACCATGACTGCCTCACTAAATCATTGACAACCATTTGTATTTGCCCTCCAGAATTATTTAAAAGTGTAAAAATAAATTCAAGCACACCAATGTCATCTTTTACATAAAGTTCAGGGAGAATGAAATTTACTGTTTTTGCTATAATATCAAAATAAACATTTACACACATCACATCAGAACCAGGTAGGGAACATTCAGGGAGTATAAAATTAAAAATTAAATTAACAAGGTCCATCACATTCATTAGTTTAGCGTCTGTCTCTATGTTTCCCAGAGATCTCAGTAGAAATAAAATATGTTTTGCGCTTTCAAGGTGTGGAGGTGACATGAATTTTTCACTGAGATTGCTTAATCCATGTATCCATCTTTTACAATCCTCTGCTTCACCCACGGTACTATAAAAGTTTAGAAAAGAAGTAAGGCGTGATGAAAAATTTGTTTGTGAATGGCTTAAGTCTTCCAGAGTCTCATTCAAAATCATTTTGGTAATATTCTGGAAAATACTGATACAAGCCATATATTTGCCTTCAGATATACCTTTAAAGAAAGTAGTTGTGTCTTTTATCTCAGTGAGAATAATTCCAAGTTCTTTCTGGGAGAGCTTGAGAATGGTAGAAAGGGAATTTCCAATGGAAAACACACCAGCACTCCCATCTTCTCCCTCAGATCCTTCTGAGGTGAAAGTATCAAGCCAAGAAGTGAAAAACTCTCCATTAACAACCTCCAGTAGAGATTTCTGCAATTCAGTTATCACGACTCCCATAACTTCTAAAACATTCTCTAAACTGTTACCTTGAAGTGAGCTTGTGACATTAACTGCATTGTTAAAAACACTTTGAAGATAAGCAAGGAAAGAATCCAAGTTTCTCCAGTCATTTAAATTACCACCTGCTTCAATTATGATTTTCAATACATTCATTGCTGCTGTGGTAGCTTCAACAATAAACATATCTGTACTATTGCACAGTTCATCATGAGTTGTATTTAGAAGACTTTCAGAGAGATATTCCAACTCATTTCTTAGGCTGACAAAAAAGGATGAATTCAAATTTAAGATTTTGGATGCTTCCTCAAAAATCTCTGTGCAGGTTTGAAGCCATGTAAAAGTGCAGTGCAATGCATAAGGCACACTTACCTCCTCTCCCAGGTTTGTTATATTAGACAGAGCAATGTCCAATGGAAGCAGAAGCAAGCTGTAAACTTCTGCTGAATGATCTTCAGAAGTAATGTTTGATGGATAAAAATCCATGCACCCATTATCTACCAGGCATTCTGGTATATCAAGAAATTGTTCCAAATAACAAAAGGCTGCTGTTTGAAGCTCTTCATCTATAAACAAAGTTTTAAGGCTGCTCAGAGCACTATAAACAACTTGCATTTCCTTTTTTCCTTTCTGTGCAAGAGACTGGGCCTGAAACTCAGTGAAGTTGTAAATGGTAAGTAACTTTTCACACAGAGAATCACTGGTGAGATTCCAGAGAAGTTCAAATGTTTCTGACAGAAAATCAAAAACTTTGTCCCTGTCTTGGAAATCATGCCATACTTGAAAAGCTGAAATATCTCTTGAAGTCTCATAAAGAAATGTTAACAGAGTGCTATTGCTCTCAATATTTAAGACCAGAGCATCATCGTGATACAGAGAGAAAAGCATTGAAACAAGGGAAGCCACACTAGTATTGCTTAATTTGTTGATGTTTTTGAAGAAATCATTAACAATTTCTCCTAATTCTTGCACTTTGTACATAAAAGTTTCATTTGAGACTAATAAAGAGGAAGCATTAATTACTCCATGAATGGTGCTGAAAGACCCATTGACATGATCATTCATCAATGATCCAACTTCATAGAGATTCCTTAGAAAATTTTCACTTAAGTGTTTTAAATGGTTCAAAGCATCAATATTTAACTCTGGCCCATCAGTCAGGATATTTTGGAGCAATAGCATACTTCTATTAAGGATTTTATTCTCTGTAACGTAAAACATCATCACAGATAAGGTCTCCAGTACCTCTTTCTTTTCCTCTTGACTCAAATGAGAGAGCTTAAAATCAAGTTCATAGAATACCATTTTCATTACATGCCAGAAAACTTCTGTCTTCTCCTTCGTCCAGAATCTCTGAGGAGGCTTGAAATTTTCTCTTAACTCATTATGGAGTACAGAAACTGGAAATGAGAAATTGGTGGCAGATTTCTTCCACTCAGAAATTTTTTTCATCCATGTAATTGTATTATTCAAGACCCTTTCAATTAGAGACTGATTTGAAGAGGCTGAGTAATCAAACTTGATAATTTCTTCTATCACTTCTACAATATGAAGAAGATCCATTTCATTTTCACCAGAAATCCATAAGTTCCGATCTCTCTTCAAAAACTCTTTGAAAGATGTCAAAATTCTGAAATATTAAGCATGGTTTTTTTCTTGTTAAATATCTAGTAGGCAGGCAAGAAATGGTTAAATAAATATTTTATAATTTTACAATGTAGTTCAATTTGAAATAAGTTCAAATATCATTTAAATAGTCAACACAACTTAACTACCACAAGACCTGAAATAGCAGAAATTGCAATCAATTTGGTTTTCAAAAATGTTACAAAACTCACTGAAAAGTTCTAACCATGCTCAAATCAAAATGCCAATGTTGGCAAATAGCTTCAAGTACACATTTATCAGTATTAGGAAGCTTATTAGGAAGCTTGTAAGCCAAAAAAAGTAAAACACCTTCAATTTAAGTATGTTCCAAGATCTCTTGCAAAAAAATAACACACATATGACTCCTACAACAAAAGTCCAAAAGATTTCAGATGCCCTGAACTTGCTGTATATGAGTAGATTGATCCTATAGCACACAGCCATGATAAGTATTACTGAGGCACAGCAACCATTTATGGGAATTAGACTTTGCAGAACATGGTAAAGAATTCAGATCCTAGTTCACAATGGTTCATTATATAGAGATGCTGATTCCTATGAGTCCTGACCTGTACTCAGGTTATCTGCTGAACCTGCAAGCAGCTGTACTCTGAATTGCAGATTTAATTTCTTTTTCAGAATATATATTCATCAGCCAATTATTTGACTGTAGATGAGGTTTTGAATTGCAGAAATAAAAATATTTAACAAATAAAAACCAGAAATCGATTAAATGTAATGTGAAAAAAAATTCAGGTTGATCTGAACCTCATAAGTTGCAGAAAGATAAGTAAAACTTACAGATCATGAGATGTAGTATAACCTTCTGAAAAGTAGGCATCTGATTTCTCATTCCATTGCTGGATCAGAGTATTTATGTCTGAAAAAAGCTTCCCTGCTTTCTTGTCATCTAGAACCTGTGACATGAAATCAGCTATGCTTCTTTCAAGTCTCAAAAGGAGCTTCTGAGAGAGCCTGCTGCTGCTGAACCATTGCTCGAACACCTGGTGAATTAGAAGCAAACAGAGTGTACCTTGTCAGTAAACCAAATCTTTAGTGCTTAAACAACACACTGAATTTGCAAGTCTTAAAAAAAAAAAAAAAAAAAAAAAAAAAATATGATAAGCCTCATAAAGGATGATTTTCAATACGGTTTGAACTGACCTGCAAACTTGCAAAATAACAGGGCTACATCACATATAGAACTAAAAGCTTACGCTGTGCTGTCCTTGCCCAACACAGGAATGGTAAAAAGACAGCCTGAGATTAAACCCAGCCCAAAGCAGACCTCCACAGCCAATTACTCAGGATTGTTTCCCTTACAGGATAGCTGCCTACTCGAACAACCTGATAAGAGGGCAGCAGCCTCAACATTCCTGGGGTCCCATTAATGAAAGAGATGGGGAGGACCCTGCTTTGTCCCATTGTGTAGGCATGGAATCAGGTGTACCAAGGTCTGGCCAAACCTACTGACTGCTCTGCCTTCTTCCACCACTGTATATTTTTCACAACAAGTGGTTATAGCAGATTATTTGTTGTAAGAGATGTCCAGTTCACCAAGGGAATTCCCAGTGGTCAGCATCTTACAGTACTTCAAGTTGACATCATAAGGATGTCGGCTCTTGTTTCAGAAGTTTTAAAATAGTTGATGAAATTATTACTGGATTTTCCTATGGCTACAATAGGAATTAGTTAATTAGTTTTGGCAATCACATAAATTTTTTAATTCAAGTCATCGTACATAAGCAACATCTTTATCGAGAGACAAATCGAAGGCTAAATTTTTTAGGAAATACACAGTAAACTCCACATACTTTCTTTAGGTACTAGAAACACCTTCAGAGCAGCTTGAGACACACCCAGCTGACACTTTTAAGGGAAAGAAAACCGTATTTCAGTGGAAAACAAACACTAGTATTAAGGCAGCTAGGTATGTGTTTTCCTTAGGAAATACATTTTCTACACACAACTACACATATGCCAGCATGGAGACTGCATCTCAAGCTGTTCTGCCAGAGCAGAATTTTAAGATGCTCTACTGGAGATTTACTCTCATCCCCTTCACAATGCTTCAGTCAGCATTACCAGTGAGAGTGGAGGGGAACAAAATATAAGTTCATTATATACTCTGTAAGTGGAAATCTGCAGTCTTCCTTCACTTTTGCCCCAAATTCAGGCTCAGTTGGAACAGCAAATGGGATCTTGCTTCTATCAGGCCTCTGTAGTGAAGTATATTTCACTGTATTCATTATTAGATTTCAAATCTGTATTTGAGTTAATGAGAAAATCTGATTAAGTAGACACGTGGTGATAGATCATATTTCCCCTGGAACAATTCCTTATAAGGATTACTTTTTAACAAAATGAAGACAGTTCATGACAATAACATTTAATAACTAACTCAGATCTTTTAACTGAGTTCCTGTTGACAACCTCCATGCAAAACCTGGGAATTTAATCTATGAACTTAATAAAGTGTACCTGTGCATAGAGTCTGAGCTTGCTGACAGCATGAACAAGATACAGCTTGGCCTCATGCCATGCAGGAATACAACCTTCTTCATTATTCTCTTTGTTTGCCTCATCTTCTGGCACACTGGACAGAGCAGCACACACAAACTGTTCCAGTGTCTCTCCTGTGGGAATCTGGCAGGCACATAAGAAATTGAAAAGCATCAAGAGAGCTACTGTTATCTCTGCTATCAGTTTACTTATCTGGTGAAAAAAGAATATTACATAGCCTCCTTCGGTGAGAATAAAGCCTATTTAATCCAGCCTCATGTTCTGGGGCATGTACTTCAAAATACTCCACATACAGAGTGCTGCATAAAATACCATTGGCCCCATTAGGGTGCTCATACACCAGGTAGAATGATACTTGAATATGCAAGGAATTTTCACCATGCAACTACACCAGCATCACTACTTCTCCAGTCATTTGCAAGCTGATGCTGAACTAGCTTGACAGTGATACAACATATCTACAACAAAATTTTGCACTAGAATTACTGTAGCAAAGAAACTTCACAAGTATAAAAATCACCAATGTAAAAAGCATTCAGCACAATGGTACATCTCAACCAAGTATTACATGCAGCAGAATAGTTTTAAATTGAAGTTCGGAGGTTTTGGCAGTGTGTCTAAAAGACCTGAATTTTTAATTCATAAACTGAGTTCTAACTTCTGTGTTGAAAGATTTATTAACCTAAATAACATAGTTTTTTAAAAAATTATATGTTTTTAACAGGCCATGCCAAAAAAATTTAGCACATTTTAATTTTTCCTATTAATGTATTTCTGAGATACTTTACATCCTAACTCCTCTGCTGTGACTGAAAAATGTAACAAAAGTTTTGCAGATGTTTTGACACCAAACACCCTGGGACATTACACACATTATTAAAGTGCACAGAACAAAAATTGTCCAGACTGCCCTATTTCTCTTCTTTTAGAGGGTCTTCAATGCCCTAAGACAAGCACACAATATAAAGATATTAGTTTAACATATAAAGAGCTAGTGGGTTGCCTGGGGTTAAACAGCCAACCATAGCTAACAGGCTGAAGTCAAATTCAGTTGATTTGATCAAACTGCCCATCACTGGTATTTTGTTAAAAGGCTGTTCAAAAGTCAAGTTTTGTTATAATTCATCCCTTTGTACAAATCAGCTATTTTTATAATGAGGTCTTCTGGAGTACAGCTCCAGATTTCACCTGGAAAAGAGCAAACAGATTTCAGACAAATGCCAGCATGTTCTATTAAATGTTGTGGACTTCAGTAGAAAATCAAAAGATGTTTCAAGTTTTCTGCAGTTCAAACCAGCCCATCACATCAGATCACTTTGGTGCAGAAGAAAAATAAAAAAGCTCTCTTTGAGAAAAGGGATTTTCTTCAAAATTTGACACATTGCCAGTATATTTGAATAGCTCCATTGAGACAACTCATCAGTCAATTATATTCATATCAAGACTGCACAACTGAGAAAAGATTCTCAATGTGCCTTAAATTCTGCACAGAAGAGACAGGCATTCTTTGTCCACCAAACAAGATGAAAAATTCTGCGTGCCAAATTAATCCAGGCAACTTCAAATCTAGGATCTAATTTAAAAGCTTAGTGGATCAAACTCCAGAATTCTTTACAGGATTGGACAGTAGACTCAGGATTTTGCCATACCCAGTGGTGACTTCAGAAGAGCATGAATTCATTAATATACACAACTAGACCTAAAAGCATCTTTACTTGAAGAAATTCCAGCTGAAGTTCAATACATTTATTTTGATAGGAATGAAGCCAGGATATTTAGCAAACTTGTAGCTATTCACAAACATAAGATATGACTGTAGCTTCTGTATGGTATCAAAAATCCCTTCAAGGTACAAATGAAAACAAAGATGAAAAGGAGGAACACTGAAATTTTAAAGTGGTTTACCTTTGTTAATTGTGCTGTGTAACTTAGCAGCTTTTCAACATGAAGATCATCAAAACCAAAATTGGATTTAAGTTCCGCTCTCACAGCATGTGGATTCCACAAAACATCCCCAAGAGAAAGATTATACTGAAAGCCTGAAAAAAAAGAAAATTGCTTACATCATTCTTGCTTTTTCTTCTTGTTTCTTTATGCTTCATAACTTATGAAATCTGAGTACCATGTTTCTAGCTTTTTGGAAAAAAAAAAAAAGTATGCACCTGAACACCAGTTTCACTAGGATAAAATCCATGATAGCATTAGTAGTATGAAGTCAGTTAATCTGATGATATTCCAACAACTGATTCAATAATGGTGAAATGCACAGTGATTACCAGCAGAACCAGTAGGATGCCATTCTGAACCATGTGTCTAATTCTTCATGTAGTTTTGCAAACATGTATATATGGGCTGGATACAGATCATTGACGAGAGGAAGAACAGCAGGAGGATACCAGAAGACTCAGGGAGCTCAAGATCACCCTCCATGCAGGAGCTCCAGAATATCACCTTTGCCCCACTCCAGTCTTGGCTTTGACAGCTGAAGTGGAATTTAGACCCCATAAAATTGTCAACCTGACCTTTTATTCAGAGCCCTATTCTAGGTGCAGAGTAAGTTATGTGCCAGCAGACAGTTTGCCAGTGAAACTTGCTCCTGGTCTTTTCTTGAGGAGCTGTCCTGGGGCAAGGCTTCCTTCTCCAGTTAAACTCATCTGCCCCACTCAAGCAGCAGATGGGGAAACAGCCCTTCAGCTGAGACCAGAATTTATAACAAAAGAATGAAGCTGAAAGTAAAATATCCATAATGCTTAACACTCATGTCCGAAACAAGAGGTTATCCTTCAATCAAAGGTAAGAAAGTATTCTTTGCAGTGGTTTATTTTCTCTACAAATTTCACCACTGCATTATTCTAAACACAATATACTAGATGAACATGCTTTGTTTATCAAATAGGTGCCAGAGTCTGATGCAATTTAGTTCTTAGTTATTTTAAAAACAGATCAGTAAAGAAATGGGTTAGCACTACAGCAATTATTTAGTTCAATTTTTAGACAGTTTAGATTAAGAATTTAGCTCATACAATTAGTGCTATTGCATATTCCCAGCATGCATAATAATTCCTTACCTTCTAAGTTCCTATGCTCTACTGATGCAGCAGTTAAATTCAGTGCTGTTTCAACCACTTCGTAGAAACTTTTGCCCAGTGGCATAACAGCTAGATCCTTCAACGATGCTACAGTACTGAAAGTGAAAAATAAAACAAAAATCAAATTGCCTGGACACCCAGAAAACCTGAAAGGACTTGGTGGGAAAAGATCAAGCCCTAATACAGTTGCAGTTCACCTATTATAATGAAAAGACTTATTTCCAAGTTTCAAAAAAAATATGCTTTTCAAAGAATCCCAAAGTACATTACAAAGTTCAAAGCCATATTATGTGATGGGCTAATTTCAACCATTGCCAAGATGAAATTTCTTCTACTCCAAGAGAATCTCTGCTGAACTGGACAGCATTGAAAAATAGTTATGAAGGAATCAGATGGGTGAAAATGCCTATTATACCTCTACAAAAGCAGAGTCTGGTAAACAGAAGAAAATTTCATCCTCTATGCACTGATAAGGATGCTTATTTTACTACCCAGTGAGAAGAACAAGAATTGCAGGTAAAAAAATGGAAACAGAGCATTCTCAAGCATGTAAAAATACTTACTCTTGAATAACTTTCAGAAATTGTGCTACAGCAGCTAACCCATCTTCTGAATACAAGCTGTTTGATTCAAGGTGAGGGAGTGAATGCAGAAGGTTCCAGAAATATGGTTGCTTGTACAGGCTTTCTGCTCTAGAAATCATTTCCTCCACTTCATTCAAATCCATCTTTTTGTTAAAAAAACACATTTACATGAAACTTTTCCAGTAACAGAAGAAAAAAAAAAATAGAAAAAAATAGCAGGTGCCTGTTACTTCCCTATCTCTGTCCTCTTGAATTTTAGACTATTTAAACTATTTATTTATTCAAGTGGAAATACACCTCTAGCTCTAGTAATTCAGCACATCATTTTGGTGGCACCTTTGAACATAGGGCAGCTTTTATCCAGATGCCTTTCTCTGCTCTGATGGAAAATAAACTGGGAGAAAAGCTGAGCAATCTCCTTCTGCTCAGAATAGTAGCTCTGTCCCAAAGAAAAGGATCATCTTTGAGATCTAAAACATGTGTATCTCTCTAGCCCAGAAATGAATTTCTAAATCTAGCATATAAAGCCAGCAATATACCATCCTTGCCTCACAGCTTCTTCAAGTTGGTGTGGTGTGTCAAATAATAATTTATAAAATTTCTCTTTGAAGCTCAACTGTGGTATAACCACTTCTTTTATAGGACTGCACTATTAGATGTCTATGCAACATGTAGGATCAATCATACTTGTTTATTATGCAGTTTTTAGGATAATAGTTACTTGCAAGACATTTTTAAATATGATTTTATACAACTACACAAAGTCCAGCAGATGCACTTTTAAATTTCTTGCTATGAACAATTAGCCTTCAAGTACCTGTGAATTTTAGCTACTTAACAACCTCGATTAGTTTAAATCAGTGATCTAGAATCTAACAAACCTTTAACAAACCTCTAACAAACTTCAAAGACACCACTTTTTCCTTCAACAGCATACCAATATCTTTAAGGATAGTTTACTAAACCTTGAAAGGATACACATTTCTAACCATCATAATAAAGATGCCTCAAGATCCATAACTGTAATTTAGAAATAAACTATAAAAATACTTACAGTAAGAAAAGTGGTGATGTTGTGGAGCCCTGTAAAACCAAATATTTTCCTTTACAGACAGGCATTATTAACACCAGAAAAAAAAATCCATTAACAATAGCAAGTAATAAAAAGGGACATGGCTACAGGAGTGGAAGAGTGTAAAACAATTAATACCCTAGAATGATATTGATCCACTTGATCTTTCTGTGCTTTCCAATACTATTATCAAAAAAGCATTTTAAAAGGAATTGCTTACCGTTCATCTTAACACTTGATGAACTAATAGCTCCTACACAGGCAGGCATGAAAATTACTGTTTCACCTAAATCTTTTTGCTTGAAAACTCAGCCAGAAAGGCAGGGCAATAATAGGTCCTAAATGCCCACCAGCAAGGCTGTGCAGTATCAGTGGTACACAGGAGTATCAGAACTTGATGTTTCTGGTGTCACTTTTAATGCAAGACTGACTTGTTTGTCTTAAGGTCATCAGATGTAAACTACCCATCCCTATACAACAGAAAAACCTCAGAAGACTTAAATTCTGGTAAGTTACTTTTGAATGTATTTTAGACCAATGTACCCAGTTATTTTAGTCATTACCTTTCAGCTTTTCTCCTCGCACTATTTTGTTAACTATCAAGTAATAAAACAAGGACACAGTCTTAAAAAGCTAAGTAGTTTTCTGATCATTTTCTGTTGCCCACAGTAATAGTAATCATAAAAGTGGCTTTTTTCAGATCAGCTAAAATTTTAGTTTGTTCATTTCATTTTTAAGATAAGAGTATTCCTTTTTTTGATGGTTCTGACTACCTGAAAGACAAAGTAATTTATTATAAGAAAGAACACTGGTTACCTGAGAATTTTGAGTTTTCCTCCCATAGCTTTTCTAAAGCCATGGTTTTCTCTGTGATCTCAATAAATCCCCTTCCAAGTTCTTCTATCTCCTTCATGAAGTCTAGGTCAGGTCCTGTGAAGCTTTCTGGACCACTTTGGATGCCTGAAGAACTTTTTTACAGAAAGAAATGGGAAACAGGATGCAATTACAAACTGGAAACAAGTGGCTGAAAGATGTGTATATACTCACAGCAGGATTCTTTTTTTTTTTTAATGCTATTATGCATTGACACTATTTTTATTTAGTTCAGTTCATTAGCAAGATGCAGTACTGAGTCTCAAAAACACAGGAAGGAGGGCAGTGAAAAATTGTTGAGCTGGAGTGGCTCACATATGTGAGTAACATAATTGTGGCAGCAGCCAAACACAGACACATCCAAAGAAGCCTTTGATGTTTCTGAACTCAATTTTTCTTCAGCTTTTCTCCCCTGGTTTATCATGAGTCCAGAAGTTCAAGCTTTTCTATTGCATCAAAGGCAAAATGCTGCAACCAGAACAGGCAATTTGGTCAATGTCACCAGATGAAAAATATCTAAGTCCCTCTTTTGGGGCCCTGAAGAAAGTTGGTCCTTTCTCTTTAGTTAGTTTACTAAGCAACAGAACTGTGATAACAGTTCTACTACCTTAAGAAAAAAGCATTCACACCAACAAACATACACTGATTACAGATGACATACTCCTCAAGGTACCCTTCTATCTGAAAAGCAAGAAGAATGGTGTCTCTGGCTACATATTTTTGTCATATGACAGACATATAAAAAGTGTCTGTTGTTAGGAAAAAACTATACAGTTTGTACTTGGGATATGATAGCTTGGGTTTTTTTCAAATACACGCAATATCCTATGCAGATAGAATGCTATTGTCACTACTGTCTTTTTTTTTTAATCCCAAATTGGTTGACAGCCAGTAGGCTTTTGGGAAACTTTCAGCAGCCTCAAACTTCAAATGGATTAAAGGCAGAACAGTTCCTCACCATATATTCTTTCCTTTTGATTGGTGTTGTAAAAAGCAGGTTTCTGGTGCTGAGGGTGATTAATAGCTGCACTTTAGCTATTGCTGTTGAAAACTACCACATAAATTCCAATATTATGACACACCAACTACCTGAAATTTCAAGACAGCTAGAAACACTGGTAATTTGGAAAACAGGAACACTTAACTATGTACTGAAAACTTTCTGGCACTGGACTTTTCAAGCATGAACAAGTGGCCAGTGCTTGACCAAAAATCAAATCATAACTCTAAGAAAAAAAAAAAAAAACTCTATCTTAGGTTCAATGGGATTTTCAACAGGGATTTTGGGTTTCTTGGTTGGTTGCAGATTTTTTTTTCTGGACTTTAAATTGACAGCTAAACTCACAAGAAAAGGTCACTTCCAGTCATCACAAGTATTCAAAGAAGTGAAGCATAAATGCAGTTTTTCAGCCCACGTCATTTTCCCTTCAACCTAGATAATGCACTTCCCTCCAACCTTGTCTTAGAAACATTGCAAACAATAATGCTATGAGGGAAAAGGGTCTGCTCAGCGATAGCTTCTCAAACAAGAAGAAAACCTCCCCACTCCCCAGCTAGAGTGAGAAAAAGTGCTGTCTCCTCTTCATCACTTAGCTTCAAAGTGTTTCAGTGATAGCTGTCGAGTTTCCCCTGAAAGAAGAAACTGGTAAAAAGGCTTCAGGTCCTTGCCTGTGGAATACAGCAAGTTCAGCTGGGCTGCCCCTTTAGTATCTCTGGGCTTGAGGGGTAGGAAGACAAACCACTGCCCTGCATGGGGTCCCATGAAGCACATGAGGGGACACTGGAGAAGATACACAGGCCAGAAACATTAAAGAAAATGGGTGGCAGCACTTGGAGCATGGTGGCTTCAGGGAGAAGCACAAGGAAAAGCAAGCAGATGGTGTAACTGGTGAGAGACCCGGGAAACAGGATGGGGGTGTAGATATTTAGGGTATGGAAGAAGGTTAAAAATTCAGGCATAAACCCCAGTTATTACAGAAGACAAGTCAGCATATGCAACCTGAAAACCTCATAGAAACCTGACACTCCCAAGCACAATCCTCTGAGTGGGACAAGAGCAGGTGTTCATCAGATGTGTTTTTCTGAACTATTGGCTTTATGAGAACTTTCAGGGCAGAAGCAATGTCAGCCAGCTCCCACTGGTAGCCCTCTCTTGCTGTCATTGCCACAGCCCTTCCTCTGATTACTCTTGGAGCTGAGAGCAACCTCCTATGAAAATGGCAACAGGTGGGCTGCTAGTTATTAGGCCCAGTTTTATGAAACAGATACAAGCATTATAGAAGTTTTGGTTGCTGAATATTGGTGCTAAGTGTGAAATTATATTTTTTCAACATGATAATAGAGGACCATATTTAGCTCCTAACAGGAATGTTACAAGATATTACTAGTTTCTTAATTTGGCACAAGTTACATAAAGTTGCAGGAAGATGTCACCATCTTGCAGGAAAATATAAGAAACTAGACTTCAAAACTAGCTACAGGACAGTCAAGACAAGAAATTTTCAGATAGTGTGCCAACAAAATTGCTTAATTGTTGTACTGTTACTCTCCCGAAGGTCCTTCAATGTGTGCTTTCTGTGCCACAAAACAATATTAACTTACTTGTGTATGTGTAAAGGAAG
Organism: Heliangelus exortis; assembly: GCF_036169615.1. Taxonomy (NCBI): domain Eukaryota; kingdom Metazoa; phylum Chordata; class Aves; order Apodiformes; family Trochilidae; genus Heliangelus; species Heliangelus exortis. The sequence continues at coordinate 80,995,002 of NC_092423.1, read as the reverse complement.
TCAACAGCAGTTGCTAGGAACAATAAAGAGAAGCAAGTGACAACAAACAGGACAAAAGAAGGAAGCCAGTAATCTGCAGCAGAGGACATACATAATTAGAACTGGGGTATTAGGAAAAGGTGTGTGTTTTTATATAAAGATATAAAAATGAATAAAATGTCATTAACATCCATAGTAACTTGTCCCCGAGTTGTACATTTTCATAAATACTTGCATGAGAACAGAAATAATACTCAAGACAGCTCATACAAGTTTTTACCATGACAAAACACTGCAAAAGAGCAAAAAAGACTCTGCATCTCTTTGAGCACGTAAAAGCAATTGACACTTCCTAAAGCCATGACTCAGAAATGTTAATTCAGTTCAGATTACCCAGTTACGCAGAATAACAATAAGAGCACTTCAGAGCTCGTCTGAGATCTCAGCTATGATATGCGATGCCATTTAGACTGGTGATTTTCACAAGCTTCTCAACAAACTCTTGTCTCAACCTCACCCTTGTCACCACATTAAAAAATTCTCTCTAAAATTGCAAAGCCCTGGATGTGCTGGCTCCCATTCTGTACCATCTTGGGACAGTCTGGAGACTGCCATCTCCATCAGCACCAATACACATACTGGACAATAGTTTATTGCTTGACTGTCAGAGGAAGAAATTTTCCCTCCATGTTGCATAGTATTATAATCCTTCTAAAATGCAAGGGACCAAAAGATGCAAAGAACCAAAAAATTGTTGCTCTTAACTGGCTAAAAATGGAGAAAACCCATGTTTAAAATTCCTTTTCTCCCCAGTTTGCTGACAACATCCAAGCAAGATCATGAAAATTGCCTAGTTTACCAATAATATAGCAAAAGACTACAAAAGCTAGCCCAGAGTTTCTGTATCAACAAGCTGCTGCAGACATACAGCTATCTTGCAGAATTGTGTCTGTTTTCATTTGAAGATACACAGCATTAAAGAAAAAAATTACTTTCTAAGCAATTCTTATGCAAGTGTTGCTTAGACCTGTCTCAGTTTTGTTTTCCCACACCTGCTCTTGTCCATTTCTGATACTATACCACTGAAGAACCAACAGAGGCCCAGGTATCCATCCTGCTCCAAGAGAGAGGTCAAGGTAGGAGATGAGATGACCAAGAGGAGGCAATGCCATCACCAACAGGGCATCTTCCTCCAGGATCCTCACCAGCCAGCAGCCCCAGAGGTGGGTCATGGCTCTGGCCACAGCCCCAGCACAGCAGGATGAGCCCAGGAGTCCAGAAAGGTGCCAAAGGAGACAAAGCTACTGCATGGATCTGAGGGGTCCATCCAGGAGAAGATTCAAGACAGATCTGGGGCTTTGACACACCTACAGGGTGAGGCTGGTTAGGCTGCCACTACTTGTATCTAAATAAAGAAAAATAATCTAATGTGCTTAAAATTACATTTTCAAGTCCTGTTTTCATGATCTTTGTTGTTCTCAGTTATTTCTTTCAGGTACTGAGGAATCTAACAAACACAGATCTAGGAATGTGAGCTGCAAGGCCAAATGTCAACACATTTTGCAAAAATTGCACTGAAATTAAGAGCACTGGGAATGCATTATGTTTCCATGCATGGGTTAGGCCATGGGTTTCAGAGCTACGTCCTTGAGAGCATGTTTGCATGCTCTCAGTTTTACTCTGTGCTCCTCTAAACTGGGGTTTAGGGGGTGGAAGATTCTGGAAACAATAGGGAAAAATGTCTTTAGCCATAGGAGCTCCTTAATATTTTCTCACTCCTCTACTCTGAGATGCTGCTGGGTGTAACAGCATCACAGAGAATAACATCAGGGAAGAGCTGAATGCCAGCAGCTTTTGCAGTGGTTGAAGAGAGGAGCAAGGAGCACATCCTCAGAGCTTTTGAAATAGGGATGTTTTTAAAGGCATCAGAGGAAGTGGGAGATTTTGCTGCAAATCAAAGTTAATGAGGTATTTGTAGCCTCCACCTGGCTCCTCTTCTCACCTTTCCAAGGCTGTTAATGGAGTCTATTGCCCGGGGGATGCAGTTACATCTGTGAGGACATGGACTGCACCAGGAGGACTTCAGCTCCTGTCTCAGCCCCCTCATCGGGCAGCCCGGCTCAGGCTGCTCACTGGCAAATGGTTGTTTGGGTGCTTTATGGTTTTCATAGTAGAGGTTTCAATAAGAGTCACAGAACTACTTTTTCCAAAAGACAAGAACTATTTTTGAAACTGATAGCACTGATGCAGAGCACACCCTGAAAACAAATGTGTTACACGCCCATGGAAACTATACACAGGCTTCAATTCAGCCTGGATAAACACAACATTTTTTATGAAAAAAACATCCCTGAAAATGATTATAAAGAAACACATATGGGTTCGTATAAATGCTTGAAGGGAAGATAACTGATATTATTGTTCCTATGTCACCCCTTCTCTCCAGCCAACACAGGGACATTGTAGAATTCAGCAACATTTGGCTGATCAAGCTGACAGTCTTTATTCCTAAGGCTGTTGGCAGCCAGCATAAGTCAACACAGCCCTGAGGTTGATTTAATTTATACTGATGGACCTGCTGGAACAGACTGACCTCAGAATGAACTTCCTTCTACCTTTTTTACCCCTTTTTCTTTACCCAGGCTATATGCCACTCAGTGCAGCCTATTGAGTGCAGAAATATGCATACATGCATGCATTTTACTTTTTCAGTTGAAACAATGAAAGCCAGTGAATAATTTCCCCAATTCTTAAGTAGGTCTAAGACTGCCTCCAGGAAATTCTTTTCTGTTTTTCTTTTGAGCTGAAATATTATTTGGGCAGTTCTGGCAAAGCAGTGTAAATCATAATGCAGAGCAGTCAACACAGTTCACAGCTTCTGGAGTTTTTACACACTTACATGGCATCTGGGCTAGTGATATAAATAAAAACTACCCTTTTAGGAAACAAGGTTTAAAATGGCCAACAGTTATTGTAACTCTATAATCCAGTAACACAGTATGGCCACAGCAAGTAACTGGCTACAGGCTTTGCATTGAGTCTGCAAGACCACAGCACGGTGGTTTGTCACCTCTGCTTTGCCTGAACTTGTCTTAATGTGACTGCAGTTTTGCTTTTGAGTTGGTCTAGTTTTAACTACCTGCTTTTTTTTTTTTTTTTTTTTTTTTTACCTGAACAGGTTGCTTTATTTTCACTTCTCATTGTACAATGCCACCATAATTTTATACAGGTCTATGGAACAAGTGCCCATTCACTGCAAAATGAAATATTTATGATTAACATGGCAAAGCAGTGCAGAGAAATACAAGCCCAGTGTAATAGCACAGGTCTTGAGAAGTGGGAACACAGGACTCACTGCACTGAAGGGTTTTACGAGAGGGAGCAGAAGCTGTCACTGAGGACCCTATGGCTATAAACAACTCACCAGGGGGCAGTTAAGAGGCAGAATTATAGCTGAACAAAGCCAATTTATAAATACTAATTTAAAAGAACAGGTACCTAACACAGGCAAAAGATAACAGACATTCAGATGTACCATATAACTTTCAGATGTATCACAGAGAAGCAGACCCATGGAGAACACAGTATAAAAACACGTTAGCAAACACAAATTATCCCAATTGCACCCTGACTGAAAAAGAAACCATCAACAGTACAACCACATACTTCCAAGTAAAGAGCTACAGATCATGATTTACCATAAGGATCCATGACCACCATACCATGGCTACTGACCCTATGAGCCAGAGCACTAGTGGAAAGGTAAGTATGCCCTCAGGAAAAAGAGTAGGAAGCTAAGTGTCTGTGTAACAATTTTAACTATGTTATTGTTATTGTTTAGAGATACTACTCTAATAAGGTTATTTCTCTTTATATTTTGGGTAATAATTGATCTGGACTAATAATGATTCATGGCTTCAACTATTAAATTTTCAACTTTAGTAATAAATTATTACTTTATGTGAAAGGTGTTTGCCCATAAATATAAATTATTTTGCACGGTCTTCATCTCAGTCAACAGCTCTCTACATGATATAACTAGAACAGACTGTCTAGATCAAATGGTGAGTATTAGTGGTACTAGAGCTTTCAAACTTGCTGCATGCTGGATTTATTGCTATGTGTAAACTCCTACAATAATAAACCGTAAGCACTCAATATTCATATAGATTTACCTAGCTGAGACTTCTCAGATCTTTTCTGGTAGATAATATTAATTTTCTGAGAATACATGCACATATATACACCCACGTGTATTCTGATTAACTCACCTTAATTTGCCTTGTTATTATATTTTGAAAGGCTGCTTATAAGTATATCCTTCAGTCAATTTGCATAATTGTTATTGCATCTTGTCCCTTTTCAACATTTTGAAGTAGACTCAGTTATTACATTTTTTATTTAAAAAAAACAACCAAACAAAAAAAAAACAACACAAATTCAAGTTCATAGTTTTTCTGTTTGCATTCTGGGATCAAGTGACAGGGCTCTCTTATAGATTGGTATTTTAATTCTTTTTATTTCAGAGCTTCTGCTATTGCTTTTTGGTTCTTTCAGGGTCTTATCACTCAAGAGTTATCCTTGTTTTACTTTTCTGTTTACTTCTCCCATCATGTATACTTCCAAACTATTCAGAGTTTAAATTCATGTATGACAAAATTCTTGTTGCTCAGTCTCACCCTTGTGGAATAAAAGACTTCATGGGAAAGCATAAAAGCATGCTCTCACATGGCAGAAGTAAAGGATGAGAATATCATCACAAGATACCTCTCCAGTTTTCCCCAAAAAGAATTTTTAGTGTCAAAAACCAGCATGAAATGCCCATGAAGGGCACAGAAAAATTAGAAAGAGGCATGACTAAAGCCCTGAATATTTTACATTTACAAGGATACTGAAGAAAACTTCTAGTGCACAGTAATGAAGCTTCTACTCCACCAGTCTACAAAATAATAATATTTCCTGTAGAATAAAATGCACTGTGCTACTGTCAGATGTATGTCTCTTACCGTAAGCGATTGGCTTTCTGTGTGGTGTAACTGCTGTTCTTGCATCTTGAACCAACATTACAGAAAAGAGTCCTCATGAAAGGGTAAAGTCCCTGACTTGGCAAGTCCCGAGCTTCTAAGTAACCTAAAACCAAACAGTGGCAGAAATAAAACTAGTAACACTGCAGTTATAAACCTGGACCACCACGTTGTGTTCCCTTCTCCTAGAAAGTGGCTTTGTCACCTGTGAACAATGAATTTGTATCAACAGCAGGAGTTCCACCTATGAACGTCTAATTCACCACAGACAATGTTTAACTTCTGTGCCAGACTATGACAGCAGGGTAACATTCAAGAGCAGTCTTTGGAAAGCTGATTTTCACAGTTGTAATGCAACATCATAGACAGACTAACCTCACCCTGTGTAAAAATTAGTTGTGGCCTAGATTAGAATATTGAGTTCTTGAAAGGCCATTTCCCCTTTTCCTTTGGGTAACCTTTTGGCAGCCATTACATCAAAATTAAGGGAATAAAATGAGAAACAGATGAGAAAAGAAGCGCTTGGGCTGGCACTCTTACTTAAAATCCCAAATTTAATGCTGTAAAAAGGGTAAATTTACTACATGTACATAATATTTTAAACTCCTTATTTCATTTAAATTCGGGTGTTAATATTTTGGAGTCATTTACCATTAGAAATTGCACCATTACTCAAACCATCCTCCATTCCTCAGGAACTGTACCTGATGTATAAAATCATTAACTTTGAGTTTGAATGATCAGAGTCCTTTGCAGATGATCATTATTTTAATTTAGCATACTTCAGTTCCCATGGCACAAAGCTCTCTGTGCACATACACTGGACATCTTTCTGCTAAAACAAAATGGAAGATGTACTCCAAGAACAAACCTAAGGTTCTCAAAGCACTAGCACTCTTTGCATTCTTGGGTCTAGACTAGAGAGATTCTAAAGTAAATTTATATAGTGCACACTAGACTCTGCAGATCTACAGTTTTTTTTACCAAAATGGTTTCTAATGTAGTTAAAGGTGGTTTATTCCCAGTGTACTGGTGTCTGTGAACAACAGAATAATAAACTCAATAGAGCATAATATCAAAAGTCATTCTTCTCTGAATGAAGCTGATGTTTGACAAGATAAAAGCAAAAAACACTTTATTGGGCAGAGGTGGTCATAACAAATTTTTAAGCATTGATGGAAGTGGAAGAATTCATCATTTACAAAATATTCATTCTAAATCCCAGGAAGTGGGCAGGGGTAAGATCCATCTTGTCTAACTGTTAACACCTCCTGCATAGTTACCTGCCTCTGAGGGAGCCATCTAAACTCCATTTGTCAACAGAAAGGCAAAAGTTCTACTAAAACCCAAGTAACCCACCTTACTCCAAAGTAGATGTCTAAAACTGACCTGACAAACCAGGCTTTAAACTTTACATTTCCTTCTTGCCAAAATATGATTTGCTCAGATCCACAGCTAGATAAAATTTAATCCCAGTATAAGGATCTTGCCATTGACTCCACAACATTTAAGCCACCCATTCTGGGGCATCTTTAATATCTGCTAAATATTAAATATTTCCTAAATACATCTACAAGCAAAGGCAGCCAAAATAGAACACAAGTGAAACAAAACATACATTTTTCCTTGTATTTTGGAGGTTCCTGGAAGCGAATTGCAGCCAGAATCAAGAACAGTACACATGGCCAGATTATTTCAGTGAGAGACAGGATCTGAAACAGGAAATCAAAACACTGTAAGTACTATAGAAAAAAGGATTTGGAAAAAAAGAAAAAAACATTAAAATTCATATAACTTTGAACCAAAAAGCATTTAATATCCTATAAAGAGCTATAAAGTCACTTCCAACACAAACCATTCTATAAAAAAATGCTACTTGCTTACCACAACAGAAAAGCAGAAAACATTGTATTTCTTATTTACTAAGACAAAACAAAATCCTATCCGTGGAGACAAATGGAAACAAATTGTCCATCAATTTGGAATAAGGCAAGATTCTGGCTGTGAAATCTAGATTAGTTCACCAAAGCAAATACAAAAATGCTCTCATTCTGGACAGTCTTTTTCTTACATTTCCTCTGCATTAAGTCATTAATATTTAAGATAGCTGTGAAATTAATTGGACATCCTCCTTTGACACTCCATAGCAGGTCACCAGAGGCTCACTCTTCCAACTTCTATAGGGTATGATATAGCGCATGGCCTAAAATTTTGAGTGCTAATTTTCCTGTAGATTTCCACGGACTTTGAGTTCAGCCAAGTAAGTTTCATTTATTTCAGGTGGTGGACTTCAGTTAGTTGGTTTTGGCCAATTCCTGGGCTTTTTTGTCTACAATTACATTTTAGAAATATTTTAAATTTTTATCCCACTGAAAATTGTTGCTAGATGGTACATATAAAGCAAAACAAAGAGGAAGAGATAACCATTTATGTATATAACCGAGTGTCATCTGTCAAGAAATACAAAAGGATACTCTGTGACTAGAAAAGCTATGCAGGTTGTAACATAGTAGGTTATGTCAGGTACTGAAGAGTTCAGAACTCTCCTCTAGTGTAAGTTCTTCCAAAATTATATTTGCATATCAAGAATATTGAAAAATGTGTCATGCAGGGAAGGGCTATTATTCCAATTCCAGGACCACAAGCCAAAGATTCTTAAAATACAAAAAAAAAAAAACCACTTTTTAAATCAGTAATTTTTTTTTTTTTTTTCTCCATAAGCCTAGAGTTCAAAATTAACATTGCACAATGCCACTAGGATTGGAAGTGGTAAAGAAAGACACCAAATGAAAGGATAAAAGCAGTAAGCAATTGTTACTGTCATTATGATCTGCATTTTCCTTGGGTGTTGCCATTCACCTGAGGAACCTCTTTGTGCATAAGTAATAGGGTATATAGCAATGATTTTGGTAAGTCAGTAAATTTCAAGATTTAATAAATAGATAAAATTAATGACTTGAGAATATCAGAGAGCCAAGAAAGCATAGGCCTGTTAGAAAAACTTCTGTTGTCTAAAAGTTTTAGGAAAACAAAGTATTTCCCTATTTTTCCTCAAGAATTTTGGTAGAGATGAATGGCTTACCAGAGGTACGCTCCACAAGGCTTATGCCTTTCTTTGATATATTGATGTTGATAATAACAGTTGCAAAGAACATAGGAATATTGAGACAGCATCTTTTTCCACATTGCCACAGTCTCCTCCAGCTGCCCTTACTACCATCTCAACTACTGCCTGAGTAGAAAAAGCAGCAACGACATAGGTGATGCTTAGACATGAGGGAATCTGAAATAGTTATTGGGTTTTTTTCTCCAAACCCTAAAAGGCCTTTTAGCAATTCTGTCCTTTCATAAGCTAATTGGGTTTTTTAGATTAATAAAGCAACCCCCACTCACTTGGCTTGTAGCAGAGCATGTGAAAACAAAGGAATCTGGGATAATTGAGAAGGCAGCTGTTAAGGCAATAACAAGTTGGGCTGAAGAGGAAATAAGTGGGGAGGACCTGAGGAGCCATTGGCTTTGACATGAGCAAGCAAAATTAATCTTATTGAATAAATTATTCCCCATGAAGGTGGGAAGTAATGCTGCTGTACAAGGCATAATCACGTTCAAATAGGAAAGGAACCAACAGAGGAGGGTCCAAAGAAAGGGTGTTTGGAAGATGGCAACTCTTGTGCAGCTGCTTTAACCAAGTACTAAAGGAAAATGGGTCTGAGAGCTCATGCCAGCTGATGAGTTACACCTGGGAAGAAGGGTAAATTTGTAATGGAGTATTAGGACCTGGCTGATAGAAGCAGACAACTTTGGAACCATTCACAATTACTTTATTTTATTTTTTTTTTTTTCAACAATAAAAATCCAAACATGCTTTACTCATCAGTAAAGAACTTTTAGGGATGCTTATATATTTTAACATAAGGAAACATGGAAAAAAGAAGTGTGAACTGTGAAGGACAAAAGCAGGACAAAGATGACACTTAGTGCAGGGGAAGATGAAGATCAAGAATTATACAAGCATTTTCTCTCATCCTTAACATTATTCCAAAATTAAAATAATCAATAGTAGCAAGTTTTTTAAAAGACATAATTTTAAGATAGGCAATGTTTCTGTTTTCTCCTAATAGCCATATTAGAAACTACACACTCAAACAATTTCACATTGTAATTAAAATCCAAATTCTCCTCTGAGTTAGGGTACCAGAACAAGAGAATTTGGGAACCACATTTCATCCTTTATCTAGCTGAAAATCTGGATAATAATAAATACTAAGTAAACAACCATTAAGAAATACAGTGATAGAAAAATTTAGTAATATTGTTGCCTGGAAGTATGTATCTTCTGAGATTCCAGAATCTGTAGTTCGAAAAAAAAAGCTTCTAAAAACTAAGGAATGTGAAGAAATAAGAATCTTCTACATAATTACAGTTTCAAGCTCCAAATGCTGTTCAAACATACAAGTAGTGTCTTTGAACCAGGTTAATAAGAGGTGCTGATGCCTGCCTGAATTTCAGCCTTCACAGAACACTTAAGCCTTTCACAGCCCCTTCACAGTTCACTGTGTGAGATCAACTAATGCCACATGACACTCGTGACACATCAACATTCAACAGACCTCACTTGTCTTCTAGTCCTGCTGATAAATAACCATGAGGAGACAATTGCTTTCTACAGATAAAAGACCAAAAATAGTACAGGGATGAAGCAGATCAGATCTCTCAGGAGATGCTTCTCTCTCGGGGTTCACAATGGTCTGGCCTGCCCTTGGCATAGGTGAACCATGCAGCTGGATTTCTCCCTGCATTACTGTAGATGGAGTGCCTTCATGGCTCAGTGTTTGCACAATGAGCATATAAGGAGGTTTTGCAGATCATTCAGAGCAGCTTCTGGTTCTGGACTGTCACAATTTAAGTTTGCTTTGGGTCATTCGTTGTAATTCCTGGTTTTGGGAAGCCTGCATCTCAATGAGCTCACTATTCGGGAAAGCTACCAAATAGGCAAACTTCAGACTTAAGTGAGTGAAGATTTTGTCCTTCAGAAATACATAAGGGGAAAAACTAGGCAGATCAAGGAGAGAAATAGATCAGAATGGAGAACAGGAGATACTGGGAAGCCACTTAATGCACACTGATTTAAGTACAAGTAACAGGAAGCATACAGAAGTATTTAGGAATGGAGGAAAATGTAAACAAGATTAATCCTTCCCTCCCCAAATGTCTTTAATATTAAAAAACATAACTTGAAACAATAAGGGGAATAAATTATCTCTCTAAATCACAATTTTATTTAAGTGAATTATTTCTGAAATTAAAAACTGTATATTTATTTGATTAAGGTAATCCAAAGCAGCCAATATCCCTTATTGCAAATCTCCATGTCATCACAGACAAAGGAAATCAATGACAAACTATTCATTTTAGTAATTTTTTTTCCATAAAAATGTTATCTCACTTGAGAAAATTTATGTTCTTCAATCTTAAATTTAAAAATTATGTCAATCAGAGTAAAAGTGAAAGATGACATCCCATCTCACATTTGAGTAATATTTTGACTGCTGTTGAAGTAGCTGCCACATTCTTCTGCATGTTGAAATTTGAAAGGTTAAATTAGGCTTTGTAGAGTTGATAAGAGAGAAAATCTGGTAGTATATGAAATTTTAATAGAGTCCTTGCCTTTCCCATATCTAGATTTTTATATCAATTGTGCACATTTTCTTATATTACCAACAAGTACCTGTAATGTCTAGAAAATTGATTTTTATCCCTGCCAATGCTGCACACATTGGTAGTATCTAATGTCAATTAACAGATAAGCTGTGGCTCTCTGAAATTTCCATGAGATTTCTTATTTCATTTACAAATTGGTGAGCATTGCTGTATCCAGGCATTGTAGAGTTAAAACAATGTTTTACTCTACTTGCATTTTCAACAATTAGGAGACCAAAGGCAAAACAAGAACCACTTGCAGCCAGCCCATCTGCCATGGATAACAATCTGCCATGAGAAGGGACAATTTACAAATATACTCTTTCCAACAGATACTAAAAGAAGATTTACAGTATTTCTTTTTTTATCATTAAAAAAACTCACCGGTTGCCTCACACGGCAGAGCCAATTCTTCCAAAACAGAGCCTTGAACTGCTGTACAGTGTGCCCCATAATGTCTTTTCTTCATCCACTTGTGGAGTGGCTTCTTAAGGACTTGCTAACAGAATCATCTCACCAAGCAGTCTGAAGGTATTATTCAGGAGCTGATTAATTCCAGTACTACAGAATGGTGCAAGAGATTTGCCTGCTTGCTGAGAAAAGATGAGATTATGTTTCTGGCTCTTGTTTTGCATTCGTTGACGAATCTCATCTTTCCATTTGCTTCTCAGTGCATGAACAGTAAGGGGGTGGGTTTGTATAAATGCCTTCAGGGTGCTTTACTCCACAGTAAATATTCTACACTTGTTTTTTCTTTTATGGAATAAAAATTATTGCAAACAACAGAGGAAAAAAAGAAAGGGGGAAGAAAAAGGAAAAAAAAAAAAAAAAAAAGGAAAATAAGCACAATATGTAACCATGTAGCCCTATAAGTGTCTGTATACTTCTAAAATACTGTTTTAAGTATTTTACATCCAGCCACTGTAGTGGTCCCATTGCATCATTATATGCATGTTTACTTTAATCTTATGAAGGGTGCGTTTGACATTACATAAAGGTGCAATATTCTATGGACTCAGAAAACTGTGATAATTAATATCCATATGCCACCCAAGATGAAAATCAGCCAGCATTTCCTTCAGCAAAGAGAAAGAAGGGCAGTTCCTGAAGCTGGGGGCAGGAGGAAAATCTGTAGGAGGGCAGCCTGGCCATCCAGAGACTCAGCAGATGTCTGGTAGTGCAGAGCTGTGCTGTCTTCTGACTGCTCTGCCCATCAGGAATGCCACCTTGAGAAGAGGAATGACTTTTCTTTATGTTTTGTTCTACCCAAATGAATTACCTAGGATAGAATCCGATCCCCAAAAATGCTCCCTATGGAGACATGATACAGTCATTATAGAAGGCAATTCAACCCACCTAAACTCCAAATCATGAATGACAAGTGAGGATAGAGTGATGCCTGTGCAAATATTGTTTCTCATCGTTGAGCAAAATTGCATCACTACACTTTCTACAAGATATCTTACTATTGAATGAAACAGACATCCTAATATTCACAGCTATTTTTTCAAATTAAGGGTAAAATCCCTCAAAATATAAACTATTTTCAGACAAAAAATTAACCAGTGAGGAACCCAACTTCTGCTAGATTTGAGCTAAGGTAGCAATCTAAATATTAATAAGTCTGATATTGATTGCAATGAGCAACTACGCATCTGTAGATTCACTGAGCTCTGCCATTTTCCATTGGATGTTTCTACTGTTGTCTTACACCCAGTTCCTGAGCTTCCCTTTCCCAAACTTTGCATTTGGATCACTCAACAGCAGGTTTTGGTCCTCCAAAGTTTGTTGTAAAGCTTAGTTACTCCATTTTATGTAAAATGAATTATTAATCTGTTAAAATCTTTGTATTTGAAATGCTGCAACTTTCTTTCTTGGATACATTTTCCATAGGTTCAAGAAGTAGAGAAAACATGAATTCATAAATTTTTATTTACTAGTAAAAATTCCCTCACAGAAAAGCAGAAAAGCTGTTGTGTCAGTATATGACTTGCTGAATGCTTTTATTCCTCAAATATGGTGGTGCCACAACCCACAAGGTGGGTGCAGCACTGTTACATCTCACAAAGTGATCAGGGCTCCCCAGAGGTGGGGCCCAAACCAAATATCACATCCCACAGAGTGGGTACAGCATTCCATACCTGAGAGTGGACACGGGTAGAGTTTCCCAGAGTGGGGGTTGACCCAGGAAGATTTGGACTGGACCCCCTTGCTTTCTAAACTCCTTCAGAGAGAAGCCTGGGTACAGATGGGCTCAATCCTCCTCTATTAAATTAATCTCTTTTAGCAACCCATTCAGCAAGATTAAGTTTGGGAATTCTCTGCGTGTTACTCTAGGAGTAAGATAATTAGCCAGGAGAGGTTTGTACAAAATGTAATTTTACTTAAAAAATGAGTGAGATGATAAAGCATAACAGATTACAAGAAGCAGAGTTAGAAATGGTGGTACTTTCAAAGCAGTGGATTACAAGTTAGCAAAACTTAAGGAAAATGTCAAAACAGCAGGTTACAACTAACAAAAGTTAACAAAGCAACAGGGGTTGTAAAAGTTAACAAAGTTTTAAACTATGTTACCCTTATGTGCCAAGATAAGGTTAGAAAAAGAGAAAGAAAAAAAAGGAAAAGGGGAAATGGGAAAGTTACCACCACCCTTGGATCCAGCAATGATGGTGGTAAGAAGCTGTGGTCCTCGGATGGCAGGTGTGGACCCAGTGTTTCACCTGTGCCTCTTTTATGCCACCTGACCCCACCTTTTCAGGGGGGCTTTGGTATATCTTGTGCAGCCAGGTCCAAGTACTTGGGCCCCTCCAGATGAGATGATACAGCAATATCCCTTATTTCTGCACATGCACCCTCTCCAGTGTCTTTACCCGGGGCACACACAGATGTCACTCTGCCTCTGCAGGGTGCAGCTCGCCTGCCCCTGTCCCTTATGGAATAAGGACAGTGTCCTGCCTGTCAGGGTGGCATCAGACAGAGCTCCCCTTGCAAGGACAGTGTTCAGCTGATCGGGATGGCCACTGAAGGAGGGGCTGCTCTTGTGAGAATAGGGCCCCATTTATCAGGTTGGTTCCCCAGATGAGGGTCTCTCCTTCAGAGAAGAGAGTCTAGATGGCTATCAAATGAGGCCTCCACCTGAATGCAATGTCCATTTCATCAGGGCAGCTGTTTTGAGACAATTATTCTTTTTGGGATGCTACAGGTGGGTTTCCCTTTTAATTTCTCTGCTCTGAAACTGAAAAAATTATTGAAGTAATCATTTAGCTTTAAATAGAAATCTGAAAGTCCCGAGGACATACTAAAAAAAAATAATTAGTTCAGTCTACCTGAATGATGTTAAATATATTTGTACCTCTAAGGCAGAATTAATTATGTATGAAGGTGGGACTATTGAACACATCTTCTGTTCTTCCATTAACCCCTATTTCTCACTCCAGTCTTCAGCTGCCATCAAGCACACCATCTTTCTGGTCCCCCAGTGCTCAAGAGCAGCCCCAAACTGTGCAGCAGAGCCACATGCCCCACCACACATCACCCCTCCCATCATCCCCCAGCTCCGGGGCTGTCGACATGGCATGCCCTGTGGTGGCAAAGTGTGACTGGGCAAACAAATGAAAAGGAAGAACATACCTCACCAAGGGTCCCTACTTCACAGCTGGCTGGCATTTCATAAGGGATGTTTCTGCTTTTAGTCAAGTAATGCTAAAATCTCTGCTCTTTCAGAATATATACTGTAATTTTGCTCACTGGGAGCATTGGTAACATTCAGAGGTAACATTCTAAGAGACCCGAGATAAAAGTTCTGTGCACAACTGAAGTAACATTTTGAAACAGATGTTTGTCAGTAATGGAATATTGTGAATATATATTTATGGGATCACATAGCCATTTTAGAAAGCAAGGGAGCAAAATCTATGGTGTGTGATTTGTAGGAAATGATAAACTGATCAGTCAATATTATACATTACACATTACAAGCAGCTACTTTTCAAAGCCACTGATATGTAATATAGTTCCTGAGTAGTATGTAAGATAAAACATCCCACATGAACCATTTGCCAAACTATTTTGAATGAGTAATTCTGCAAAATCTTTGCTCATCTAACTGTGGGATGTGCATAATTTATTATGCTCTATATAATCACATACTCATAAATATTGCATTCTAATTTTTAATGCTAACCATGGATACCGGAGACAACTATTTTGTATGCAATTTGTATTCAGTACTAATGAACTACTAGCTCCTCATTTTACTATATGACAGTCAACAGACAAACACCTTTCATCTTCAAGTTCTGTTAACTTAATTTGCCTCATAGATCTTTGTCCTTTCCTGAAGAAATTCACTCTTGCCTGGTATGGTGTTCTCCGAGAGTAAGCTTGGTTTTTTCCCTAGAACAAAATTTATGAAAATAAAATGTACCTCATAAACATTCAACCAAGAACAATTCCTGCAGTGGCATTCTGGGAAATTACTTCTAAAACAGGAGGAATGAGCTTGATTGTATTATTTGCAATTTTATAGAAATATGAGAAGTTTTAAAACAACTCACCATTCCCCTACCCCCACAAAACCCCTCAGAACAAAGGAAATCATATTAAAAATTAAGGGCATAGGCAGGAAAAGCACATAAGTTGTGAATATTTTTGGAAAGATGCATCAGTTATATTGCTGCCATCCCAGAAGCTTTTTGAGTGATCTAGGTTTCATCAGCACAGCATCAAGCAGCAGCCTATGCAAGTACCAGCCTTAACTGGCAACTTTGGTTTGGATTTTTATGTACAAAGAGCTTCAAGATGTTCAAGCAGAGGATAGTTGCCAGCAAGCTAAATAAACTATATAATCTCCTGGCTCCTTAACAGAGTGGCTGCAGTCAACAGCAACATCTTGAATACTGTAGGGCAAATGAGAGGTTGTACTTTTCATTCATGGGCTCCCCTCATTCTTTCTGGAATGGAAAAAACAGTAACAAATAAACAAAAAAACCCCACAAACAAACAAACAAAAACCTAAAAAAACCAAAACATGTTCAGAAGCAGGTCTCTAAGTGAGGACAAGAGAGAGTGACATGGCCTTGTTTGTTTCTGCTTAGCTTTAGCAGCCTTTGTCTCAGTTTTAACTTCAAAGTTTACTATTGGAGCATGCAAGATACCCAAAACTACCGGGCCAGAAAAGGCCCAGAGAAGCTTTTGTCAGCATCCTCCATTGGTTCTAGAACTTGACAGCTTTATAATACCATCAACACACAACACCTAGCCTACAGTTTATACAAAGGCTAATTAGAGTAGGTTGGCAAGCACATTCAAAGAAACATAGTTTTGTATGTTAAACAGGTTGAAGCCCAGCAGCCAAAAATTCTGTTTGGTAGAAAGGAATGCATATGAGAATATGGCTGGGAATCTGGGAAACAAGTGTATTTTCCTGCTACCACCCACAATTTCTTTCACAAGGTTTACCGTGTGATCACAAGGCTTTCCTTTTAACATTGTTAGGAGTACTACTTGCAAATATTTACATAGCACAGACCTGTTTTACAGCCAGAGTGCCTGCAAGATGACAGCAATTAGGAGCATCTTTCCTGGGAGACAATTCCTGTGTGCAAAACTAGGATAGGATGAAAAATGTTAGTTGTGGGCTAGGTCAAATTATAGGGTTGATTAAAATGGAGCTATGCATTAAACAAACCAGGCTCAATCTCACAAGGAAGCCAGTGGTTTGCTTAAATTTCTAGGCAGCTCTTGGAATGTTATTCTTCTAACATGACAGACTGATAGTAAACTGAAAATTTTCTCACAGTCACAAGTTCAGCACTGACAAGAACCATCTGGAATCAGGTTTCTGCGTCATGTAAAACCGGCTCTGTCTTTTTCTTTTGCTGTATTTTGTTTGTAGCCCGAGCAAAGGCACTGCTTCTGTCAGCATTACTCTTTCTTCTATTATTGTACCATAGAGTTTCAGATCTAGTGTTGTTCGGTTCAGTGACCTCCTTTCTCTTCAGGCAGAAGAGCTTTTTAACTGTAACTTAATGAATACTCTGGAATATAACATTAAGTGGTTATTATTTTAGGAAGAATCATGTAGTTAAGTCATTCCAACTTAAACACTGAGAAACTTTCAGAGAAAGCAAACCTGAACACCTTGTTAGAACCTGTAATAGTGCCATCAAATCACACTGCTGTGCTTTTTTGTATTCAGTGGCTGCATGCAGATCCAGTACTCAAAGCTCCATTTACTGCTTGCAGTACTGAGTGCTGCCTTCAGAACAGAATTTCTGCTGATGGGCAAACTTAAAAACATTTACACCTTAGCTTCTTTCACCTAGCTTGTCAGTGGAAATACAACAACTCAAATTCCAGTATAAAAAACGTTTATTCGGGAATACACTGAGATCCAGCAGTATTTAAAAAGAAAATGCTGTTCTCTTACATCAAGCACTGAAAATCCTCTGCAAGAACTTAGAATAGTAAAAAAAGATATTGCATATTACATGTGTACATTTTCAAGAAATACTAAAATTACTTATTTTGCTTTTTTCTTGAAGGATTGATAAAAACATTTATATTCTAAGCACTTTTGGCAATAGATTATCCCAAAATGTTCTTTTTCAAGATTTCTTATATTTTCCATTAAAGAAAATCTTCCTCTGAAGTACACCAAATGCCAAAAATAAAGATCTGCCTCTTGATTGTCACTGATCAAGTTACTGCACATTCTCAGTCTCTAGAAAATGTGAAAAAAATGTGCTGTAGACTATATTCATTCTGATCTCAATTATTTCTTTAATAAAAAAGCAGAAGAAGGTCAGAACACCAGGAATCACAGAACAAACCACTGATAAAAACTACCCTTTTCTCCCCTCATACTTCCATCCTATTCGTATCTTTTGCCTTCCTTTTTTACTTTTACCATTCTGGTCTCAGGAGCAAACCGATTCTGTAGTTTATTGATCATGCAGGATGGCACAGAGAAGAAAAGGAAGCCTTTGATTTGAAATCAAGGTTGCTGGATTTTTAGATCTACCAGGAGATGCTGATGTAGCATCAAACATATAAGTAACACCATATATTCATTTAAAAATATCACCACTCCAAACCCTGATTCACGTTTCGCAGCCTAAATATTTCTATATGATACAGAAATATTGTGAATGGCTAAGAATAAATAATTAATTTGCATACTTTAATTATAACCAAGCCTGTTAAATATTTTATAATTCTTTCTGGGCATTGTTGTAAAACCTACAGGAAGGCAATTCCACTGCTGGATGCACATAGCTGAGTCATTTCTTTATGTCTCTGTCCAGTTGCAGTCAAAAGGGAAACTACAGTCAGTCTTATCAGGGTATCATTCTGGCAAGTTTCCTCTGAAGCTAAGAAAAATATTTTATTGCACATAAGATGTGTTGATAGAGCACCCTCTTGCATTAGGAATAATGCATTACAAGACGATGATTAGTGAAACACAGCAGGATACTTGCTCTTCTATGAACTGTAATTTTAAGTTATCATATATCCCTTTACTCCACCTATTAGGAAGCACAGAAAAAATAAATTTAGCAGAAAGAAAAGGACAGTATCCTAAGGAATGGAAGGAAAGGAAAAGGACATCCTGTGAAAAAGTGAATGGCTGAAGTGTCCAGGGGTCTCTGCTATGGTCTTGTGTGTTGATTTAGCAGAACAGTTGCTTCACTCCATGAATTCCTGAACCTTAGCCCTTGGCCACAAGGCCAGTCATATTTTGGCATGCAGCACATAAAAGCTTCTGTATTATCAAAATAGAAATGCCTGTATACACCTGTAAATACAACAGCTTTGTTGTCCAATTGACTGTTTACGCAATTAAATTATTTAAGAACTTTTCCTTTTTAGCCAGTTTCCAGATTCTTGCTGTTCCTCATTGAAAAACACAAATCATACCATTTTATATTTGTATCTCCAGGATAACTGCAGTAATAAACTTTCCCAAAGCTTTACAGACCCATATTAGGTGTTTCTTTGTTTTTCTGATAAAGTTTTTTTCTGTCTTCTTAGGTAATTCATAAAAGTATTTCTTTTACCACAGCAAACTGTTTTCTTCAAACCAATAATGGTCAGCTCAGTATAAGCTTTACTTTTCTTCAGCCTAGAGTGCAGCACTTTGCTTCTTAATTGACTTTCTTTTTCTCTTCTTGATGCTGTTCCAGGAACAGGAGGTTGCAGAGCAACAATGTGCTTTGTTGTTTGTTTCCCAAGGGACCTCACAGGGCTTTGTGTAATGTTAGTGCAAGCACTAAGCATAGGTTTTTTTGTTTGGTTACGTTTTTTTAATTATATTTTTAATTTTTTTTTTAATTTGGGGGGAGCAGTTCAAACAAATGTGGAGCCATTCCTACCCAACTCCTTCCATTAAGCTTTAGGGAGAAGAAGTCTTTCTCTGAAAACTTACAATCACTGTATATTTCAAGCATAAATGAGAAAGTGTGGTTTTAAAATTAGAGGAAGACTAAATTACTAAATAAAAATAATCCAATATTTTATCCTTTTATCTGTTCTCAAGTTAAAAATTCATCAAATTTAAGGAGAGTAATCCTCATGGGCAGTTGCCAATTTGCAAGAGCCATGCCCTCCTTTTTCAGTGTTTGTATCATTGCTTTCAGTTTCTGCTTCTTCTAGCTGAAAGGTGGGTATTTCATACTTTCCCAAGACTTTTCTTAATGAAATATCCCACCAACTTCTGTGGCCTCTGATGATACTCAGCAAGTACATCATGTGAGCTATTAATCTGATCCCTCTCAAGACGATCCAGAAGAGTGACACACACTACAGCAGCTAGAAATTAAAAGACAGCATTAGTTAGGAAAGAAATTCTGTCACTTCCACAGTCCAAATGCATAAACATTTGAACAAACATCTAGAAGAATTACAAGATAAAACAAATTAAAGAAAAAAAATGGACAGTACGGTAAAATGCTTGGGGATTATAGCATGCTGTGGGTGACATAAAAAGAGTTGCAAGTAGTTTAAGGCAACACTCTTCTTTATCTGGGGTTTCTGCTAGTGACACTTTGCAAAGAACAAATAGTAATACCCATTACAGACCTACAAAGTAAGGGCAGCAGAAAGGACCAAGCTTCTTAATGGCTCAGTGATAGAACAGGTTGGGTTTTTAATCACTCTTAAGTCAGTAAGTACTGCAGATGTTTGATGTAGCTGTTGGCCTTATTTTTCTTCATTTTGTCCTTGGGTTTAAAGTAGTTTGAGAAACATTAGTTGTTTAAATTGTAAATTCCTTGCCAAGGGAAGTGAGAGACTATAGTTAACATGCTGAGTAAAAAGGTACTCTATTACATTATTTGTAATTGATTTTTCCCCCTCTAATCTCTACTGAAAATGAGTTAGCTTCTGTAAAATAAAAATTAACAACCCTTTTTTATGATTAGGAATGGTTTATTCATGATGCTACTAAAAATCTCCAACTGTTTGAGAATTAAAGCCATAAGTCTACACAAAATACTTGTATTTTCAATTTATATGGAAGTATAGAAAGCTATCATAGTTTTATGTATATGGGAATCACTCAATTGCTTAAATTAACCAGTTTCTTCCTGGAAATTTCAAAACCCAACTGAAGAAAACTAATTAATGCTAGAAGGTAATTAGGTACTTTAATTATTTACATGTTTGCCTCAGGCTGGAATAGCAATGACAGAACTAAACAGCTTAGGAACTATGTGAGGAATTTTGCATAAGTTGTGAATACATATGACATGAAGCAAAAAATCATAGCAAGAAATCTACAACCAGAACTGGTTTTTTTATATGCAGATATGTTAACACCCCAGTTGTAGCTTTTACTACACCCCCCCCTGCAATGCAGAAAACTTTCATAGCTTGAAAGTGATCTTGTTAGTTTACCTTTGACACCACTGAGATTACACATTGCAGCAAATACAGAAGACTCCATCTCTATGTTTCTGATGCCAGCATCATAAGCTTGCTTCAAATACTGCAGTTTCTCCTCTTCATTATATAAGCAGATTGCACCATCCAACCTCCCCTGTCCTATGAAGTCATTTTGTAGAAATTTCGATGTGATGAAGTCACAGAACAAATTCAGTGTCTAACCCCCCCCAATTATTGCAGTTTCCCACACTCAATATCCAGTTTTTACAAGACAAATTGGACAAAATTATTCTTGGCTATTGCTAGAACTCCTACAAATTACTTAATTACTTAATTACTTAATTGGTCTTGAGCTTAAATTCTCAAATTCATAAACATTAAAAAACATTAAACATTAAAAAAAACATTAAACATGAAAAAAATTTTAAAAATTAAACATTAAAAAAAAAACACATTAACTATTGTCAAGAAAAACTGCCAGGCTCAAAAATGCTTTCCTGATGCTAACTTAAAAAGGATGAACATTTGATTACTCACATATTCTTTAAGGTGAGAGATAGAGTCTCTTAAGCTAACTAGCTAATGCTATTATAATCTTTCGAGAAAAATAGTTTATTCAAATTATTTAAGAATAGCATCTACAGATAAAAGAGTAGCAGGCTTTGTACAGTAAAGTTAAATTACACAGTGTTTTACTCAGTATATTTTGTTTTCAGGAGATGTACTCTTAATTTATTGCCCTTGAGCCTGCTCTGGTTTAGCTGTAGGAGCTGAAAACATTTCTGACATGCTTTTTTAGTGTAGCTTGCACCTCTGATTGGTGACTGAGGAGATTAAAAAACTGACTGTGTGTGCTTCTGACTAAGCTTGAGCACTACTTTGAAGACCATGTGTTCCCTTCTGCATTGCCCCCTTAGTCACCTATTCAGTAACATCCAGAGACATTAATATCAGGTGCCATCTACACTCTGTCCTCACAAGATTTGAAAGATGCTTGTAAATAGACCTGGGAGGTGAGAAAATGCACCAGAATGCCCTTATGTTTATACGCAAGACTTGGAAGTTTGCCCCTCCTACATAGCAGCATTGTCACAACTCAGCAAAAAGTACTGTCTTCGGTTGTCTGATCACTGCTTTGATCAAAACATATAATTCTCACTCATTTAATCCTCTAGAATGCCTCAGTAAATTACAGAATTTTTGTGACAAACACACCTAACTGACGAATACATGAAAAGCATACAAGGACATGTAGTGATGGGACAGGGGGGAATGGATTTTAACTAGAAGAGGTGAGATTTAGGCTAGGTATTAGAAGAAAATTATTTACTGTGAGGGTGATGAGATGCTGGAACGGGTGTCCTAGAGAGGCTGTGGGTGTCCCCACCTTGGCAGTATTCAAGGCCAGGTCGGATGGAGCTCTGAGCAACCTGGTCTAGTGGGAGGTGTCCCTGGCCATGGCAGGGGGGCTGGATGATCTTTAAGGTCCCTTCCAACCCAATTGTATTATTTATCTACTGCTGTTTACCTACATACTTCTGTAAGTCTGTTGCCAGCCTTACCTTCATAGAAATCCAAAGTGCACATAGTGTTTCCAATGACTGTATTGAACTGGCTGATTTCATTACTGCACTGCATCAGCTCCTCAGCAAGCTGCTCATCCAGGTTTGTACTGCGGATTACAGTCTTTCCCAGAACAACCTGTTCAAACTGAGGTTTGAAGGTAGCATCTACAGACTGCCTAGTTATAACCACTGAGCCTGGCTCCAGACCTGCAATAAAAATAGAGAGAGTGTTACAATGCAGCTAATGCTCTTTCCACACACTTAAAAAGTGTATCTTGACCCAACCCTGCTTCTTTTAAAGGTGACAATTTTGGCCTTAAATTCAGTAAGAGAATTTTTTGCACGTCTGGCTGCCTCTGTTTATGATTGGAAATAATTTCTGAAAGAATGAAATTTTTCCTTTTTCACTATCTATACTATCTTATATCACACTTTTTATACAGGACAGAATTGGTCTCCTCACATTGTCAGACTTCTTAAGTGTATATTCTCTATCCAGGGGCAGATACTGCCTTTTCTTTCAAAATTACAGAAACAAAACAATTCATGTCCTGTGGGAAACTATTCTGACTATTAATCACTTGCAGAGAGATGTTTTACTGTCCTACAAAGATGTTTTGGCTTGAAGAAAAAAAAGAAAATAGGAGGGGAAATACCTATTCCACCAGAGGTGCCAATGCGGATAATGGTTATGTTGGAACACTTGGCATGATACAACAGCTTAATCAGCTCGTGCAACATGATTGAAATCGAAGGAATGCCCATACCATGCTGAAATGAAAGCAGAAATTCACATTTGACATTGGCAATGCAATATACATAAGCAAGAAAGAGCTGCACATTATCTTCTTCCTGATATTTGTTTCCAAATTTCACCTCACATCCACAAAAACTACAATCTATGGGCTGACTGAAAGCTTGCTGTAGGTAAACAGAAAAACTCCCACTGGTTTTGGTAGACTACGGATGAAGTACTTTATTTGTAAGAATCATGCATTATAAAATATTCACATTCTCAGAAGTATAAGCAGTGTCCTTTCTTAATAGCTGAAAAATGCATTTCACGGGGCATTTCTGAAACACACAAAAAACCCACTTTTTCTTACCAACCTGAAGTGCCAGTGAATAGTTAAGCTAATTTTTTCCAAAACACAGACATTGTGGCTTAGTCACAAAGCTCAGCAAATATAAGCCCACCACAGCTTGCATGATCATGAGATAATTACAATTCCAAAGAGTGCAGCATGATACAACTGTTATGCAATTGCACTTGAAGCATGTAATAATTTCTACAAATGAAAGGCATGAATTTTAAATGCATACATGAGTTGGCAGCACAAGGCCCATGGAATGGTACTCTTAAGTTACGTTAGCACATTTGAAAATGACACTTAGCTCTGGACGTGACACAACCATTTTTTCCAATACTCCACATGCATTCAGTGACCCTTTTTTCCCTACTCTTCAGGATACAGAACAGCAACAAGGCAACAGTAAGTCTGTTCAAATGATTTAAAAGGCCATTCCTCCAACACTGAGATACACTGAGGAAAAGGGAGTCAAGAAAGGAATTAAGGTCTCAAAGACCCTCTTACAAAAAAGGGCTAGTAAGGAATTCTAAATTAGACAAATGCACTACATTGAACGTGGCTGATATGCACTGAAAAACCTGACTCTGTCTACTAAGTGTTTGAAAGAAATCTGCATTGAGATTTTCTACTTTAAACAGCATCATTGAACTGTGTCCTGTATCTGATTAAGTGAGGTACTTACACTGACTGACAAAACCGGTCCCACTTTGTACATGGCATAGCGGTCAGTTCCTGCACAGATGTTGGGGTAGTCATAACCAGGACTTCCAAGCCCCAGTTCTTCAGCTATGTAGGCAATAAAAGCTTTCATCCGTGAAGGACTTCCTCCAACACACACAAACTGGGGTGGACAGTAGCAAACAAAACAAAATGAATTGCCTAATTCAGTATATCAAAGAAGAAGCAAAGTTCAACATGGGGATGTAAACACCTTCGGTTAACACAAAGCTATTCTCAGACATGGCTCATGTCATAATCATTCTAAAAGGCCACGAAGAAAAATTATGGGGAAAAAAAATCCAACCTTTCAATATAGCACTCAAATCTCTTCATCCTGATGAAATTAGTAAAAGACTGATAATGGCTTGAAGGCCCCCACCAAAAGGGAGTTCTAACTGAAATTTGCAGAATTTGCCTCTTTACTAGATGAAGAAAGACAGCCAGAAACAATTACCTCAATTTTGCTTGACATTGACAAGAACCCACAAAATCTTACCCCTTTCTATTCATTCCTCAATTGGTGGTATACTTACAGATTTAGTCTTTTATTGAAGATGGCTACACTTCCACCTTCTGCACAAAAACTTAGGCTTGGTGAATGAAACAAAATGTCTTACCTTTACATCTCCAAACAATGCTGGAAAATCATGTGTGCCAGTCCCAAGAGCAAAATGGTACAGGATGTCCTCTTTCATTTTCTCCAGGTGAGGGTTGCAGAGGTGGATAAAATTCTCTCTGCCAGGACAGCAGCATTGTGAAACACACATAGCATACACAAACACCAGCACTGAAGAGATGCTAATTTTGCAGAGTCAAGATGTAAAAGTTGGGAAATGCCACACCTAAGTCTGCCTGCACAACGTTATTTTGGCTCCTCATTCATTGCATTAAGGAAATGCTAAGTTTCATGACTACCTTATGTCTGGTAATAAATCGTACATGGTATCTAACATCCCATTCATTGCATAGAATGACATTTTTGAAGAAAACCCCAGATGGCAGGACACACTTGCAATACTGCAACCTTTACCTTCAACAACATTAATGCTGTGAATCAGAGGGGGGTCTTTATAGTGAGTAGAACAATGGAAACAGAACCCAGGAATATTCACCTTACTACACAGACAACCTCTAGCAAACCGGAAAACCAAAATTGACATCTGTGTTTTGACTGATCCTCCCAGGCACCTGTGAGAGGTAGGAAGATTTGGGCTTTATAGATAGAAAACTTGGGCTCTATATATGCTCAAAGGGGATTTGGCTTACTGTAACTCTGTCATCCACCTAGGAGGCTAAAAGTCTATGTCATGAGACTAGTAATAAGAGAACAGGGGATCTGAAATAGGAAAGAGGCAAATGGAAACCTGGAGCAAAGAGAAAACCATGGAGGAGAAAAAAAAATTCAAGGGAAGGGGAGAGAGGAAGAGGTAAAAAGAATTAGCTTCCTCTTAAGTTTCTTCCTGTAAGGAAGTGATACAGCTTGAAAAAAAAAAATTCTTTCTGAAGAACCAGGAAATGACAGGGCAAGGAGGCAAAAGTAAACTAGTTAGTATGTGGGATTGCCTTCATGGAAAATTTGGTAGTGGAGTAACCAAGCTAGTTTAATGAGTCATAAAGAGTCTGCCTTCTGTGCCTTAAGTTTTAAGTTCAAATGAAACAGGTAGGAAAGCTCAGTCAATAATCACAAGCTTAAGCAAAATACTGGCCAATACTTCAAAGTAGTTTCTGAGAGATGAAATCAAGTAATAAATATCTTCCAGACACAAGAAGATTACTTAATAGTTAATGAAGGCTCGCTGCAGTCAGAGCATGGCTCAGCAATTTCAAACTACTTCGTCAGAGGAGACATACAAAAGACTTTGCCTGGAGTTTATGCAAAAATGTATTAAGACTTTGCAGGAACAACTCTAAAGCCTAAACATAGGCATTTGGTGCTATTTTAGCTGTTTTACATTATCTTGTCTGCAGGCCCTATGTCTTCTCTGTGCAAAATGTATTGGTTAACTTCAGAAGACTAAAGTGGCCTGGATACCAATACCGAGGTCAGTGAACTGTTCCTCAGGAAGCAAAGAAAATAGTTGCAACCCCAATATTCTGAGTATAACAATGTTTTCTGCTCTTGAAATTCTCTCTCCAAGGTCACTAACTATCCTACAGTGTCTGCATAAGCACAGAAAAGAAGCATCATCACAAGCCACCCTATTTGCTCTTGCACAGCACAGACAACACCTTCAGCAACTGAAAAAAACAGCCCAACCAAGTCATTCATTCATTAGCTCCTTTAGAAGTAATTCCTTTCCATCTCCCACATGCCCCACTTTCCTCTCTTCATAATAATCCCACCTGTGGTAGATCTAAAGGCTTTGGTTTATTTGTAATTTTATTCATTTTTGGATTTGGTTTTTTGCCTTTATTCTTCTCTCCAAGAGACCTCTTTGAGTCCAGGTGAAATAAAGAGCAGTTTTATGGCTCTTAAAGAAATGACGGACAGCCCAAGGTTTTGCCAGCTCACATGAACAGAATGCCCAGGTTGCCTCCTCTGAATGATTCCTGTTTGGTTTTGTGGGACCCTCTACCCATTTTCATGGGTCACTCACTAATAGAGATCAAATAGTTGTGTTGATGTTTAGTAGAATGGCTTTTACTTATAAAGAGGATACGATTTAAAATCACTTCACAGTTTGTTCTACAGCAAGCAAAACCTATTTCCTTCTTTGTAAGAATACCAGCAACAGAAGCTTCTCTCCAGGAAATTGACTGAAAAAAGGTGAGGCCCCTAGTTAAAGCACGAGGAAATTAGTGTGGTATGTGCCAATGCCATTGTCCTCATGCCTGGCATAAATACAGCTTCCTTTCTCAGCAGTGACCATATTTCACTTTTTTCATCTAAAACCCTATCAGCAACAACTTTCAACCCACCACCTCACCACAGCTAGGGGCTGTTATTAACCTGTAGTGGTTATCTGAGCATCCAGATCTAATTGCAGACTTAGACCCTGGGATGAAATGGGCAATAAAAGTAAGCATATTACTGTGTGAACCTAGGACCAATGCCATAAGTTTACAGTAGAGATAAAGTTTGCCTGATAAAAATATTTGGCTTGCAACTCTGAAGAGCTGACAATTTATTCCCCTCATATTGTGGTAAAGCAACTACAACTTCTGAGGGTTTAAACAAACAAAAAAGTATCTGAGAACTACATATATGTGCACAGTTTTACTAAAATAAACTTAAAATAAGGATTAGAGAAACAGATAAAAATATCTGTTCAAATTCTTGAAGCAGGTAAGTCTGTCCATATGAAGCAACAAATGCCAATATTTCAAAAGTGCACAAGATTAAGAAAAAATAAATAAAAACATCACCTATGCATGGAAAAATTTATTGTCGTGACAAATTAAAATGGCTAGCCAACAAAGCACTCTGTGTAGACTTAGTTATACTAGATAAAACCTCCATTTGTCACACTGGCTTCTACTATATCCTTGATGTTACACTCAATATTTATATCGTAAAGTTTGTCTTAAACTAAATGAGTTTGTGGAAGATATTAAGTGTAAACTTGGACAAGAGAATTAATTTCTGAATCTTACTTTGAAGACTGTTCATCATCAGTTTTCTTCTCATTTGAGCCACCAGGAGCCATGTATATTTTTACCTAGAATTATATTTTAAAAATTATATATAAGTGCATCAGAATAGTCTCATCTGTAAAGCTAGCAAGCATCATTAACAGTGATGGAAATCTATATAGGTGATACTGACATGAATATTAAATCCTCAAAATAATCCAGCCACACCACAGCTTTTAAAACTACAGCACAATAAGCATCTCCAATTTTTTATGGCCAGGCACCATCACTTTCAAATCACTGAAGCCCAAACTAATCCCTTGCTAGCACAGCCGCCCTCTCACCACCACTGTTTTTCTGTGGTATAAGCAACACCAAGCTCACAGAGCAGCAAGAGGTTAAGTCTCCTAGCTCACTAACTAATCCTCTTTCTTCTCTACCTCCCACAGCAACAGTGACTGCTGGAGTAGCTTCAGCCCCTTTCACTTCTGGCTCCAGAAGGTCTCCAAAGCTCATTTCTGTCATATGCCTGAAACAGGAGTCCAAGAAGCAACTTAGTCATAATATGCTCTTCATTAAATTCTTCCTACTGACCTTGAGAGCATTTCTATCTGCCTAAACCTAAGGGTCAGGAAGAGTAAACTAAACATGACCCCAAAAAGTCACAGCACTCCAGTTCATCAGCTGTTTTGAATAGCTTTTTTCCTAATATATTACCCCAATCTACACCAAAAAAACTTCTGCTTTTTGCATTCTCCTTTACATTTAAATAGGCAGGTGTATCACTGAGCTTTGGTGTTGGTATGATAACAGAATTATGATTACAGAATGATTCATTTTTTATTATTTTCAGAAGTGACTAAGGCTCTGTGCCAAAGTTGATGCTTTCCGGGAATGCCCTTACAGGAAGTACTGAATAAAAAAGTTTTGCTCTACCCTCCCTCACAAAGGGACAGCACACCAGTTAAATAAAGACAGGATTGTAATGTTAAAAAAAAAAATAAATAAACAAAACAAAACAAACAAAAAAAAAAACCAAAAAAAAAACAAAACCCAGCATTACATTACAAGGAAACAGAAAGAGATCAGTCTTGCAATAGAATTACATGACATGGGAATTTTGAAAGAACAAAAAAAATCAAAGAAAATAAACCCAAAGTTGGCCTTCTAAAGGCCACTGAATGTTTTAAATTTATAAGGATGACTAGTTTTCTTTATTTAAAATACTAACCTTCATTAAATAGACCTGAACTTCACATGCACTAGATGTACTAAATAGACCTGAACTTCACATGCACTAGATGTACTAAACATGTCTGAGAATCTGTGTTCAAGGTAGTAAAGAAGTCACATTCGGAATCAACTATGCATCCTTATGGTATCATATAAACATACGATTAGAGTCAGTTACTACAGGGTATCAATGTTAAAATGTGTTAATAATTTTTTCCAAGAAAACTACAGTACCCTGAATCTTAATAAGAAGGAATTAAAAGATGAGAAGAAAAAGCAAAGTGATTTTTATGTGCCTAGATGATAAATGGCTGCAAATAACCCAATATTAACTTAGCTGCTCTTCACAGTGTTAAGCAGCCATGTGATTTTTCACAGTTTTCCTGATTCTCTGATCTCCTAAGTGATGATGAACTTAAAAAAAAATAAAATAAAATTTTAAAAATCCGAACTAAGTTCTAACAGTCCGAAGGTCCAGAATATCCTCTCCTGCTGGGCGCTCAGAGGGAGATGCTTTGGCAGGAGGAGACGAAAGGAGAAAGAACTTCTCCCATGGCAGATCCTTCAGGAAACCAGGTAGTAGCTGACAGGCAGCCAGTTAATATAGAGCCACAAAATCCTCACACAGTCCAAACAAATGGAAATTTTCCGGACGTGTCAAAAGTTTCAGCAGCCTTCCTCAGCCAAAGCTAAATCTCACATTTAAGAATAATGTGCTCACAGCCGGACTCAGCTCAAGAAAAATTTTCCGGACGTGACAAAAGTTTCAGCAGCCTTCCTCAGCCAAAGCTAAATCTCACATTTAAGAATAATGTGCTCACAGCCGGACTCAGCTCAAGAAAAATTTTCCGGACGTGACAAAAGTTTCAGCAGCCTTCCTCAGCCAAAGCTAAATCTCACATTTAAGAATAATGTGCTCACAGCAGGACTCAGCTCAAGAAAAGGCACAAAGCCCGCTTTAAAGTATGCAAATCCTCCGACCACTGTTTTAAACCCACTCAGGATCAATTTCTGTTGCTATCTCTTTTTTTTCATTCTTTCTTTTCCAACAAAAACTTGAGTTAATAGTAACTCTAAGGAAAAGCTCTAGCAGTTTGGTGTTGAACCATCATTAGGAAAACTGAAGTCATCGCAACACAGATCTTTACACTGTGCCTTCCCTCCTGGGACCGCACAAACAGCCTCACTTCGCTCAGGGTCCACCGCGCTGCCTGACCATTTCCCCGACCTCGCAGCCGCAGCAGCCGCCCCGCAGCTCCCATCCAAGCTCGGGGACGACGGCGCTGCCGACAGACCCATCCGACGAGACCCCCGCGGCCCTTCCCTCAGACCCCGACGACCACTTTACCCGGTCCCCCTTCCCCATTTTCCTGTCCGTCAGCACACACGTTTCTGCCGCTACCCCCGCCGCAGGGGCGTCGCCACCGGGCTAGCGGGGCTGCAGCCGCCGTGAGGAGGCTGCTGCTGTTGCTGCCGTGAGGAGGTTGCCGTGAGGAGGCTGCTGCCGCTGCCATGAGGTGCTGCGGGCACTCCGACACCCGCCCGGCAGCCAAGAGAAGACAGCACGGTGCAGGGAGTGTCCCCCGCGCCTCACTCCGCACCTCCCGAGTCGGGAGGAGCCCGACTCTTACCTGGAGCAGCGGGAAACACCGCTGAGAACCGAGGAGTGCCTCTCGCTACACCGGACAGGCTAAGGGGCGCGCCGGCCGAGCCGCCTCACGGCAGCAGCGGGCGGGCACCGCCCCGCCCCGCCCCGCCCCGCTCCGCCCCGGGCGGGGTCCGCGGTACCGGCTGCAGTTAACTGCCTGCGCGCCGCCGCGGAGAGGTCCGGTGGTACCGGCAGCAGCAGGGGTGGCGGGGCCTGCGGGGTCCCCGGCCCGCCCGGCATCCTGCGGCTCTTTGGTGGTGAATGCGTATGATGAACCCGGCGCGGGAGGGGACGCGTGTGCTGCAAACGCGGGTCTTCCGCGGGAGAGCTGCTCCCTCTGCGAGAGAGCTGCTGCCTAGAGGGTACGAGTTCGCAAGATAATCTTATAATATATATACACATATATAAACACATGTCGCCACCCGGTGGATTGCGGTCAGGGTAGGTTGTACGGAGATCTTTGTACATGTCTGTTCGTACAGACTGTCTTTAAGTGCACTTCCTCTACTAGCCCTGTTGTGTGGTGAGGAAAAGTGCAGAGAAGACTTTCGATGGATAGGATAGGATAGGATAGGATAGGATAGGATAGGATAGGATAGGATAGGATAGGATAGGATAGGATAGGATAGGATAGGATAGGATAGGATAGGATAGGACAGGACAGGATAGGATAGGATAGGATATGATCCAACTGAGGTAGTCTATTCTGTTGTAAGGGACCTGCAATGATCTCCATTCCTGGAGGTTTTTAAAAAGAGACTGAACGTGGCACTCAGTGCCACAGTCTAGTAACCACAGTGGTAGTGGATTAAGGGTTGGACTTGATGATTTCCTTTCCAACGTGGCTAATTCCGTGATGATCATCTGCTCCCTGACCACGGACCACTTCAGGGCTGACCAAGTTAAAGCATATTGTTAAGGACATAGTCCAAATGCCTTTGTAACACTAAGAAGCTTGGGGCATCGACCATCTCTCTATGAAGGCTATTCTAGGGCTTGACCACCCTCTCAGTACAGAAATCTTTCCTAATGTCAACCTTGACAGGTTCAGACTGGTGCAGCTTTGAACTGTTCCCTGGTGCAGCTTTGAACTGTTCCCAGGCACTGTATCACTGAATACCATGGGAAAATAGCTCATCACTTCCTCTCCCCTGCCCATCAGGGAGCCATAGAGGGACGAGGTCACTCCTCAGCCTCCTTTCCTCCAAATGGGACAAACCAGAGTCCTTAGGCCATTCTTTCCAAACCTTTCTGGGCACATTCAAGGACTTTCACATCCTTAAATTGTGGGACCCAGCACCACACACTGCACTCAAGATGAGGCTCCTCCAGCACTGAATACATCAGGGTAATCCCCTCTTTTGACCACCTGGCCATGCTGTGTTTGAAGCACCCCATGATGCAGTTTGCACTCACAGCTGCCAGGGCACACTGCTGGCTCACTGAACCTGCTGTGACCCAGCACCCTCACATCCCTTTCTGCAGGACTGCTCTCTGCCACTCCTCTCCCAACATACTTGTGCCCTGTTTTATTCCATCTCAGGTGCAGAATCTGGCATTTCAACTTGTTAGATTTAATCCCATTAATCACAGCCCAGTGTTCCAGTCTATCAGGATCCCTCAGCAGAGGACTCAAGGAAGTCAGAAGTGTTTCTTCTAGTCATGAAAAGCATACAAGAGAAACTGCTCAACGGACTAAGAAAAATGTCACCTCTTCAACTTGTTTAAATCTCTAGTAGGAAAAAATAGAAACACAGCTTCCTAATGCATCCTTATTTTCTGTTCCTTGGATACCTGTCAAAACTTGAAACTATGGTAGAAGTAAAATAAGCACCGTATTTTAATTCTGTGAGAGAAACTGTTCCTTTAAACAGGAATACCACCTACACCTTCATCTTAGGGTCCACTGAAAAATCTGCTTTGGCTTCCAGGAGGCTTGTCAACTATGTATTAACTATGGACTATTCAACTATGCATTAAGAGAATATTCAATATAAATTACTGATTTTGTACTAAAGAATATCAGGTTACTATTCAATAAATAATTCATCTCTGAGTCTCATAACTGGTAGTAACCTTTGCTCTCAGTTATCTCTAGAAAATTCTTAAAATTCCAGTTGGCTTTAAACTTTTTGGTTTAGTAACCTTTCAGGTTTTATTATTTTATTTTGCTAAGAAATATACTGCAAGTTGTTATGGTCCGGAGTAACATTAAAATTTATTTATGTTCATAAATGTTATTTTGAAGGGTGAGAAATACACAGTTACATACTGGGATTCTTACAAAAATAAATTACAAAACGTGCAACTGGCCTTCTTTTTTAAATTTTATATTGTGTAGATGAAACTTTACATCTTTGGACAGTAAGGCTATCTGTCCTTTTATAATCAAAAGCATACTCCTTCCTGCTCACCAAGGACCATCTTTACAGTCAATTGATCCATTAATTTAGTGCAGTTGTTCAGACACTTACTTGCTGCATTTTGATTCTTCAGTCATTCTGGATGTTTAGTATCATTAAAACTATTAATAGAATGACAAAATGAACTGAAGTTCTCTCTTTCCATTTCCAGGTTTTTTTCCAGGCTATAGCATATGGAACTATATTATGAAAAAGCAATCTGCAGAGAACGGCAAAACCAGAATATTATGCTACTTGTTTATAGAAAAAAAAATGGAGCTATTACAACAAATTCTGTATTTTCAGCACAGATATATGTATTTAAGAAATAGATAACACTGAAGTCAATAAAAATTCAGATGCTTAAGAAATTGCATTGGCCAATTCAATTTTTGTTTGCATTGCTACAAAAAACATATATACCCTCGATCTCTAAAAACATGTTTATATTTTAGTCTAGTCTAAGAAGAAATAAATGGAATGGATGAAGTAAATATTTGGTTACATTAAAGTGAACACAGCCACTAGACTTTCATGCAGTTAAATTGTTACATGTTAAAGGGAAATTACTCTTTGGTACCTAAACTGCCAAGTTATTTTTATATCTGTATCTCAAATTCTCTTTTTAAAATATTCACATATTCAGTATAATTGGGTGTAATTCATAAAATACGACTTCAATTTCGCTTTACCTTTGGGCTTGCAAAGCAATCAGTTTTAAAAAAAAAGAACTTATCTCACTTATTACTTACAGGTATTCAGGTCAGAGATGGAGCAAAATACAACCAAATAAATGTTTCAGCATTTAAAACAAGACTAGATTTTGCAACTAAGTGCCCAGCTTTTGACTTCAACATCTCTCTGAAAATCAAACACTGAAAAACCTAGACACCGAAGCTTCTCACTGCTTTTACATGGAAATGCTGATGACTTTGAAAACTGCCAATTGCACGACCCAGAATAAAACATAATTACTGGGGTACAGGGAACCATCTCCATCCTTGAATTCAGTTGGAACTTTTTGATTTGTTATGCTACTTTCATTTGGTGTCCCTTGGACAGCTGGTAAGTTATGCTTCTGCTGCAGCCCTCTATTATTCTCACTGCACAAACACAAATTCCAAGGTTCTCCACCTGCTTTGCGGGCTGTTAATATTCTAACTCATGGTATTCAGACTGTGATCCATGACACAGTTGGTTGACAGTGCATCAAACATCTCCTTGGCTTGGCTAAGGTAAGCTGAGTATCCATTAATGGCACATTAGCATACTTATAAGAATTTGAGGAACAGCATGTGGATAGTACCTAATGGTGACCAAGGTAAGACAACAGAATTTGATGTACATTTTTAAAATATCTGAAAACTGGCAGTATGAACACTTCTAAGAGCTCAACTACATTAAACCAAATAACAGTGCTAAATAACCAAGTTAGGATCTCAGTTGTCTGTGCCTCTGAGAGTTCCCTAAAAATATGACAATTTCAGGCAAATACTCCAGTACTGAGGAAAAAGTATTAAAAAAATTAAGAGGACTTACACATCAAACAACTCAACATTAGTTTAAGAATTTTCGTACACAACAAGGAGACCATCACAGAGGAAAGAATTATCTACAAGTCAGCAGTACTGCAGTCACACAGGAATTCTCTTTTTATGGAACAGATTTTGAGGGTTTTAGCACAGCAAGCACTTTACAGTCAATGTCAACAAGTGATATATAAAACTGTAAATACTTTTAAATGCCCATGCTCAGTTTTTGATTACAGGGTTTTTTAATTATTTTAATTTTGTCATAACTTTTTACTGTGAGTCTCCATTCCAGTTCAGTTATTTCTATTTATGTTTCACCCCATACCATACAGTTCCCCTTCACCTTTCTTTATGGCACAGGTCATGAGTATAACTGTAGTTAAAGAAAGAAAGTTGCTAGTTTGGACATACCAGTATTGTAGCCATGTCTAGGCAAATTAGCAGCAATACAGTAAATCTATTTCACAACACATGAGCACTCATCTGGTGCAGGAGAGAACTTCAGCTTTGCTTTATTTACTTATTGTATTAACAAAAAAGCCTAGAAATACATCCTGACAGCTGTTCTTTAAAGTCTGCTGTAATCAAGCACAATGAAGCTTATCTATATTAGAAACAAAACTAACTTCTCATTCAGGGATGAGTTAAACTATAAAAACTAATCCAACAAACATGTAAAAGGTGGACTATAAAAGCTATATAAGCTGTTACTTTGCCCAGTAGTCATTTAAGTTACTTATTATATCCCTGAAACCATGGCTTCGACTAGTTGCTAGCAGGTGCTGATTCCAACTGTGATGCTTCTGAATCTGCATTAAAAAAAAAAGATTAAAAGATTAAAGTTCTTAATACTTCAACCACAAGAATAAAAGTCAGCTAAAAATCTCAGTTTCTCACATCAATATGCATACAAATTCAAGTACTTTTAATTTTTAACTAACAAGACAGACTACCTACAAACTTTGCAATAGGATACAAATCTACAACCCAAAACAAATGGGTTATAGATTTTC
The DNA here is from genome assembly GCF_036169615.1 of Heliangelus exortis. Lineage (NCBI taxonomy): Eukaryota > Metazoa > Chordata > Aves > Apodiformes > Trochilidae > Heliangelus > Heliangelus exortis. Next base: position 80,959,637 of record NC_092423.1, on the reverse strand, counting down.
ATATGCAATGGGTTCTATCTGCTGTATGATCTATTTTGGACTTATCCGGGGCAAAAGATAAGAGAGAAAGCTCCATCTCAAAAGGGATCAGCAAGGTGCTCATGCTGCCAATTGCTTTAATGAGCAGACAAGAGAACCCAAGTGGGAAGGAAATACAAGCCCTACTTGTAAAAGGACGGGGTCAAAGCTTGATCAAGGTCTGGATGAAGCCATACCAATAAAAGCATTAAAAATACCTCATTTTACATTGAGATATAGAATTAATCTCAGAATAGCTATGACTGATAAAAGAGGGCAATATAATCAAAGCAGATGTCATGTTACCTAAAAATTTGTGAAGGAACATAATCTCAAAAATGAGGTGTATCTATATATGAAACTATGCAGCATACTAACTTTTCAGGCACCTTTACAGCACACCCATCATTTTGTTCTCTATGCCTGAGCAGTACAACCAAACCAATATAATGATTGCTCTGAAAAACCTTCAGCCTTCTTTATATCCCACACGTCCCATTGAAAGCATATTTCACATTAAAAGAAAATATCTATCACCAAATAAATAAATCTGAGGTTTGAAAAATCCCAAAGCCTTTAATTTTACCCATAGTAATGGAAAATAAAAATGGCAGTGCACACTAAAGTTAAATTGAATTTGAAGACAAAAGAAGATGCTAAGGAAGAGCACGTTTAAGCTCCACAGTTGAATTTTGAGGTCACTGAGCCTTCCACTGAGCCATCCTCAGCATTATCAGAGGTTGGAAATTTAAACAGGCTTTCAAGAGTGGCTTCGCAGGTTATGCATCCTCTTTGAGGTTCAGACTGAGATCTAGCTTCACCCCTTAGTTTTATAGCAGGTTTTCTTCTGAACAATAGCACACAACTTCTAGTTTTCTGTTTGCCTGTTTTCTTCTGATACTCACCTGGACCAAGGGGTTCTGCACAAACACATACAAAATATTACTGTAGATATATTAAAGGAAGATGCAAAGATGAATTCAGAAAGTGCTAAAGTGTCACAAAACCTGAATTAACTGGCCTCTGAGGCTTCCACACATTGATATATCAAGGTCAAGAGAGTTATGGCAATCCACAGTGTATACACAGGCATTTGCTGATACAATTTAAAAAGAATATAAATCTTGAAGATTGCCATGTGTGTGTCCAATAGCATTTTAAAAGGTTGCTATAGAAAACTGATACACCTACCATGGCTACCAAGCCACTTCAAAAAGCCTAAGCAAAAACTCTTTGACAGAAGTAAGTGGAATTTCCTATCCCTGTAACTTTTATATCTGTTTTCATTTCATAGCAGTTACCACTAAGAGTGACAGAGGTTTGAAATTATAGGTAACACTAAATAATTTCTTTTCTCTCTTATAATACTGTTGCAACTCCTCTGTCTTCAATAATGCACATATACTTATTTTGACAAAATTTTATGAACAGCGATCTATTTCTTAAACACAAGTATCAACGACACTTGTCACAGGAGTTTCAGAAAAATACTAGGTGTCAAAGACTATTCACAGAAAACAGGCAACAAATATTTTATGGTATGTTTAAATTTAGGCAGGAAGACGGCTGTGTCTGCAGTATTTTACAAAAAGACATCACACAGCATACTTCTGCAATTGTAAACATGAAAAAAATCCATGAAAGTCCCAGCCCTCCCTGTCTACAAAGAGGAGTGCTGCTTTCTTTAGCAGGTCATAGGGATTTGTAAGATAAGCATGATAATGCAATAAGTTTCATCACATTCAAAGCAAGCCACATAAATTATTCAGGCTACCCTCTGCTGTTACCTTGAGATCCAAACTCACTTTAAAACAAAGAGCATTCAGTAATAATTTTACCTTCGGACTGCTCACTATTTTGGGATGTTTCTTGAACCTTATTTTCCTGTCCAGAATGCTGCTCAAACCAGTCAGTCCCATAGCCATTGCTTATTAATTTGCTAAAGTTTACTGCTTCACCTTTTCTCTGAGTAGACCTGTAAATCCAAATATATTAAGGAAAACAATAGCATAAATAAACAAAAATGGCAATTAGGTAGGAAAATTTTATTTTGCACAGAAAGCATAATAGCCATATAAGGTAATCTATTTCTAAATAACTCAACACATATTCTACATGTGGCCATCTAAGGAAAAAAAAAACAACAGCAAACAAAACCACTAAAGCACACAAATACACTTGACTGAATAATTTTTCATAGAGCCATCCACTTGATTGCAACTTAACATTTGTAAGACAGTTGTGATCATAGAGACAAAGAAGCGAAAAAGGAAAATCACACTAAGAACATGTAAGTAAAAAAGACTGATAATACCCCTGTGCCACACGAAGGTGAAACTGTGTCACATAAAGTTGCTCATAAACTCATTAAACAGTCTAATGATTTCTTTTACATCATTAACATAATTCTAAAGCATATTTGGACTACTGATAACTGTGAAGTAGATTTTTAAGATAAAGTACACAGGAACAATTGAGTTCTGAGCACAAGTGATATAAGAATTTGCTTAAAAGACTATTTTTTCCAGGTGTTCATTACAGTACATTTGCTGTGCCTGACCTTATATGGCCATCTTATTTGAGTTTGAGTTTTCTTAAATTGGTAGCCCTACTTGTGTCTCTGTACCCTATGCTTATGGAACTAAAAATATGCATTATAGTTCGCATCTGCTCATCAGTATAGAGAAAGAACCTAGTCAGTATAAGACAATAAAATGTGCTACATTAAGACATGTAACTGTATGCTTAGTTTTCCTAAAGCAAAGTTGTACTTGATAGCTTTCATATATGAGTGAAAGTATTATTCATTTATTTGTTTGTAAAATTATTTTAGTATGAAAGAGGATAGCAAGTTGAGTAGCTGTAAAAATCCACAAATCCACACAAGTATCCAATAATCTCTGCATTTTCACAAGGAGCAATATGACTTGCATGCACAAATAACTGCAGTCAGAAGTTAATTAATTTAATCAGCATATTACTTACCCAGCTGGGGAAGAAATCTTATTTTCCCCACTGAATTCCTTGTCTGTAGAAACATTCGGCATTTTGCTTGAATATTCAGGGTTTACAGCTGGGAGCTTGGCTTGCATTAGAGAAATCTGAACAAAGAAGAGCAGTTATGATAAAATAACAAAGAAGGTTAGATTAGGTTAGGTTATAGGCCCTAAATGACTTCAAATTTTACTATCTATATTATTTCCATAAATAGAGAAGTATAAAGGATCAGCTGTTTGTGTCAAAAATGCAAAATATGCTCTCCACAAGCTTTTTTCCTCTTCTACCCAAAGTTAAGCCTCCAATTGTTTTCCCTGTTGCAAACACTCATCTGGGCTCATGTCTTTGTATGAAAACATTCCAGACTTACTGAAGTCAGTAGGACCAGAAATTCTTTTCCAGTTTAATTACTTTTTTTCCTTCATAAAAAGCATCCCATGTAATAAAAAACAGTTGTGGTATGTTAATTAGAGCAAATGTCCTGTGTTGCATGTTTAAAAGAGAAAAAGGTCAAAATTGTGTTTAAGAAATAGCTGAGGAGGCATTTTCACTTTTCCAAGCCTCTATTTAACAGCTGTCAAGTTTCCCAGATAAAGAAAACTACACAGGATATCTTTTAAATGTTCTTGGTTTAAAGCATTCTCTCCCTTTGTGAAGACACAGCAATGACATACACTAAAAATTATTACCTAAATTTATTATACACACATAAACACCCCTTCATTAGTCTCAGATTCAAGAAACATTAAATGTGATATGTATATTGCCTGGCTGGTATATGAAGAACAAGAGATGCCTGCTTCCAGCATGGAAAGCTAAAAGTACCTGAATGAAATCCTGACTGCCCTGAGATCAGGGAGAAAATTCTAGATTACATTTCATCTGAGGTAAAATCCTGACCTCAGATGAGTAAGCCTTTTGCTACAGCACATACAAACATGTGTATGGATACATAAATACACATATGCTTGAGGCAAGTGCCTGAAAGTGATGACTTCAGTCATGAAGTGGTAATCTCACTTGTGCCTCAGGAAGATGGCCTAAATCTGATGCTAACCACCTGCAACAGACCTCCCACCCATCCACAGGCCTGCCTCTTTCTTAAGGTCACAGCATTTCCAACCAAACCAGGCTGGTCCACATGATGATTAGGCAAGAGGATGCTTCCACCTGGGCTAGGAGTGCATCACTTTGCCATGAGCACAAAGGCTAAACCCTTCATGCACTAACACGTCTTTGATGCTTAGCAAAGTTCCAAGAACGTGAATTATCCCTGCACTTAAGGCATTAGGAAGGAACTACAGGACCCATTCCAGGGCATGGAGAACCATTACATGCTTCTCCTGATCTCCAGTCCTCTACACGGTGACAACCACAATATGAGAAACAGTAGAAATTCTAATACTTGAGAACAAAGTGCCATAGAGGCTTAAAGCTCTAGAGCAAAGGCCCACTTGGGAACAATGTTTTCCAAACAAGTATCCTTAGAGGTTACATCATTTCTGCACTGGTACCAAAGGAAGTGGTATTTATCTCCTCAATTGCATCACATATCTCTGTTCTGAACAAATGCTTAGCCGGACTGGACTGAAAATTATTTTCAATATATTTGGTAATACTTAAGGTAGTTTGCTGCTGCAGTATCATCATGTAGTCAGACAAAGAAACTGAATATTACTTAGAAATTTGCCTTTGGTGTTTTGGAAAACATTTATTTCAAAATACAAGATACGTAATGAGAAAACGAAAATCAAGATTGTTGGATAGGAGTAGTTCCATTGTCTAACCTGGAGACTCTGCAGAAAGGTACTCTTAAAAGATTGGATAGAAACTTCCTGTAAGATGAGATACAAGAAATAGCTATGAAAGAAGTGCCATGTTTTGTTTCCAGACAATGGAGACATTTCAGGGTACAAGAAGGGCACTGTGAAGCTTGGCCATTTCAGAGATAGTGGTGTGGAGGCAGACCTACAGCAAGAGACACAGAACCTGCCTTCTCAGGCATTTAATCTTAGGGAAAAAGATTTGGTAGATTTAGCACCTTAGACAAAACTCAACTTTTACAGATTACGTAAACATTTCCAAATTTATGCAGAAATTAGCCATTCCCATCCATACAAGCCATCATTCAGAATATTCACTAGTTACTCATCTCTACAGAGGCTAAGGACTTTTTTTCTTAAAATTTCCAACATCCACCCCTCTGTTCAAGAGGGAGGTAGAGGTACTCAAGTGCACCAGATGACTTCCCATGTATACTCTAAAGACCTATGGTAAATCATAGAATGGCTAGGGTTGGAAGGGACCTTAAAAATCAGCTAGATCCAACCCTCATGTCATAGGCAGGGACATCTCCCACTAGATCAGGTTTCTCAAAGCCTCATCCAACCTGTCCTTGAACACTTCCAGCGAGGGGGCATCCACAATAAGGTAGCCAAGATTATGGAGGATATTAAAAAACATGAGGCTTCATCATCTAAAATGGGCAGGGGCCAGAAGGATGAGAGAGGATGGGAGATAAGTTTCCAGGACAAAGCCCCAAGACCATGACATAAAGGTTCGTTTTGGGCATAGCGTGAATTCCATTTTTTTTTTTCTTCTATTAAAAGACAGCTAGTACAGTATCTCTGGGGACTCAATAGCATTTTATACCAGAACAACCCCCTCTTCCAGAGCAGGCTTCTGTTCCTTCCTCCTTCTTTCTTTCTGCTCCCAGATTACTAAACAAGAACTGTGTTCATCAAGAGTGAATCGCAGGGGAAATAAAGCCTAAGAAGATATAAACTAACTGCTTTCATTCACACTGAACCATACACACCATATAAGATGACTGGATATTGCATTTTTGCTTCATATGCTATACCTGCAACACCTAAGAGAAAGAGGTCTTTCCTTTCATTTTCTAACTGCAATATAAAAATTTCTTCTGGAATACAGAAACATGGGTGGACTGCATCTTCCCTTCTATAAGAACCCACAGGCCCAGCTAGAAGTGTCTTCACAAGCTCTATAAAACATTGTCACAGATTTCCTCTTGCTTATACCTTCTTTTTCTCTGCATCCTCCTTGTCATCAGCATCCCGCTGCCAGACACTCTTCATATCAAAATCAAAAGGCCCTCTTTTTGACTCATAAGCATCACCATGATAGTCAGAAGCATTGAATTCTTTGTGAACCATATAATCCGGTAGAGAGGAAACATAGCTCCTGCAGACAAAGATTTAACACTTGTTTGTACAAGGGATACACTTGTTCGCACAAGGGATGCATATGTTACACTTGAGTACAAACAGATTCTGAAACACTAACAGGTGAAGAGAGAACCCCAGAAGTTATATGGGGTCTGAGCAGACTCACCGTGGCTCACCAGTTGCTGGGGCATTGGGGCGGTGTGAGTACCAGTCAGGAGCAGCATATGTTGACTGAGAGGACTCCGTTGCCACATGAGCACAGTGCTTCAGTAGGTCTTGAGAGAAAAAGACAAAAGCATTATCTTTGTTTTCAGGTTGCTGTTTTACAGGAAGAAGTGCTTGCTTTATTCAGCAAGAAGCATTTGTCTCCCTCTATGCAATGGAAAGTCAGAACCCTGAAGCATTGCATTCCACTTGCACCTTTTTTATTTTGCTCTAAAGGCTTTGACATGTTTCTAGCGGTCTGTTAATTCATATTTCTGGAAATATGAAAGTGCTGCTCTAAGAGCGCATGCAAGGCTCAAGTCCCTCAAGTTTCCTTCTTAAACAGAGAAAATAAGCTAGGAACAAAACCACAGATCACCTTGAATAAAGAATAGAATATGTGCAGCACTATCACAAACTGAATGTTATCACAAAAAAAAAAACAAAACCAAACAAACAAACCATGTATAAACCTCTACCAAGTGTTCTGATGACCCTTTTTTGTGATATCATTTTCACCAGTTACTTCAACAGCCTCAAGCATAATTTTATAAAGATCTCACTCAGATGTAGCTAAACCATCTTCATCTACTTAGATCAGACACAGTGCAGTACTATACATTTTGCTAAAAGGTACCTATACACAGTAGACTAGAAGGATGTCTTAACAAGACGACCTCTTATGTCATATTTTCAACCACTAATTTCTTTATAGGTTAATTTGAAATAGGTTAATTTCAACATACAAATGGATTCTTCCACCATCACAATGCCATCACACTCAAGCAAAGCCAGAAAAAAAAAAAAAAAAAAGGAAAAAAAAAAAGGAAGAAAAAACCCAAAACCAAAACAGACAAAACCAAAAACAAAAAAGAAAAATCGAACAAGTGAGACAGACACGCACCAGGTTGGCCTCCTTGCTTTGACAGCTTGACATAAGCTGAATCAGTCTCTCTGATCCACCTCCTGTGGCACCCAGATGGCAATTCATTGGGATCTTCTTCAACATCACAAAGACCTGGAATCTGGGACATGGCAGGAAGCGTGTCCTTGGAGGTTACCGACTCCTCCGGCTGTGTCAGTTCCATGGGATATTACCGTCCTGCAATAACAGAAAGAAAAAAATACGTTAATTGCTAACCGCTAGCATCCCTTTATCAGGCAGTTGTGGGCGACACAGTAGACGGAATTTCCAGAAGATCAGATGCAACAAGGCAACACCTTGCTTTCAAGTGTTGAAACAGCATTCAAGTTTTCACGTGAGGAGTTCAAACACAGGGGATCACGCATCTTCATGCCATAAACTATTTCCGAGGACACAAACGGCAGCAAGAAGCAGGAATGAGCAGGAAACACCCAAGCCGTTGGTTCTTGGTTTTCCCCTCACCCACTGAAAACCGCAAACACAGGGTCCTCTCCTTGCAGGGGAGCACCGAGCAGCACCAGCATAAAGCGACCGCAACCACCCGGACTAGAGAACCCCGAGGAAGGAAGCAGCGAACCCTCCCTACTCACCGGCGGCTCCTCCGCTCTCCCGCCGAGCAGACAGCCTCACAGACGCAACAGCCGAGACGCCCGCTCCTGCCCAGCCCCTTCTCCCGGAAAGGGAAGTGAAACCTCGGCGGGGAGGAAGACTTAGGGCAGAGGCGGAGCAGAAGAGCCCCAGTTAAACGGCTCCGGGCGGTCCGGTACTCGCCACAGGCTGTCCGGTGGGTCCGCGGCACCTCCCGCGCCTCTCACCCGACCTGGAGGGGACAGCGCAACGGCCGCCGCACGGATACTGCCGCAAGCCCCGCCCGTCGCCATGGTGACGGGGCCGGTGGGGCCGCACGAAAGGCCCAGGGCCCGCCCCGTTCCCCCCGTTATGGCGGCGCTGCGCCGTGTTCCACACTGCCGGGCGACTTGTGGGGGGATGCGGGTGTCGCTGGCCCGGCTCCATGCTTCGCTCCCCTGTGCGGCCTGTGCTGACTATGAATCAGCTTGATGAATTAACGTGCCCGGCAATTAATTTTTTAATTGCATGGCGAGGGCTGAGGCAGCAAGACTTTAGTACCAGTCAGAACCGAAGGGCTCAAGTCTTCACACGCAAACCAGGCCCAAATCTGCCAAATCTTTCATTACCAGCAATGTGCGTGGGTGCCACAATAGAAGCACGTTTTTCCCTTTGGAGTATGCTTCATGTTGTGTAGAGTCTTCTCCACCTCCTGGGGTAGGAAAAGTTAGCCACTGCCCCTGCTGCTTAAGAGAGCCCTGGCTTATCCCTCCTGGGGTTGCCTTCCTCACCTCTGCACCTGTTCCTCTGAAGCGGAGGGGACTGGAAACCCCCTGTTGGGAACTTTGTGCCATTAGCTGAGCTCCTCTGGTCACAGCAGGTGAAACAGACCAGGACAGAACAGAGCCCTGGGTACTGCCTATATTACCACTGTAAGGTCTGAGCTCTGGAAACACTCACCAAAAAGTAACAGAGGGACAAGCAGCACCAGGGACACTCTCCCCTGAGCATTTTTTCTGCTACAGAAAGGCAGTGAGGAAAAGGATGGTGAAGCTGTCAGTACCCTGGCAGTTAAGCAGTAGGCCCAGGAGTAGCAGTAGGGACTGCAGGTCTTGAGCTTGGCTTTCCTGGTGTCTGGATTGGCTTAGTCCTGCAGAAGCTTAACTCAGTGTTGGGGTTTTCACTAAGTGCACCAGTGGGGCATTTGGTAGTGCAGCAGTTGGCACCATTTTGTTGGGGTTGAAGGGCTCATGATTGACTCCAGAATCTGGGGTGTTGCAAGAAGAGCTGTGGCCATACTTCATGTCTGTGGGTGTGGAATGGGATTCTTTGGAAATGGAAAGGATATAATGAATGGTTTTTTTCTCCTGCCCACCATCTGAACAGTACTTTTGCTTATACTGTTCTCCACCCCATCTCAAGAAAAGGTTTAGCCTGTACCCCTGAGGGTCAACTGCCAGCAAGGCAGAGGGGGTTGTGTGTCTCCCCTCTAGCAGCTGGGTTATGACTAGCCCTTTTTATGGCATAAATGCTGACAAATGATGACTGGGTACAGAGGAAGTGAGGGAGGTTTGAAGGAAAATGCATGCTGGCAAACCATGGGATGCAAGGAGATGCCAATAAACACTCTAGTGGCTGCATCCCACTTCCCTGAAGCTTGATTTGCCAAGAGACAGCACATACCTCTCTGCAAGACTGAAGCTCTTCCTGCCTGTTCCAGGAGGCTCTCAAAAAGCTTAGGGTGCATTAACAAGTCCCTTTTGTTCTACTTACTATCAAACCTCTTGTGCTTCTTTTCCTAAGGCAGACCACTGAGGAGCTGACCAGGTTTCCAGGGGAAATCTTGTGTCAGGAATACAGATCACATCCACTGCCAAAAGAGAAAACATTGGACTGTGCTAAGCTCTTGCAATAACTTCAACAGGATGTATTTGGGAAACCACTTGGGACTCCCTCTGTGCAATCCAAAATGGACTCGTTCCTCATTTTGCAGAGACAAAAGGCTTTCTATGTCTAGTCCTGGCTTTCCTTAAGAGATTCAAGAGACTGCTGCTGCATCCAGATGCAGTGCTCAGGCTGCCCTCATGTTCTTCCCATACCAACCCTCCATCCACACCAGCATAAGTTTTACCATGTTTTTGTTTTGATTACTGCAGTCTGGTGATACCGCTTGCTACTCAAGGCCAGAGAAGTCAGTGGCCATGCATAGCCCACTTCCTTCAACTTCCTCCTTTAAACTTTTAAGACCTACTGAAGCACTACACTGCTGTGACAAGTGCTCTCCAGCAGCATATGCTGTGCTTGACTTGCACTTCTCCAGTCCCCCAGTGATCAATAAGTCACAAGTCTGCTGAGATCCTGCATAACTGCTTGTGTTCTCTCTTTACCAGTTAGTGTTTCAGAGTACTTTTATACTAAAGTGCAAACAAGTGTTAAATCTTTGTCTGTGGGAACTGTTTCCTCTCTACCTGATTATATGATTCACAAAGAGTTTAAGGCTGAGGACCATCATGCTAATACTTACAGGACAAAAAGAGGGCCTTTTTATTTTGGGACAAAAAGTGTTCAGCAGTCACATGCTGAGGACATGCCTCTGTGATTGCACTGTATAAGGCATATATGTAAGCATGAATAAAAGCCAGCAGTGAAGTGTTTGTGTTCTTAGGCTTTGTTTTTCCTGCAGTTCACTCATGGTGAACAGACTTCTTGCTCAGTGGTCCCAGCCTGTCCATGGGAGGCAGGAAATAGATATGTGTGGGTGCTGGTGGGGGTACCCTGCTGGGTTGTGTCCTCACACTCAATTCTGGGCTTCCCATACCTTAGGGAGCTTCTGGCCACCTGCACAGGGTATAATGGGCTTCATTTTCAGGTGTATGAAGAGAGCTGATGGATACAGCACAATCAGACACTGTAGGAGTTTCACAAAATCCATGTCATATGCACTTACATCAAAAGGAAGACTGAAAATAACAAGTGAGACGCAAATTGAAGAAGAAAAATAGGGCAAGCAGTTCTGTGGAAGTACCTTCTATGACAGGTGCTGTTTTTCAGGGTGCTCTTGGGTTGGCAAGGAGCCCTAGACAGGGTTCATGAGGTCTTAAGAGGAGGAAGGTGATGCCAGCTGGCATCAAAGGTTATCAGTGGGGTAGCTTGGATACTGAGAGCCAAGAGATGAGGACAGCACCCTCCTGAGCAGCAGGGAAGGAGGAGGTGGATAAGGATAGGGGGCTTGCAGGGGAAGTAGATCCTGACTCTCTTGTATGATGTGATTTGCAGATCCTTTGCCCCTTCCAGAGGAGACATGGTGCTGCCCCTTTTGTGAGGCAGTCTGGAGAGTCCCCAGCAGGGAGGGCAAGGATGGAAAAGCATAAAAAAAGATGGGCAATTAAAGGGGTCCTTGGCAACAGGCTGCTGGTCTCCATGATAAACTCCAATTATAACCATTTTTTTGTGTCTGTGATCTAGAAAACTCAGTTGGATTGGCTGGTGAGTAGGTGAACAGCCAGGTACTGGAGATACCAAGGGTTTGGGTAGCAGCTACAAGAGAGGCCTGGGAAAGTAAGTAGGCAGATATGTGTGATCCTCTGGTGAGGTTTCAGCCCAATGCAGAGCTGAGTAGGTGTACTACTGGGTCATTTCTGTATTCATGATTATGTGAGCACTGGCGTCCCAAGCCAGTAAGCTTGTTTACCAGTCCAAATTGCAAAACATGGAAAAAAAAGCTACTATAATCTCCTTGTCTCCTCAATATATTTAGGGAAGCTAGCAATTAAAAAGGTGAAAACAGCAATGAAGAGCATGAATTCTGTGATGAACAAGGGACTTTCAATGTACTTCTACCAGGAGCCCACTGACTGTTGGATGAATTTCAGAGCTACCTGAAGGGGTTGCTTCTTGCAAACCAAACCCACCCCCACCCCCAAAAAAAAAAAAAAAAAGAAAGAAAGAAAGAAAGAAAGCCAAAAACCACCTCTAACGGGTGGTTAAAGTCCTTTATCTAATGCACATGCCTGGAAGATAGGACTTCAGACATGGAGTAGTATTCTTAGTTGTGTATTAGAGATATGTTGTCCAAAAAACTGGAAAGATTAAAGTCACCAGATGAGGTCACTGTTGTGCAGTGTATACGTGATGAGCACACTGGACTTTTGAAAAGGTGCTGCTAGCAACTTCCAAAGGGCTAGGCTCTGTTTACACTGCCAGTACTTTGGCAAGTAGACTCTATCAGACATGTACCTTCAAGGGGTGGAATTTTATTATGACCACAGTTGAAGCAGTGAGTGGTTTGGATAATATTTACCTTGCACACATTGTGTTGAGGTTGCAAGCTGTAGCACGATTAAATCAAGAGTTTGCTGTACAAGCAGCAACACAAAACAGACACAGGCAGATAGAGAGACAAGAGACACAGACAGATAACGGGTCACATTTTAAAAATAAATTAGCATTGGAATGGTGTCCTGGGCATGGAATTAAATGGACTTTTCACTGACTCGGTTGACCTCAGAGTAATGGTAGTGGAGAAAGATTAAGCAGGGTGCTTTAAAAAATGAAATTACACAATGGTGGCACTAACTGGGGAACAAACTTATGGGAGGCCTTGCAATTCTTAAAATCCTGACAAAGACTGGTATTCCACTGTATAAAAAGTTTTGAACGATCTCCTGTGCTGAACAAGCAAGATGCTTTGAACACCCCAGTGTGGCATCTGGGAGATCAAGTGACAGTTCAACACCCATCACTCAGAAAACTGAGTTACTTTGCAGTCCTTTTGAAAGAAAGGAACATAGGAAATTGCAGATAGTATTGGAGTGAAATTTAGCACTACTAAGGCTTGGATATAGTCCAAGTCCTAAGTCTTCTTTCTCACTCCCTAGAAGTATCAAGGCTAGGACAGTTATGCAAAGACTCTATAATTGGTCAGGCCATGGGTATGATAAATGGAAAGGATGCAACTACTGATACCTTTAATATTAGCCTAAGCCCTTGGGGAAAATCCCAAGATTTTCACGGAAATGTATGCTGGTGCTCACAAGTTTGTTTCTAGTACCAGCAGTGCCATTGCTTGTGTTGCCATGCACACATTAATTATAAATTAATATGAACTACAAGCCAATGTAGTGGGAATCCTGCTATTTTAGGGACCCTATTTTTTGATTGGTGCCAATATTGTAAGCACTGTTTTATCAAATCCGAGGTGTAGCAAGCGAAAATAATCTGTTTAGTGGATCTGTTTATTACTGCACCATAAAGAAGGAAAGAAGAACCCATTTACCAATACACCACACTCTCCATTGGTTTTTTTGGCTACTAGATTGTGGCTGCCAGTTCAAGGGAGCAAATGCATGGATACCAAAGGTAACCTAATCAATACTCGGATTTAAAATGGGGAAACCATGAACAGCACTACCCTGAACATTTTGTAATACAAGATCCTTGTACAAAAAATATGACCTCAGGTACCTGCTATTTAAGCTAAGTGTATACTCTACGGCTGTACTTGGTTTTGCTTTGTGATGATCTGTTTAATGAAAGAATGACTTTATAGAAACAAAACCCTAATTCACATTGATGCTGGTGGAATATTGACCTACAACATGGACAGCACCATTAGTACTAATATGGGACATGGTACATTCCCAAACTGAAGAATATTAATCACCAAATATAAAAAAAGCAGTTGCTTATCAAAAGCAGATGACTATTTCTACCAGGTACAATAGTGACCAGATTGCCAAGATCTCAACAGGAATTGAGCAAGCTGCTAGACATCATTGGTATGAGATTTTTATGGGTTATGCACCATATGCTACTGATACAGTGTCTTATGTTGCATCTTATGTTCATTATGTTGTTGTTCTGTACTTTGTTTTCTATTAGTATATTTATATATCTAGATTTATTGCTAACATCACCATGTTGAAAGTATACTACCTAATAACAAACTGTAATGCTAGACTTCCATGGAAGTGCTCAAATCTTTCCCCTACCCTCATGCTCAGTGAGGCCAGAAGAGTAACAGTACCTTCTCTACAGAGGTATGGGATTTACCAGACTTCAGGCCTATACCAGGTGGTAGACTGTGCTTGTTTGCTTGATTTCAGCACAGATTTTGGCCCAACACAAAGCTCATGCTAAAGCCTGATGTATGGTTGGACCAGTGCCATCAGGCTAAAGTGATGTACACTGGATGAGAGGGTAGATTTGTGATGGTAGTGCTTTTATGAGGTAATGAATTTAATAATTAATGAAGGTATGAATTAGGGAATTATCAAGTTAGACTAGCCCATTGAAAGGGTGTTGAGCCCTTGTTTGATTTTTACCTAGTGAGGTAATGAAATAAAGATTAGTACACAAAGTACCTTTTCCTTTAAATTTGAGAGATCCAAACAAACTGTGATGTGTGCCCTGCAGGACCTGCTTACATGACATTGCTGGCACTCCAGTCACTGCTGGTTTAACATGGGATAGGTTTTCATTCAATTGGTTCTGTCCCTTTAGTATTGCTTACCTATACTAGGACTGAAGTTTTTATAGTGAGCTGACACCTGTAATAGTACTATGAAAATTGTCATTGTATGTTGACAGTAAAAGAAAACTTATTTCTATTTTTTTCAGCTCTGATGACAAGCTATGGCTTGGTTTCTTCTCTGTATTCTCCCACAACATTAAACATAATAATTTATTAGTGCAGGGAGAAAAGAGGACAGGAGTGGAAGACCCTGGCATTTCTTATAACTTCATTTCCTGTTTTGCTCCTGGGTGGTTTATGGAGGTATCAGCTTTCACTGAGCAAAAAAAATTCCTTCCCCTGAGAGGCTGGAGTCGTGCCATCATACTGCTTCTTGCTTGACAAGTGTGTATTAACTAAAATGGTTTGTTTCATCTGCTATTTCTGGTCCCTTTGTATTAACACCAAGCAATGATTAAGAAAGGTCTTTTCTATTTTCTTCCAGCTTTTTAGAAGTCACGATCACAGACATAATGTGTGATAATAAGGTATATAATTTCTACACAAAGGTTTTTTCCTATCAAAAGAATAAGAGAATTAGTCATATGCTAACCTGCATACTTAATGGAAACACTACAGGACTACAGGAAAACATCGTCAAACTCTTCATTTCCCATACATTCATCTTTTTTTTTTTTTTTTTTTTTTTTTTCTGGTAGTCTTAAGTCATTCATAATTCATGGTTCTCTTTTTTTATAAATTGTATTTTTTATACAGTCAGGTGAATGAAACCACGCCACTTTTCTGTGCAGCATTGTTTTCCCAAGGTTAATTATATATCCGATCAAATTATTTGGACCAAGAATTTTTTTCTTAGAATTAAGTCTATGGTGTCATTGGGGTTTATGCCAGAGTCAGTCACTGTGCACCAGTTTTTCTTCAGAGTCAGGAATAAGGATTGCTGGTCACAAAAGTCCATAACAGTTTTGAAAAGAGGTTGGGAAATGATTTAACCCCACATCATAAGCACCTCTCACACTGCAAAAAAGGTAGTCTCAACACATTTTCTAGATCATGCTGGGCAAGCTGGAAACACTAAGAAGGCAGGAGGAGTGTCTGATCTTTATTCAAAAGAAAAGGCTTTAATGGGAATAAACACTTCACCTTCCCAGAGGTAAGGCCTGCCCCAGCTCACTCAAAGAAAAATGAAGGATAGCACAGGACAGCAGCCTGGTCAGGACAAGAAAAGAAAAAGAGCAACAAGCTGTGCCAAGCAGTGCAAAAGAAATGGGAAACCCAGAAAAAAGTCACCTGTTCAGTTCCTCACCCCAGGAAGTATTTTCACCATAATGAAAACCAAAAGACATAATCAAGGAGGAGGTCAAGTGGGAAAGAAGGGGTGATTCTCACAGTGATGGCAACCATTTTCCATGAGAAATTGCCATCATAAGAGTGTCAGTGTTTGCAGGTGAGAGGCCCTGGCCACAGCAGCATGAGAACAGTAGAACTTAACCTATTTTTAGCTATTAAAATTTTACTTCAACTCCACTAGCATTAAGCATTTCTACTTCAGTTTTTCCTTTTAAAGGCAGGTCCTCAATCACTCCTTTGTTTCAGCTGCTGCAAATTTTAACTGGTACAAGAGGTAAACATCTGAAAGAAGTCTACTGTTCTTCTAGTTAAGTGAAATTCAGACAGAAATGCTCCAACTGTAATGGCTTTTATTTTTGGTTTGTACAAGAGGAGGAACTCAACTTTCTGTTCAGCTTTAGAATTTTTTTTCTTCCCAATACCCAAAGACAAGTTAAAATTTTCCTGGGTTTTTTTATGTGTAAATTAGTGAAATAAAAATCATAGTATCTTCTCTTAGTTCTTCTCAAGAGCTTTTCAGATCTTTGACTAACATGCTACCAAAATCTCTAGGAGCTGTGTTTGGGTTGCATTTACAAAACACATACAGTTTTTATGTGCCAGTTCTAAAATCTTAGGGGAAATTAACATAAATCCAAAATTGTTTGAGATTATCTCATAGAAAGGTAGAAATCCGGGAAACTACAAGCCTTGCTTGAAGCTGCTGTTGCCGACTTTTATTTTGGGTGAAACTGAGTCTGCCCCCACTGGAAGATTTCATCCACAGAATTCTCTCCAGTAAACTCATTTATAAAAGCTTTAGTGATGACTGCTCTCAGAGTTCTGAAATATTTGTAATGAATCATTCATTGCTGCATATTGGCCTCCTCTTCTCCCACTGAGTCATAATTTTCGGTAGGAGTAAGCATAGGCAAAATGAAATCTTATTGAGTCTCCTTTGCTTTTCCCTGATGATTGCTTTACTGAACATCAGAGTTAATTAAAAGGCTGCGAACAGGAATTGAATTTGGCGATAAGAAAAGGGCACCTATCATTAACTTCAGTGGTAATTGGAATAATGAGAACATACAGGAAAGGCCCTGAGTACCAGATACAATATATAGATAAATCACAGGTGTCAAGCTTCAAGATTACCAATGAGAAAACCATCTGCTCAGTTGCTAACTGAACTTAAAAGCATTTGAAATTCAGTAGTCATCTCCAGGACAAGCTCGCAGGTTCTATAAATTCTGAAAATGAAGTTCTGCATCTGTTAAAATATCCCAACTCACAAGAGGGAAGGTTTTAGAAATTTTTCAGAACTTTTCCACACTGTTCTGCATCCTTGATTAAGAACAGACTCCGATCTATCAGCACAGTTTAGAGGAATGGACAGGAGGTAAGGAAATGGCTGTGCTGAGACGTTGAGTAAACATGTAGAATTTGTTGCTCTTACAAAGATAGTGCTGTTTCTGCCTTGACTTGGGACAGTAAGGATGATATATATGACAAAATCTAACAGATTGGGCATTATATTTTATGATATTTTCATTCATTTTTAGCACCATACAAGTGTTTTGCAACAAGCAACAATTCTACAAATGTAGATACTATGCAGAGTAGAGAGACTACATGGAGTCTTCCTGTGTCTCTGGTCTGCCTGGGTCAGCCTCGTCTGTTAGACACAAACATGCATTGAAACAGGTTGCCTGAAAGCAGTGTGGAGTTTCCATGCCTGTAAATAAACAAAACATAACTGGACAAGGTCCTGAGCAACCTGAAATAAGTTCATGCAGCCTGGAGAGTGTGGCAATGGAGGAGCCTCCTGACATGTGTTACTTTATGGTCCTCTCAGTCAGTGTAAACTACCTGGTGGAACAGGAGAGCAACAGGCAAGAGACTGTACAAGTGTGAGGAAAGCTCCTGAGCTCTTTCTAGACCCTTTTAAGACTAGATAACATGACACTTCTAAGTGGGAAGTAGTTTGTCAAGGCAGGTAGGTGGGCAAGGGCAAGATCTGATGTCTGCCTGCTCCTGCTGGATAAATTGATCAATTTGATAAATTGATAAAATTGATAAATTTAATCACCATGGCTTTAAGCATCACATTGAGAATGACTTTTTCCGCTGATATAAACAATGTAGCAAGACATTTGGAAGGGATCCCTGAAATTCAGCAGGTCCCAAGCCCCATACTTTAAGAAGAATAATTTCAAAGTTAATTTTCATCTACAATGTGTTTTATATGAGGGAGATCCTCGAGTCACAAGGCAGAAAAACATGAGTTGGTAGTCTTATTTTTATCTGGCAAGAAAATTTAGAATTAAATCAAGCATTTTGCTACTTATCCTAGCATACTGAAATGGAAAAATAAAACCAAATACTGAGTAACAGACTAGAAATCACTTGCTGTAACTAAAGAGATAATAGATCATATATAAGTTATTGGTTTTGATAGGTATCATTTTCATTTTGATCAGTGGAATGTGGTTATATTATGAATTATAAATTCTAATGGAAATAAGAGCTTATTAAGAAACTGGAATAATTCCGTGAGTCGAAATATCAGAGACATTATTGAATTAAGAATTGTGAGGAAATCACAGAAAATTGGCAAGGAGGCTTGTAAACACGCTCAAGTGTCTGTCAGCCGAGGTGCAGAAAAACACATATACTGCACTAAACCCCTGTGCTTAGATATCATAGGCCTGTGACAGATACCCTGTGGAACATGCTGAAGATTCCTGCCCTGCTGTGGGGAAGATCAAAGCACAGTGATAAACTACGCCTGCGTGAATCCTTGAAACCCAGGTGGAAAGCAGCAGGTCAGGCAGTCCTCTAGGAGGGACCAAGCTCCACAGAGCCTGTGTTCCTCCTTGTGTGCCCTTGCCCCAGTGCTGCTTCAGGGATCCTGTGGTTGGCAAGGTAACAGAAATGAATTTACTCTTTGAATTTTATCTGTGGTTCTGTGGCTGTTCCTGTGTCCTGCCTGTGCCAGCTCACGCAAGAGTATTTGCTATTAGCAACCCAGGTCTGCGGGAAAAAATCAAGCTAAATATGAAATGCAGAAAAAGTGGAGAAACTGATGGCATTTTGTGATAAAAATTGAAGATTAATATATTATTTGAATAGGCTTGTGTCTTAATCAATATAAAAATTTTTTTTTCTGCTTCTTCTGCATTTGAGAACAAACCAGACTCCAATTTTGGGCGAGTTAAATCCTCTGTGAGTAACTGTTTCTATTTCACAGCTGTTGAATAATTTATAGCATGACATCTTCTTTGTTTACATCTGGAAACAGTAGTAATTTAATAGCAAGTACAACTCTTTTTACTCAAAATATCCTGTCTACGAAGGAATCTTATCTGTCTGTGTACTCAAACAGTAGAAAATCTCTAGAGGGTGTATTTGGATGTAGAAGTCAGGGAGAGTCCTTCAGATGGACTATGGGGAGCCAAGAGACTAACTAGAATTCACAGTCCTGTGTTGAATTTCCATTAGCAAGAGAAACTGATGATAGAATCACTTCTGTCAAGTACTCTTACTCATCAGTAAAGACAGTTCAAAACATCTACTTTCCCTGAATAAACTGGAAATTGACTGCTAAGAGTTTCCTTGTTTATTATGGAAAATCTTTTTCATCAGTGCTGCTGAAAGGACTCTTCCCTCACAGTTCTAGAAGTTTTTTGGCTGTTGACTCATCTTTGTCTTTGGTGTACATGTGATAACAAATGCTTATGGCTGTTTGCTACTGTAGGAGGCACTGGGACTTTTTTTGGGAATATGCCTCTGCTGACCATGCTGAGGGAAGATGGTGAGATTTCTCTGCAAGCTGCTGGGTCAAAAGAAATTTTAATTGAGTAGGTTTTCAAGAACCCAAGGAATAGAAAGAATAATTTTAAGTACTACAGTACTTCAAGGAAACTTACTTCTGTCATTCATTTTTCCCATCTTTTGCTAATATGACTCCTCTTTTTATTGCTATTTTCTTGATGAATACCCTTTTTCCCCATAACAGATAAAGCTGGAGAATTTTAAATATAAAATTCAATGAAATTTCCTGAAAGCCAATTTTTATTGGCCTAGAATAATATTGCTACGGGACATGTTTTTATTTTTTTCTGTGACTCAGAAGCTCATGTGAGTTACCCATGATTTCAAAGGCAGTCCCAAGAGCTCAGTCAAGGAAATATTTTGGCACCATTTAGCACTGCTCTGTCCTTTGAGCCTAGATGAGACAAAAACAGTAAAAATGAACACAGCAAATGAGTGCCCTTGGAATGAATAAAATGGCATGCATTTATGTCTTTTCTTTAATATCTTGAATTTTAATGATACTACTGAGAATGAGATTCCCTTTACATTTGTAATTATAAAGGAGAGCAGATGGTAATAGCTTAGCTTAAAGTGTTCATTAAAATAGCTTCTTACACGGCCAAGCTTCTGCTTGAATAAAGTACATCAGGAAGATATAAGATATGAGTGACTGCCCTATTCTAATGATTTATTCTTAAAGAAAGCTGTCTTGGAGCAAACTCATCAGAGATAATATCATGTCAGTGTTATCTCTTCCTCTTGAGTTCATGAAACAAGCCCTAGGTTACATGTTTTAAATGTATGCTTCTGGAAGTGAAGACAAGTCTAGAGTCAGTAGGAGGATTTGTATACAAGATCTTCCAAAGTTCTTGCTCTCTTTATACATTTGTTGGTGGCTACATGCAGGATCACTTCTGTGTGGGCTGTGCAGAACTGAAGGAATGCCAATACACCTTTGGATACATCTTGTTAATACGGGTGACTCAACACAAGAGAATTGCTTCAGAGATAGAGCCTAAGCCTCCCATCTTTAAAAAACAATCTGAGGGTGGTGACTGTCAGTCTGCTTTACTCAGCTATTGGAGGAACTCAGGTTGGTTAGAGAAGACCCAGTTTGAGATGCTTTTATTTGCTTGATTTGGGATAGAGCTCCTTAAGTCTTCATAGCAACCTATTTTGTAGTCAATTATGAAGTTTTTTACAGAAGCAAAGATGTATACCCTTCAAAGTGATCATCAGACTAGTCATACATACAAATTCTTTCCTCATTTCATTCTATGAGCCACTACATTTTTAACTGAGCTGTGCAAAAAAGGAAGGCAGTCAAAGAAAGGAATACATCCTCCTAATTATATTGGAAAAAAAAAAAAAGAATTCTGTCAAAAGAATAAATTAGTGTGAACAGGTCACAAGTAATTTTGGACCAAACCTTCAACCTAAGCCCTAACAAAATTTAGTCTCCATGAGACTATGTGGTGGGTACATCCTTTATGACTGTGTGTTGAGAAATACCTTTGTTAACCAGGAGAGGAGTGGGTATAAGATACATAGCACAAGAGAATCCTGCTTTTAGCTATAGAGGAAATACAGGACTTGAATTCACCTAATAGGTGTGCTTCTAAAATAAGAT
Source organism: Heliangelus exortis (assembly GCF_036169615.1). Classification (NCBI taxonomy): domain Eukaryota; kingdom Metazoa; phylum Chordata; class Aves; order Apodiformes; family Trochilidae; genus Heliangelus; species Heliangelus exortis. Next base: position 80,938,488 of record NC_092423.1, on the reverse strand, counting down.
TGCTAGTGCTAACATTTAAAAACAAGAGGTACCTTATATGATGACAAGTAGGTGCTTTTTTCTTCCATTAAAAGATGTACTATAGGCAAGTATCATATTCTTTTCTCATTTGTATGAAAATCATACCACCTCTTTATGATGTCTGTGTTATTATTAGCGTGGAGTGTCATCACTTCATGGTCTTTGATAGGTCAGTGTGAACTAATGCCTACATCAGTGCTTTGCAATAAAATTAGGCTGGCCTGTACGGAATTTCATTACATTTTCTGATTAACTTTCATTACACTAATTTTGCAACACCAACATGAGGTGTTGCACAGTTTGATAGGTCTTCTTTCCTTTAATGATAATTGTACCAGAGAAAGTTCTGAGGACTTACACAGCCACACTTCTCAAGGGATTTTAATGATTGTTTTGCTTTCTCTGATCTCAGAAAATCCTTGCCAAAAATAGTAAAGGTGCAGATAACTAACTACTTTTTCTTTCTTCTACATCACTAATTTCAGTTTAATACCATTCCAGAAAACTTAGACTTTTGAAACTCGTAGCTGCAATATGTAGAGTCATTGGAAAACTTTTTTTCCCATATGTTAATTACTTCCAATAAGTCACAAAATGCTTGCTTACTGAGATAATTTAACACCTGCCAATAGCTCAGACAAGAACACGAGTAGATTTTATTTGTTAAACTTCTGATTTCTAAATTTCGCCTCCGTGTTCTTGTCAATGTATTTCAGTACAACTTTTTAACAGAATATATTGACTGTAGTGAACACATTTAAACATGTGGACTTCTGATTCTTCTGCAGTGAAGAGTTCCTCATTCTCTAGTTCTCTATGTCTGGTACCTGAATTCTCCAGGGCACACTTACAACCCCTTAACCTGTAATTTTTTGATGGCTAATTCATTCACCAAAGCAGAAGTCTACAGAACTTTCAACGTTTAAGCTCGGATTCAGATATTCATGTAGCTGGACTCATGGAGCTGTAGTTTATATTTAAAATATGGTGAATATTGAGACTTCTTTCCCTCTTTGACATACTTTTTTGTGTCTGTGCCCAACAGCTCCATGGAGAGGGGGTTTAACTGGACATCTCTACTGGGAAGCTTTCTTTCAAAGAGGCCAGAAATCTGTCAGAAACATCTCAATTTCAAAGCATTTATTTTAAAAAATTGTGATTGCTTCCATTAGGTAACTGCAGAGTTTTAGTCAGCTAGGCATAAACTTTGGATTATCCATCTGTATCCATGATTCTGATATCTGTTTTGTTTTCCATTGTCCTTTATTTGTATTTATACCCTGGACTGAGTCTAGAGCATAATGGTTCAGGACAGAGCTAAAAAAGGAGAAATCTGAGTTTCTATTCAGTAGTAAACCAGACTGGGGCTGGAGGAGTACCCAGGTCTCTGCCCTCACTGGCCAGGAGGGAGAATTGCCTAGCATTCCCTACTTTTCTTTTCCCTGTTTTCTTTTCTGGTTCCTTTAGCAAACACACCCAGATGCAATGAGCATGCAACAAAATACATTGACTGTGGGCATTCAGTTGTATTTTTAGGTGTGAATGATGCAGGCAGTAATCTGTTCTGCAGTTGATTTCATGTCCACTGGGGACTGCACAGGTGCAAAAACTATTAGCAGAAGCAAAACCTGAGGTATAAGACTGTCTGATCAGAAGGAGATACCACTAAATGATGTGATGTTTTTTTGTGAAATATTTGCCTGTTATTACTCAGGGGGTTTCAGGCAATGAGAAAAGGTCTGGGATGTTTTCAAAATGCACAGCACGCTAATGTATTCAGATGTGCTTTAACTCACTACAGGATGACAGTTACCATGGTGCTCTGGATGTGAATAACTTGCCAGAGAGAGAAATTTCTGGCTAGACACCAGGTGGTCACAGCCCTCTTGATGGTTTCTCTTTTGTTTATTTGAGTTCAGTATGTGCAGACAACTTTGGGTGAGTGGTCTTTGAATTTGCCTAATTGTAGTATATGTATTCAAAAAAAGCACTTAAACATGGACATAGCTGTGTGCAGAGTACCAATTTATAACTTTGTGTGCTAGTGCTGCTCTTGCATGGGCACATGCAAGAATCACAGAGGCGAAAGAAAGCAATGTAATGAATGTTATTTTCTGCTCTTTGGCATGAATAATCACTTGTGTGTCAGTCTCCAAATTGCAGACCTGGAAGACTCAAGAAAATAACTTTTGAAAGGATTCTGAATGAATGCTTGAGACAGGAAGGCATATAATGAAATAAAATTCTGGGATGAGCCTGGAGCTGGAGAAACCTTTAGATCTTAAAGATGAAAGAAAAGGCTCTGTTGAGGGACCTATAGGTACAAAAACTAGAGATGCAGGAAACATTTCCATAGAAATATTTTCAAAAGTTGCAAGGACTATTTTATAACAAGGAGCTGCTGAAGGAAAAGGCAAATGTGGACACTTAGGATCTGAGGTACATAAAAGTGAAGTTTCTGGATTAACAGTCTCTTCCAATTTTGTTTTGTATAATATTTAACAAATTCCACCAGGCTCTAAAGAGCAGTTCCTTTCCCCACCCATTTTTATTTATAATTTGCTTTAAAACATGCATTTAGTACCTTTACAGAAGACTATGATGGAATGAAGTCCAGCAACAAGATGGAGTTTTATTTAAAAATCACCAGAACGCAACTAAGTTTTTTTACACTTTGGAAGACTTGTTTAACCTGGTGAGATGCTAAAATTTTAAGGTCAGCCTGCATGATCTATGAAAAGGAGATGACCAAACATGCCACAAAGAGGAATTAGAACCGAGAAAGCAAAATAATGCGCATCTCTTTCCCAATTTGTAACCCCCAGCTGCGTGGCTATATATAAGTTTGTGTTATTAAGGCACAAAACATCATGTTTCTACCTCCAGACATCTGTTAAAGTCAAAAAGAATCCAGTCACACTGCTATAGTGGTGGACAGATATTTTGCAAAACAACTCTTGAGTTTTGTCATAGATCAAGGAAGTGCAATTAGAAGAGGGCTTTTACTCTTCTGAAGTTACAGTTACTGACAGGACACCTCTGAATATAATGACTGTTTTTTCCAAGATTTTTTGCTCTAGTTATTATGAAACACAGTGGAATGCCTAATAAGAAGACAAGATACTATTTTCCTTATTACCAGATATAGGAGAAAACAGAGAATCTTAATTAGATAGAAATTACGGAAGGACCAATTGGGATACGGCAGGAAGGCCATGCTGGAGCTGGGTAGAATTTTTTGTTAACTGTATCTCAGCTCTTACCCCTATTTCCCTCTGTGCTGCTTGGACAATGAAAGCTGACAGGAGGAGATGTACAGACACACTGACTGGAGAGGCTTAGTATTTTGGAAAACAGATCATTCTGGGTATGTACAAAGCCTGGTGTGTTTCTATGGATGAAGATTCTGGAGCAGAAATGGCAGCCACATCTCTTTTTCTTAGTCTTAGTATTAGATCATGAGCCATCTCTACACCCAGACCAGCATGGTTTAGGTTCTGTTTAACCTAGAAGACATTACTCACAACTTTCTGTCTTGTGGCTCCACAAGATCAGATTTTTGCTCCTCAATTTTTATATAAACATTCTTTGGGGGATAGACTTCCTCAGATAAAAGATGTCATGGGGATTTGTTTCCCATTTGTTTCCCCATTTCAGTCCTTCAGTCCATCAGCTCTTAAGTTATACTCAGGCTCTGTCACCCCTTCAGATTTTTAATGCTTTCTCTTGCTCATCTCTAATTATCTCTAATTTTTCTCCTTTGTCATAATGATGAACTGTTTCATATTGGAAGCTTTATTCTATTTCTCTCTGCTATTGGTGCATTATTGTCCAAATGAAAAGAGATAGAAGACATTTTCTGACTCTTGAAAAGAGATTTGCTTTCCTTCCCATCCTTCGTTTATGTGCATGTCCATTTTAAATATATAGAATTTTTAGTGCATTGTGGTGACTGATATGTGCAACCTTCATTTATCAGTGTAGTATTCAGTTACTACCCTAGTTCTTATTTTTTAGATCCTGAAATATCAGTGACTTCTGCAGTTCCTCATGACACCTTTTTTTTTTCACTTCTTTCCTGTTGTATAAGGCTTCTGACATACATTAGAATGAGGAGACCTCCCTGATCTTTGTGTGTCTTCAAATCAGGCTACCACTAAATTAATAACACACACTTCCTTAAGGATGTGAGTACTATATTTGTTCTCATACTGATTAAAAGTAGGTATAAGAATTAATAAGTTACCTGGAAGGGCAAAATATGACACAAGTCAGTGCAAGTCCATGTCCTACCCAGTTTCTTCACATAAGCAACATGCTGGGAAGTCTGAAGCTAAAGAGGAAAGGAAGAAATAAGAAATGGAGTGTGGATAGAGGAACTACCAAATTGAAAATGAGGCAACAAATTAAAAGATTATAAACAGACAATAAAAGCAGTTGTAAAAAAATTACTATTAAATTTAACATTAGTCAATATTATTTGTCCTACCTCTTCACCAGTTTTTCTCTTGAGCACATGAAGAAGAAGATAGTATTAACAACTGAAAGATCTGAGCTTTTCATCTGAAAAATCTCATGCTACAGCATAAAGAGGTTGATGTTTTATGATAATAGGATCAATAAAGACTATGTGCAGTCATAAGGGAGGAAATGCTATGGAATAAATAACTTCTAAGATGGGAACAAATGACAATTTTGTACCAGTTTTGTGGGTCATATCACTGCGTTCCATGAGAATGGCCACATAAAATTTTAATAGCTGAAGATTAAAAAGAGCAAAAGCTTTCCTTTTCATTGTCTGATATATTATTTTAAGCTATAATTTAATTGTAGATTCAAAATTCTACAGTCAGCAAGGACTCAGTGCTTATATGCAGCAGTGATCCATCAGATTACACAGCATCATAGCAGCTGTAGATGTCCAAATTCTGTCACTACAAATAAAATGGTGAACACCCAGCCCAATGTTCTACAAACTCCTACAGCCATGACACTAATGAAAGCACTATTTCTGCTGATGACTTCTCCTTCAGTGCTTCAGTGCTTTTTTCCACTTTTTGAGCTTTTTTAGGAGTTATAACTTAATATATACCCATAACAATTTGATCCAACATTAATATGTCAAGGTTAGGGATACTCTGGTGATCCCCTTCCCATAAACAGTAGAATAATTTTAGCTCCTGACTGAGGTATCCGTGCTCAAATTACATAGAATAAAACACTCTCAGAATTGTGTTTCTGTTCTCTTCTGTCTACAAGGCCTTTTTTACCATTCTTACCTTCTGTATAAGTAGTGCCACAAACTAAACTACAATACTGTACCTCCTGTTTTGTACCCTCTTCTATCAGGCATGGATAATTTTCCCACCATTTAGTACACACAGGAAAATCTGCACAAGACTGAGGGGTATAAGACACCAACAACAGACCCCAAAGACATGCAGAAAATAGACCTTTGAGACTAGGGAGTTAAAAACACAAGATTATATTGAAGACCCCTGTAGTTATGTCAGCCACCAGACTTTATTATAAACGGGTAGGATTCGCTCACACTTGCAACTCCTTAGGCTCAATTTCTGATCTAACAATAAAATCATTGCAGAAAGTCAAAGTTTTACTTAAACAGATACCAGGAAACATAGTTCACTTCATTTGACTACGTCTGCATAAAAGAATAGTACAGATACGTGGAGCAAAACATGCTGAGAAACCAATCTCCAAAGTAAATAATTTTTATATATTGATCAAGCCTTGGCCTTGTCTCATGGGTTGGATGGTCATGTGCAGTTGGAGCACATTAGGTGTGCTGCTAAACACCTTTTAGTTTAGCTTCATCTCAAAGGAGTCTGGTCCTCATAATGTGAATTTACAATGTGTCCCACAGCAGGGAAATGGGGATGATCAGGACACTTGCTTGAGAAGTACCTTCCTGCCCTAAACTAAAACACTCTGCAGCACAACCTTTATTGATAATATCAAAGCAGTACCCTGCCTCCTTCTTCTTGACTTATCCCAGTGGAAGCAGAGGAGCGTGATTTCTGGAAACACTGTATTAGGAAAAGACAGAAAGAGCTTCATCTTTGTTTTACTTGAGCCCTTAGTTAATACATTCAGTGAAATTAGTTAACTGAATGATTTTCATTAAGCCCACATTAGCACTTATTATTTTATTACTATGGTTACATTATAATTATAACTTAGCCTGCACGTCATTGCCAGCCAGAAAGAACAACCCCTTCTATTAAAAAGTAATAAAAATATAAAATATCTTATTTTTCTTTAATAAAGAAGGTCACTGTGACCTTTTCATCTATACAAGCAGTCTATTTATTAACCTACCTGTAATAAAACTCAGTTCCAAGTATTCTCCACTCACATTTTTGTAAATCTGAGATACTTTATCTAGGAAAACAGCTTCCACTGTTCCACTGTGGGTTGATGCACATTTAACATTCCAGTGATTCTGGACCCAGGAGTCTTCGTAGCTCATTACTTCCTACACTCAAGATGAACCCATAATATGGGAGTTACACCTCAGTAATTAGGGATCTATTTACATCTTAGACTCAAGAGTTACTCATCTCTACTGAAAGAGGAACTGAAATTCTGTTAGCACAGTTCAAATAAAGACAAAATTCTACCAGCATGTTCTGCTTATGATGGAAACAATCTATTCTTATAATTCTCTTTTGTCAACAAAATTGTGAATATATATGTTTATATATACATGCACACTCTTACATGTTAGTCTAGCCCTGTATATATTTAGAGGGTGGAATACGAAGTATAACGAGTAGAATATGAAGTTTAAAAAACTAATTGGAATTTTGTAGAAACCTCTGAAAAAAAATCCATATGTCTTTATTAGTTTTGGCAATTGTTCTTGAAAAAGAAGATCACTTACTGTGTACTGAACCCACTTCACTTTGTTACCACTGATAAGGGACGTAAGGGTTGCATACAATGTGGATCAAAGCAAAACTAAATGGAAGAGGTGGGTCTAGCTCCTGGAATGCTCTTGATATATGTAGATTTTTATGAACCATAGCTTTTCATGGTCATTCTTCATAATATTTCTTCATCACCTTGAACAAGAGCAAAGGGCTTTAGAAACTGGGAACCCAAATACATTTGCACTGGGAAAGGTGAGGGAAGACAAACATCTTAGAAGTTACAAATAAGAGTGACAAATAGGAAAAAAATTTCAGAATCAGTGGGTTGTGGCCAGATTGTAAAACAGATTGCCAGTCAAGTGTAGTATGTAATCTATTACTTAATTCTGCTTTACTATCAGAGAAGTAGAAGTAGTGGTAAATGCCATGCAAAATTTTGAAAAGTGCTTCTGTGTGCTATAAACCAGGAATTCTGTCTTTCATGGAAGGAAAATTAAGTGAAAGTGGAAAGAAAGAACATAGATCTATGATGAATGATTAAACAAGCAAACATTAACACTTTATGCATAGAAAAGTTGTGCTTCAATAATTAATGATCTTTTTTTTTCAGGCAGAGAGGAAAGAATTGGATAAATATAGTTAGATGTTTTTTTTAAATATCCACTCAAGGTGTCTCATCATACTCCCATAAAAAAATTAAATTGCTCATTAAAAGAGAGAAAAGAAAGGATGAGGCTAAATGGCTAGTTCTGACAACAGCTCTCCTGTGTTAACTGAAATATACCCTGGGATGTATGCTCAATATATTCATAAATTAATCAGAGAAGTTGTTGAATAGTGAGAAATCACATTTATTCAAAGTAGACAAAACTAAAACTGCGCAGAAAGATTTCACAGAATCATCTGGGTTGGAAAGGACCTCTGAGAGATCATCAAATCCAACCCTTGACCCACTTCTGCTATGGTTCCCAGACCATGGCACTGAGTGCCACATCCAGGTTCTTTTTAAAAGCCTCCAGGGATGGAGAATCCACTACTTCCCTGGGCAGCCCATTCCAATGCCTGATCACCCTCTCTGTAAAGAATTTTCTCCTAATATCCAACCTAAACCTCCCCTGGCAGAGCTTAAGTCCATGCCCTCTTGTCTTACTGGGAGCTGCCTGGGAGAAGAGACCGATCCCCCCCTGGCTCCAGCCTCCTTTCAGGGAGTTGTAGAGAGTGATGAGGTCTCCCCTGAGCCTCCTCTTCTCCAGGCTGAACAGCCCCAGCTCCCTCAGCCCTACCTCACAGGATTTGTGCTGGATCCCTTCACAGCCTCCTTGCTCTTCTCTGGACCTGCTCCAGGACCTCAATCTCCTTCCTGAACTGAGGGGCCCAGAACTGGACACAGAACTCAAGCTGTGGCCTCACCAGTGCTGAGTACAGGGGCAGAATCCCTTCACTGGACCTGCTGGCCACGCTGTTCCTGATACAGGCCAGGATGCCATTGCCTTCTTGGCCACCTGGGCACACTGCTGGCTCATGTTCAGCTTCCTGTCAATCCAGACTCCCAGGTCCCTTTCTGCCTGGCTGCTCTCAGCCACTCTGTGCCCAGCCTGGAGCTCCCCATGGGGTTGTTGTGGCCAAAGTGCAGGACCCGGCACCTGGCCTTGTTGAACCTCATCCCGTTGGAATCAGCCCAACTCTCCAGTCTGTCCAGGTCCCTCTGCAGAGCCCTCCTGCCTTCCAGCTGATCCACACTCCCCCCCAGCTTAGTGTCATCTGCAAATTTGCTAATTGTGGACTCAATCCCTTCATCTAAATCATCAATAAGGATATTAAACAGAACTGGGCCCAGCACTGATCCCTGGGGGATACCACTGGTGATCGGCCGCCAATTGGATCAGCACCGTTCAGCACCACTCTCTGGGGGCCTCCAGCAGTTCCTAACCCAGCACAGAGTGCTCCTGTCTGAGCCCTGGGCTGACAGCTATTTCAGGAGAATGCTATGAGAGACAGTGTCAAAGGCCTTGCTGCAGTCCAGGGAGACTCCATCCACAGCCTTCCCCTCATCCACCAGGCGGGTCACCTGAGCATAAAAGGAGATCAGGTTGGTCAGACGGGACCTGCCCTTCCTAACCCCGTGCTGGCTGGGTCTGATCCCCTGTCCATCCTGCAGGTGCTGTGTGATTGCCCCCAGGATGATCTGTTCCATAACCCTGCCAGGTACTGAGGTCAGGCTGATGGGCCTGGAGTTTCCTGGGTCCTCCTTTTGTCCCTTTTTGTGGATTGGCATGACATTCGCCAACTTCCAATCATCTGGGACCTCCCCAGTGATCCAGGACTGTTGGTAGATGATGGCAAGAGGCTTGTTGAGCTCTTCCCCAGCTCCCTCACCACCCTGGGGTGCATCCCCTCTGGTCCCATAGACTTGTGAGGATCCAAGTGGCTCAGCAGGTCACAAACTGTTCCCTCCAGGATTACACAGGAGCTACTCAACTTCCTATTTCTCTCTACAAGCCCCAGAAGCCAGCTGTCCTCAGGACACCCTGTCTTACTGTTGAGAACTGAGGTAAAGAATATGTTAAATACCTCAGCCTTTTCCTCATCTTTAGTAACTGTTTCCCTCCATGTCCAACAAAGAATGGAGGTTTTCCCTGCACTTCCTTTTGCCGTTGATCTATATGTAGAAAAACTTTTTGTTACCCTTAAGAGAAGTGGCAAGATTGAGTTCAAATCATGCCTTTGTCTCTCTAATTTTCTTTCTTCATGACCTAACCATATTCCTAAACTCTTCCTGAGCAGCCAGCCCTTTTTTCCATAGTCTTTCAGCTCTCTTTTTAACCCAAATTTCCTTCAATATCTCCCTGGTCAGCCAGACTGGTCGTCTTCCCCTCCAGCTTCACTTTCAGCACACAGGGACAGCCTGCTCCTGTGCATTCAGGACTTGCTCCTTTTTGACACCCATCCCTCCTGGACCCCTTTGTTTCAAGGGCTGTTTCCCAGAGTACCCTCTGAATCAGTCTTCTGAAAAGGCCAAAATCTGCCCTCCAGAAGTCCAGGGTAGAGATTTTATTGTTGTCCCTCTTTCCATCCCTTAGTATTGAAAGCTCTAGTATTTCATGGTCACTGTGCCCCAGTCAGCCTCCAACCACCACATCTCCCACCAGCTCCTCTCTGTGAGCAGAAGGTCTAGCAGGGACCTATTCCTGGTGGGCTCATTTACCAGATGGAGCAGGAAATTATCCTCTATATGCTCTAAGAATCTCCTAAACTACCTCTTCTCTGCTGTGTGGAGTTCCCAGCAGACACCTGGCAAATTAAAGTCACCCAGGAGAACAAGGGCTGGTGATTTTGAGACACCAGCCAGCTGCTTGTAGAATAATTCATCACTCTCATCGTCCTGGTTGGGTGGTCTGTAAACCAGGATATCAGCCTTGTTTGCCTTCCCCCTGATTTTGACTCACATGCACTCAACCTTATTGGTACTGACCTCAAGTTCTACAGAGTCAAGAGGGTCTTTAACATATAGAGCTACCCCTCCGCCTCTTTTACCTTGTCTGTCTCTTCTGAAGAGCCTGTAGCCATCCACAGCAGCACTCCAGTCATGGGAGTCATCCCACCACATGTCTGTAATGGTGACTACATCACAGCTTTCCTGCTGCACCAGGGCTTCCAGCTCCCCTTGTTTTTTTCCCATACTGCCTACATTTGTCTACATGCACTTCAGCTGGGCTGCTGATTTTACTCTTAACTCAGGCTTTCCACCCTCGGGCTCATCATTGAAGAACCTGATTTCAATCCCCTCCCCCTTCAAACCTAGTTTAAAGATCTTAGAAATTTAAATGACTGTGAGATAAAACAGCAAAGGAAGTTCAATGTTCATAATCACAAAGGTGCAGGAAAAGCAGCAGGAAAGAACCCTGTCTGCCTGCAGATAATCATGAGCTATTGGTATTGCTGAAAGGGATCTTGGACTACAAATAATTGTTCTTGGTGAATGCTAGTGCTGGAGAAAGACCCAAAAAAAAAAAAAAAAAAAAAAAAGAAAGAAAGAAAAAAATAAATTGGGAATTACAGAACAAAACAAAAAGCATTATTCTACTGCGAAACCACAGTCCATACCAGAATACTTTATAAGGTTTTGACTGCAGTCTTAAAAAGATGAGTCATAACTTCTAGGTAGAGAGGAATAAACAGGAGTGCTGATAATATATTGGCTTCTACTGAGCAGAAATTATGTGGAATTTTTCAGCCTGAAAAAAATACAGAACAGAAAGGGATGATGCAGAAATTAGACATCCTAAGTGGCCTTGGAAAAGTGAAAAATTTTTCTGTTTTTCTGAGATCTGTTCTCAGGCTTGGTAAGAAAGTGACTACAGCCTGGCTGGGTAGCACCCCACAGCCCTAAGACTCAACTTGGATAGCAGCAAAATTGAGGATGAGGATGTCCCAGAATGAACTTCACTTTCAGCCCATGATAGCTCAAGATTTGCTACACACATGCTCTGGACGCTTTTGCAAGAGCTCAGGTGGGTGAGGGAGAGTTCTAAATGCTCCTACAACTCATAATGTGTCCCACTTCTGAAATGCAGAATGATAAGTCATTCTGGTGGGCAGGCACTTTCCTGAACAGGAGATCCCATCATCTTTTTGTCATATGCATTTACTGGCTAGTGTCCTACAGGAAAAAAAAATCTCTTTTTCTGATAGATAAACGAATCTCAAAAAATGCCCAGCATACTGTCCTGCCTTCTATATCCTGTGTTGGGAATTTTCTTAGCTGGATGTGGTTTGATACTTAAAAGCCAAGGCAGTTTACAAGCATAGACACAAGCCATGCCAGCTGGCCTCAGTGTCTGGAAATGTTACCAGGCACATTTAATTCACTGGTAGAAACACTTGTTAGGGTTCAATGTAATATTCCTTTCCCATACTACCTTTTGACCAGTTTCCACAAGAAATCTTGTTGCAGTTTCTTCTGTAAATCTCCGTCCTCTTTTTGAAGTCCTAACTGTGGATGACTGTGCAGACTGTAGTTTCTGCTTGCTCTCTGCTTCTGCAGTTGCTGTCTAGGCACAATTTTCCATGTCTTTGTTCTGGGAGTAGTAAGGCCCTAACCCAGACCTCAACCCCATCACCCTGCAGCAAGACCCAGGAGCTCTGTTTGAGCTCAGCCCTGGATGTTCAGCCCCTGCCTAAACTAAATCATTGGTGTGTTGGTCTCTAGTGCAGCCATAGCCCCCACTGATCCAGACCCTGTCCTGTAGAATAACCTCCTGGCTTGACCTGGGACCTGCCTCATCACCATGAACTTGCCTGAGGATCTGGACCCTTGACTGAACTCAGCCACAGTCAGGCTTGCCTTGAGGTGGGACTGGGCTCTGGCTGGTGACACACTCAGCCTGTCAGCTATGCCATTGCTCTTGAATCTTGTCTCTGTCTGTTAGGGACCAGCCATCAGTTGCTGCTTTTTGACATGCCCCCATCTGCCTCCTTTTCCAAAAAAAATAATTGTTTCTTGCAAGTGGAATTCCTGTGACCAAAACCAGGACACTGCTGCTATGTGGGTTTGTTTTAACGATGCAAGCATTTTTATACCATTTATGAAGTCGCTCAATTATTATTATGTGTATATAATTGCATAGCATTTTTATTCTGTCTCTGCATGAAAATTTGTTTAGCAGAACCACTGTACCATTTTAATCTTCAGTCCAGAGTGTTAGCATGCCCATGGGCTCAAGGGTTATGCATATTGACCCAACATGAATTAAACAGTGCCAAGCATATAATCTAATAGTGCTACAGGATTCTCCAGGCTGGTTAACATTTAATAAGCCCCTGCAGCAAGTGTTCAGCTTCTCCAACTGGCACACTCATCAATGATGCTTGGACATGGTAGGCAGTATGGACAGTGCCATGCCACTCTGTCATCTTAATTCTGGCAGTGTTTCAGCCCTATCCCAGCTGATCTTAACACAGCATCCTCTCTTCCATGTTTATATTTCACCTAGAGCCAGGTCAAACAAACCCTCAGTACTGTAGTAGAGAAACAGCTCTTTTTTTTCCTTCCTGGCCTGTCAGATCAAAGAGTGGCTCCTTATTTCTCATAGTCAAAGGACAACAGAGGGCAATGTGTCATACCAAGGAGATGGCAACCATTGTGAAGATGTCCCATAGGAATGCAGGTTTGGATAAAAATTTGGTTTCCAGCTCTTTTATCTCTTGCCACCTAAAGAGAGCTAGCACAGCAGAGGGGAGAGATAGTGGTTGGGCAACCATGAAAAAATTATAAATATTTAAGATAGGCATACACAGGATGAGGATTGCAGCCTGTGAAGATTGCAGCTGAGGTGTACTTCAGCATGGATCCCCAAGTCTTATAAACTACAACAGATACATGGACTGGATGATAATACAGAGCCTTTGGTCCCTGCCAAAGCAGTCTGGAATCCAGTGTCTCCTTTTTAGGGTTCCTTTTCTCAATCAGGCCTTTTCTTGGCCCAGTGTACTGGAAGGAGAAAAAGAGGCTGAGGATGCCACAGAGGGATGTGACCTCTCAGTCACCTCTCACACAGAGTGCATGTAAGGAAAGGAGTTACACTTGTCACTTGAATGCCAATAAGTGCATGCAAGGCCACAAAACTTCTTTATTCTTGACAAGGCAGATGGAGTACCCTCATTTCAGCCAGGAAAATTAGTTGTGTGCACGTGTCTGCAACTGTGAAAAAGTTTCAGCTCAACAGATTGTTCTATGAGTTGGAAACTACCAGCCTTGCAGACTCCATGCCAACTAATGGACCAAACAGGAGATATATGTGTGGTGCAACTCAACATTTGGGTATTTAAAAAACAAACATTGCCTTGAAAACTTCAAGCAGTGTAATCTGTCTGAATAGTCTTAGTCCACATATTACTCCCCGACTACCTGATGCCTGGGCATGCCTGATGTGATGACAGTAAGTATATAGAAACAAGTAAAATACCAAAGAATATTCTTAATTGGTATCTTAAATTACAATTCTAATATAATTGAGTTGAATCTGTAATTAAATAAAACCTTAACTCTTTCCTATATGCTGTGTTGTGAGAGTGTTCCTGGCAAAGAACAGCTCAGTGGAGCTGACAAGGGCCTTGTCTCTGGGATACCCTTCTATTCTTTGTCCATGGCAGAATTAGTCAGCGTGGTTTCCATGGTTTCTAGCAGGGAAGAAGCAAGAAAGCAGGGATAGGTTTTTGCTAGGATCAGATGCTTGATATGCACTCTACACAAAGCCGTGCAATATGCCATGGTGAATGAGGGGAGAAATCTTTCATCACATCATCTGATAGTTTCCTATAGCAACTGCAGCAGTAGAAGCAATAGCTGCAGAGGCATACAGCTGCATAGCAACCAGCTATTTCATACAAAAGAGTCCCACACCCCTCCTAGTGAATGCATGGTACTAGTAAGGAACAATTTGATTAGCTGTGTGCATCTCCCAAGTAATAATAAGCTTGGCAGACACAGCATCCAAATTATTATACTTCCTTGCTGTCACAATCCACAAGATGGGTACAGCACTGTCAGCTTTCACAAAGTGATCAAAGCTCCCCAGAGGTGGGGCCCAAACCAAGCCACACGTCCCACAGAGTGGGTACAGTGTTACATCCCACAGACTGGGCACAGGTAGGGCTCCCCAGAGTGGGAGTTGACCCAGGGAGATTCAGACTGGACCCCATCACTTTCTAAACTCCTTCAGAGAGAAGTGTAGGTGTGGCTGGGCCCAATCCTTCTCCTTTCATTAGTCTCTTTTAATAACCCATTCAGCAAGATTAAGTTTGGGAATTCTCTGTGTGATACTCTAGGATTAAGATTATTACCCAGGAGGTTTGTACAAAACACAGTTTTACTTAAAAGAGAGTAAGATTATAAACCATAACAGATTACAACTACCAGAACTAGAAATTATGGTTACTTTCAAAGCAATGGATTACAAATAGCAGAATTTAGCAAAAATTAAGGATATTGTCAAAACAACAGGTTACAAGTAACAAAGCTTAACAAAGCAATGGGGCTATAAAACTTAAAGTTAGAACCTATGTTACCCTTATGTGCCCAGATAAGGTTAGAAACAGAGACAGAGAGAGAGAAAGAGAGACAGAGATGAAGAAGAAAGAAAAAAAAGAAAAAAAAAGGAAAAGGGGAAATAGGAAAGATACCACCACCCTTGGATCTAGCAATGATCTTGGTAAGAAGCTGCGGTCCTCGGATGGCAGGTGTGGACCCAGTGTTTCACCTGTGCCTCTTTTATGTCACCTGACCCCACCTTTTCAGGGGGGCTTTGTTATATCTTGCAAAGCCAGTTGTTCCCTTGGGCCCCTCCAGATGGGGTGACACAGCAATATCCCTTATTTCTGCACATGCACCCTCTCCAGTGTCTTTATCCAGGGCACACACAGATGTCCCCCTGCCTCTGCAGGGTGCAGCTTCCCTGCCCCTGTCCCTTATGGAATAAGGACAGTGTCCTGCCTGTCAGGGTGGCATCAGACAGAGCTCCCCTTGCAAGGACAGTGTTCAGCTGATCGAGATGGCCACTGAAGGAGGGGCTGCTCTTGCAAGAAAGTGTGTCTTATAATTGAGGGAGGATTGTACCCATTTGATGTGGACATGCTTGTGCAATGCTGCTGTCTGGCCAGACTTGGAAATGGACCAGCAAAGGTTGCCATGATCACCACAGGCTGTCCTTCCTTGGTCACCAACGCCAGAGTTCCTCTTGCAGGAGAAGTACATCTCATCCTGGTGGAGAGTTTGGATACAATAGCATGCTCCAAAAGAAGCTCAGAATCCGGGGGAATTATTTTTTTATCATAGTCATTGTTGAAAGAGGTGTCTTCTTCCTGCCCTCTAAGGCCATTTCACCTTTTTCCTTTACCAGTAGACATGAGGTGTCACCAAACCTGTCAGGCATGAACCTTGTACTTACACCTCCTTTGCATGTCAGGGGCCCATTGCACTCTGTTTGGATCAGTCTGGGCCAACTATTACGGATGGCTGGAGACACAGGGACTGCCATATCCAGAACAGGAGGAGGAGCTGGGAGTTGTGAACACCAGATGAATGTTTTGTCAAAGCTGATTTTTGTCAGGAGACCTGTGGGCCCTGCTGTATTAGCTGCAGACATGTTCCTTTTACTTGAAAGGCAGCAGTCCATCTGACATGGATGCTGGCCATGCAAACCTACTCTCCAGCTACTGATGCTTTGATTTGCTTTTGTGGCAGGCTGTCAGCTGAAGAGATGGCAGATGGTCCACACTTCAAACTTCTGTGTTTGCTGCCCAGTATCATGAAGTATCTGATTCCAGAACTGAGTCCAGTTTTTCTCTACTTCCCTCCCTTACCAGCAAGAGGGAAAATGATAATTCTTATACCTGCCTATGTTCTCAAGGCAGATGCCACTAGTGCTGGTGGTGGAGCAAGAGAGCTGTGACTCCTTTTGCATCAAAAGCAGGTCACCCAGGAACAGCCTCCAAAGTGGCAGCCTTATATGAGCTGCACCAGGATTCTTGTCATGGACAATGGTGACTGAGGAGGGCAGAGGTTTTTGTAGGCCCTTAGTATCCAAAGACAGAAAACAATATCACAACCAAATATTTAGTAAGATTAGCAGAGTAGGGTCAACAAGTTATGCCAGGTCTGCAATTTAAGTGTCTAGTCTGCCTGAAGCCTGTTATGGACTTTTTAAATTTACCCCAGCACTGCTTCACAGTCTGTAGTCCTCATGTTGTTGAAACCTGTCCCTTCAGGCAGTGAAGGAGATGCACACAGGCAAACTTTTTGCTTCTCCTGTGTTTTATATTCACAGGTAACTGCCAGAAGTAGAGGGAATGAGTGAATCTCCATGATATTAGAATGCAACATTTTAATTCCCCAGAACGGGGATTTATGCTACCCTGGGGATCAGAATCCTTAAGCATGAAAATGAAAATTGTTAATACTGTTTTCCCAGCTATCTTGTTAAATAACCTTCTGTCTCAGTTATACATGGGCTGAAATAATCAGCTTTTCTCTCCTTTCTGGAGCAGAAACCTTTGTAGGGCTCCTTGGAGGTAAAGCAAAGTACAAGGGGAAAATCAAACATCTGCTGCAGAATTCTGCAACAAGAGAGTACTGAGAATGATGAAAGAACAAACTGAAGAGGCAAATCATACATATAAATGAGACAGAAAAATCTTGGACATCTGGAGGTAGTGATGTCTGAACACAAAGAGGAAAAAGTTAGCTGAAAGGGATCAGCAAATTGACCTAGGACATAAGTGTAGGAGGGCCAAAGTCTGGTGCTAAGCAGAACAGCAGGTGCAGTGTATATTATGCCATGACAAGGTTAATTCATCAAAAAATCTTTGCTAATTGGATTTGGCACACAGATTTTATAATATAACTGAGTGTTGTACCTTGTGGGACATGCCATTCTTAATGCAATAGTAAGAAGTCTTAAAGCTGAATAATGAGCTCTGGTCAATTAAACACAAATAAGTGAGAATGAAAAATGCAGCTTTTATTAACTTCAATTCAATTCAATGAAAATATAAGCATATCTTATAGCAAGCACATGAATGAAAATTAGCTGACAGTTTTAATAATGCAGCCAGAAAACTTGTCTGTGACAAAGATAATTTATCTTAGTCTTCTTGAAGATTATATCTAATTAGTGTGTCCCAAGAGTGATAGCATCTCGAGTCTGCTGAAGATGTAAAAACATAATTTTACAATAATCACAAAACACCTAAATCCTTTCCTTCTATATTCATAGAATCATAGAATTGGCTGGGTTGGAAGGGACCTCAGAGATCATCAAGTCCAACCCTTGACCCACTTCTGCTGCAGTTACCAGGCCATGGCACTGAGTGCCACATCCAGTCTCTTTTTAAATATCTCCAGGGATGGAGAATCCACCACTTCCCGGGGCAGCCCATTCCAATGCTTGATCACCCTCTCAGTAAAGAAATTCTTTCTAATGTCCAACCTAAACCTCCCCCAGCACAACTTAAGACCACGCAATATTGGCTATTTGCTCCATCATTTAAGTCCCTTCCACAGGAGGAGTAGCCTGAATCTGTCAGGTCTCTGAAAGCTTCACACTCTTTTTGTGAGTTTGAAGATCAGGGACAGCCTCAGCTGCCATGACCATGAGATGGTGTAGTTCAGGATCTTGAGAGCAGGGAACAAGATAAATTGTGGGATCACAGCCCTGGGATTCAAGATAAAGAACAGTTCATCCTGACATGCAGGAATTCAAGGAAAACTAGAAAGCAGCTTGCATGGACCTTCTGACTAAAACAAGGAGACAGTAATAAGAGCTCCTGACTAAAATCAGATAGAGGAAGGTAGAGTGCAGGAGGTGGAAGCAGGAACAGGTCATCCAGGAGGAATACAGACACTGCCTGATCCTGCAAGGGTGAGGTTAGGAAAGTCCATCTCTAGTTGAAATTGGCAAGGGACATGAAGGGCAACAAGAAGGGTTTCTATGGTGCAGCATCAACAAACAGATGACTGGGGAAAATAGCACCCAGTGCTGCATGGGGCAAGTCAGAGGACACAGAAAAGAACAAAGTACTCAATGCCTCTTGCCTCAGAAGCAAGCCTTAATCCAATTAGGCTTACCCTTTACTGGTAAGGCTAGCCTACAGGAATATCAGGCCCCCAAGAGCAGTGGGAAAGTCTAGAGCAAGAAAGACCTAAACATAATTTTGATTATCAGGTTAGGGAATGCTTACACTAACTGGACAGACACAAGTCCATGTGGTTTGATGGTGCTGAGTTAGGTGGCTGGTGTCTTTGTAAGGTAAGGATATTCTTACTTTGCTTATGGTTAAGACCACCAGAGAATGCTAGGATTTATTTGGAAGAAAAAATAAAGAAAAAAAATCAGGTCCTATGGTTATCAGTTCAAAATCATCCAAAACATCAGGTAGAAACTCAGTCTTTTGAAGAAAATCAATTTATTGATTTGCTTGGGTCTTTTGTGAGAGAAAGACAAGGAGAGCAGGAGAAGAGATAAAGTTAAAGCAAAGGCCCAAGCAAGAGGTTAGCTTTTTGTTTTGGAGAAAGTCTATTTTTCAAATAGAGAAATAAAAAAATATTAATTTTCTTAAGCCATCCCTAAATCTCTGCCTTTTGGCTAAGCCCTCTTCTTTAGCTCTACTAAGATGCTAAGTGCATTGACAGTGACAAGCTCAAAGGACAGCATCCTGTCAGCTGGGCAGTATTCTGAGTTAATGTTTCGCTTTGAAGACTTTTGACTGAACATCCTGTTCCATGTAAGTCTGAGTTACCTTGGTAATCCTGGTATGAGCCTCATTACACTCAACTGCCACAAGCTACAATGAAGTATGTTGCAAATACCATTGGCATGTAAAAAAAGACAGCAATTTATGGGTGCTGTTCAGCCTTGCTAAAGAACCTAATGAAATTAATAACTATGCCTGTCTTGAAGACCAAATTCACAGACATCTATTAAGATTTCTTTAAATACCTTATTAAAGGTCCAGGTTATATAAAGGACAGCAGAAGCACTGAAAGAAAAAAAAAAAAGCAGCAGCCTTTTCAACAGGCATATAAGAAGATTCAATTTAATTGAAGACTCTAATTTCTCTTCCATGCTGGTGGTGATGGCTTGATCAAAATAAGAAAATGTAATTGGTATTGCATAGGGTGATGGCATTTTACATTTCCACATAGCTGTTCAGACAGCTGCTCATTTGTTCGTTCTGTTGCTACTTTCTTTAGCTGTCCATAACCATTTGCACATCTGGCCATCAATCTTAAAAAAGATTTAACACAACATAGAATATTTCCCACATTTCAATTTTCATCCTCTCTGTAAAAATAAAAGCTTATTTTTAATGAAAAATAATAATAAAAAAACCCAACAAAACATATAACCCCCCCAACTGAAACAAACAAAAGAAACAAACAAACAAAAACCCCAACATCCTCAGACTCAAATTACTTGCCAGCAGTTCCAGCAATTCCTCAAGGCCATTGCTTCATATTGAGGAATAATATTTTACATCTCACAGTAATGAACATGTACATACATATGATGTCTGAAACATGTAGTGTTAAGTTATTACTATGTTCATTTACTACATTAATTTATTACTATGTCAAACAGGAGGCTTTGACTCTTTGGTTCACTTCTAGGATGGAATGAAAATAGGACTTTTAAAGAACACAGACACTTGAGAATATAACATTTTGTTTGAGACTGTAACAAAAATGTATTTTTTTTTAAGTGATTTTAAAAATACATGTGTGCATTCTCTCAGCATCAGTAGAGAAGGTCAGAGGCAGGGAAAAGAAGAAATGAAGAACCCACTGCAATTCCTTGTGTTTGCCATACCATATACAAGGTCAAGACATGTGAGACTTGCTATAAATGAAAAAGACAGTAAATAAGCACATGAGATGAAAGACCTTACTACAAAAAAAAAGAGGTGGAAATGAGTAATAGGGCCTACATATAATGATACATATTTGGTGATACAAAAGGGAGCATAAAGTATGACATTTAAAACCATCAGGTGAGCAAAAAAATTGATGTCTCTTATGAGTGGCATATTGAGAAAATTTGTCCCTTATCCCAGGGATACTCAGGATATTATAATGCCAATATCAATGCTTCTGTACAGCTAGAATTGTTTTTTTCTCTGTAAAATCCACCTTTGAACAATCAATACATTCTGGAACTTGTAAATTATATAAAAATGTTCCCCTTTTAAGAAGTAGGCAAGAAAGATCTATAAAAACGCACTGAAAAACAGTTATTTTTAAAATTTAACTTGCTTTGTGCATTTAGGAAGAAATATAGTGATGACAGGTTTTAGCTTCCACTGTCATAAACCTAAGTCAATAGGATTTCCATTTGAGCTGGGACTCATTTATGTAATAACACCTCTGCAGGCTTATTTAAGCCATCTGTAATGTGTGTTTAGCCCTATGGATTTCAGCCAGTCTCTATTGATAGGGTTATTTGAAAGAAATAAATAATGGTGTTGCTCAGAATGCAGAATGGACTTTGCAGTGCTGATTTGATTACTGATATATTTAATTCACATAGGAGTTTTGCAGAATCAGAGGTATAATCTTAACACCACAAGCCCTGTAAGAGCAAGATGGGGAAAAGACAGTCAACACTTACTTTGGTCAGTTAAAAATGATAGTTTTTCTTTTGAGATGGTTGACATAATAATAGAAACATATTTCTTTACTTAATTTCATTCTACCACTTTCTTTTATTTGCCCATATTTTATGTTCTAATGGTTCAAAAGATAGATAGAATGCATCTTTAGATCTCTTCAGCATAACCAAAGTGTAGTCAGAATCATATATATAACATTACAAGAAAAGCCAAGAAAATAATTATTTAACTATAACACAAAACAGCTTCTAAGCAAGACTGAGATAGAGAAAAAGAATTGAATATACAAATCTTTCTGGAATGGGTTAGAAGTTAGATGCTTTAATCTTTTGTCTTAAGTTTGTTTTTTAGAAGGCTAGAACTTTAAAAAAATTATAATAACTATGTCATTAGAATAATAGAAATGCATGAGAGTCTTAGATAAGTAACTACAGAAAGGTTGTCACTACAGAAGCAATGTACTTCTATATGTAGACATTGATTCATTTTAATAGTAATGTAATTATTAATACTGATATTTAGTATTACTTATTAGTAACATTTCATATACCAGTTCATACACAAATGCATACATTTGTCCTGCTATACCATTGCTTAGAGTTGATACATATGAAACAGCTAAACAAAGGAGCAATGTCAAATACCAAGAATTTTACTCTGAGAATTGTTATAGGGCAACTTCTTGCTCCCCTGAATCTTTGGGGTTTGTTTGATTCTCTATTTTGGTATCTGTAGAAAACAAGATCAGAATCTTCTTTGACATGTCATGTAAAGGTTTCAGATTTAACCCTCAAATGCATGTCAATCAAGTCTCCTGTGGCATTGCTGGCAGCTGTAGCCACAGGTTTGCCTCTCACCTGCTCCCTCTGAGGCACTGGTCCTTCCCTCTGCTAAAGGTTGTGCCTGCTCTTTGCTGGGATGAACTGTGATGTCTGAGCTCCTGGGTGTTCCGGTGCAATAGAACTTTCTCTTCTGAATCTTCAAGGACTTGCTAATTGTGCCAATTGAAATATATATGAGTCTATCTATTGAATTAAATGGTCGTTAGATATTAGCATTCCTTAACCCCAACAATGACCGAGTCCCATCCTACAGCAGGGTGACTGGTTTTTTGTTTTTTTTTTTACATGTCTTGGTTGTTTTTTTAAACATCCTGCAAGTACTTTTTGTAAACCTAATCTTCAAAGATGTGTCACCTCCAGATAGCATATTGATCCCATCAAATCTAAATTTTTGTTTGCTTTCATATTCAGGACTTCAGTGAATATAAACAGACGATGTAATAAACTTTCTTTTGAAAAAATGAAAAAGAAGAGCTGCAAGTGCAGAATTATAATTATAGAGCCTCTAACTTAAAAGAAGATAATTATCAAAGAAACCAAATTTCCGAATTGCAGGGCTTTTAATACAAGCTTCTTAGTGAGCCAAAAGGTTCAGGAAATTGTCTGTAAAACAGACTGCAGACCATATTATTAGATGTTACTACCCAGGCAATCTTAATAAAATCCAGCCTACCTCAAGATCTATTTGGCAAGAGCACCAGAGGTGAGGGCAGGAGTCTGGAATATGCAAAACTTCTGCCATCCAGACTCTGGCTGATAGCACATTTCCTCTGATGTATTATTTCTGCCCTGATGAGCTTTGGCTATGCCTGTAAGGACAAATATGGGGAAGGTGAACTTGTGCAGAAGTAATGGAAGCAGTGTCATTAGATATATATGAAAGAAGAAAAGACTATTGGATTTGCATGAGCTGGTCAACCTGGCAAATCTTGAGAGGTTTTCAATTATCATAGTAGACTTTATTTTCTTGTAAACAAGATGTTCAGTATCTTCTTTTATTCAAGTGCAGAGTGGTCACCAGGAGCAGTGTACATTTGAGCCAACACCAGTCACACCCTGCTTTCGGCCCAGGTGCCCCAGTGCTGGCCACAGGGGTCTGCAGGGGAGGAGTAGCAGGGACCAGCCTGTTGTCCTGGTTTGAGCCAGGGTAGAACTAATTTTTTGTCTTGTATTTTTCCTTTCAGCTAAGACTCCTGTAAATAGCTGTACTTGCTGAAATTAACAGCAGGTTTCTCAGTCAGTATCTGCTTCTAGGACTGATAACACTCAATGTTTATAGTTATGGCAAGAGAATGGTCTGCAGAGCCAAGGACACTGCTCAGTTCTGGGGAACATCTTATGCTTTGGAAAGAGAAAGGGAGTAAAGGGGTCACACCTGCAACTCTCCTTTAGGGAGGAACAGACTAGACAGGTGACCAAAACTGACCACAATATTCCATCCCATATATGCCATATTTAGTATAAATTTGAGGATCATGAGAGTCAAGTTCCTTCACCCTTCTTCACCTGTCCCTATTTGGTTTGGCATTCTGGGAGGATTCCATCCATTCCTCTGCCTGTGATCCTGATCCGTGCCAGCCCATATCTGTGTGTTCCTGCCTCCAGTTCCCAACTGCTGCTGACTCCAGGAGTCCAGCCTGGACTTTCCCAGGGCTGCCCTGCAGCCTCGGTGGTGATGTGAGAGTTACTGGGGGAAAAGGGGATGAACGTGGTATCATTTTTTCTGTATATTTGTATGTATTTAATAATTTTTTCTTTTTTATCATTACTGTTTCATTAAAGATTTGTAGTTTAGTTTCCAACACATAAGTGTCTGCCTTTTATTCTCTCTCCTTTCTTTATCAGGGAGGGGGATTAATAGAGAGCATCTGTCATTTGGTTAATTGCCAGCCCAGCATTAAACCGTGACACCTGTACCAGACACAGCCGGTTCCAGATGGCTTCAGCAGCTTCACCACAGGGCACCACACAGCCCCTCAGCAATGTTGGTGGTACCCCTGGCACAACCTGCTTAAGCAACAGTAAAATCATGGTGCAGCAGCTCTGAGAGATAGGAGGAAGGCAAAAAATGTGTGAATCATCCCTGCATACAGACACCCAAGGGGAAGCAGAAAGAGGGGGCCCAGACAACCCAGCAGAGAGCCCTCTGCAGCCCCTGGAGAGACTCTGGTGGAGCAGGTATCTCCTGCAGCTCCAGGGAAGAAAGACACTGGAGCACATGCTGCAGCCCATGGTAAGGACCCACACTGGAGCAGAGGGAAGTGTGAGGAGAAAGGACTACCAGAGAGGAATGGTTATGAACTGATGCATGAACCCCCATTCACCCACCCCTTGCACTACTCAGGGGGAGAGGAGCTGGGATTGAAGGAGTGATGTTGAGCCTGGGAAAGAAGGGAGGAAAGGTGTTGTTTTCACATTTGCCCTTTTGTTTCATGCTACCAAACTGGTAATTAAATATGTATTTTAGTTGGCCAGAAATTAAGATATTTTTTCCCAAATCAAGTCTGATCTGCCCACCAGCATATTTGTTGAGTGATCTCCCTGTCTTTATCTCCACTCACGAACTCATTTCTGTTCTTCCCATTTTATCCCCTTGTCCCATTGTGGGGGGAGTGAGTAGCTGAGTGGGATCTTAGCTGCTAGCCATGGATAGCCCACCACACTATCCTTTACACTCCTTTACATGAACCATCAAGAAACAAAGGCATTCCTTCAAGGAAAAAAAATCAAATATCAAGAAAGTAATTAAAATGATAAGGAATATTACCAAGTAAAAGAGCAGCCAAAAATTGTTAGTAATTTTTAAAGTTGTAAAATGTTAATACATCTGAAAGGGACCTCCTATAGCTTTAAATTAATCTGATAAGATCTTCTCTGTCTCATAGGAATTTATGCTAATGCTGTTTTGTTGTTGGATTAAACAAGAACTAGCTTTAAGAGCTAGTTTCATGCTAGTCAGTTTCATGAAATTCAATCACAAATGTTCTTCATAGCTCTGAGCTAAAAAAAAATACCCAGAAAATATTTAGAAAATGATTGAAAGAGTAACTCTTCGTGCATCTCTTAATAATTTATTTTTCACCAAGCTTAGAAAGGCTTCTTTTGTGCCACATCCAAAATTTTATATTTTTTCCATGGAAAGAATAAACCAAATTTATGGCATGTAGGCCATAGGGCCTTGATGCCTTGTGGAAATCAAGGAATGTTTTGCACACATACAGAGAGCAACAGTTCAAAGACCACATGCTTGCTTCAGCTTTACAGATAATCCAATACATTGAGTAAGATAGTATTTCTTCTTTTTATTCAGATAAACAAGAATATGGGGCTAAGGTCTGTATTTAAAAGTGTTTCATTTTTAGAATTGTGAAAAATTAGGCTTTCTTCACCAATGTGACAGGAAAAAATGATCTTTTTTCTGATGTTGTCTCAAGAACAACAAGAATGTAATTGTTTGTGCAGAACTTTTTTGCTTTCTCCAGCAATAATTCCCATTCAAATGCATCCCAGCTCCCCTGACTGGGAGCACAGAAATCCAGAAGAATTTGCTGGGAGATGAACTCTGTCCTAACTGCATGATTTTCGTATTTAATAAGATGGTCTCTGCTGCGTGCTGTAAATATAAAGTAGCTTATTGACTATTACTGTGAAACAATGCTCTTGGGTGTGAGGGCACAGGGAAAAGCTGTATGATTTTATTGAAGGAAAGAGAAAATAAAAAGGGACTTTTCAGTTTTACTAGTTTTTTAGGTTCATGTTAGTCCCAAGGAACTCATGCTAAGAAAAGGAGAAATTCCTGAGTATCCTTTCTATTGAAACCATTATGTTTCTTTCATCTATAATACTGAAAACATTCTTTCTATATGACAAAGGAAGATTAAAGGGTATTTTAATAAAAGGATGACCCTTTCAATAAAAATGTCTGTTTCCCCCAGCGTGGCACATAACACCTGATGTACTGCTATAAAACAAATGATTAATTCTGAATCACTTTGAATGGGAGAGTTACCCTGGGAACACAACCATGTACCAACTGTGTCACAGCTGTCCATCAACAATTAGCTGAACTCATCCTCAAGCAAAAACATCAGTTTATCTTGCAGGTCAGAGATTTTAGGTCAAAAGAACATAGCCCTGTATTTAATTCCAGAATTCCAAGTCACTCCACAAAAAGCTGCGGAGGAATTTATGGGAAGAATTATGAGGAAATCTTATTCTGTGGAATACATATTTTACAAACTGAAACTTACAAATATTAAATATTGTACTTCTTCACTGAAAAGCATGTTCTACTTTTAATATGAATGAAACATACCTTCCTGTGAAAAGTTACCCATGACGAATAATGTAAAAAAGTATAGTCTCATTCTTAAAACATGATAAGATAAAGACAAGTGGCTTACTTAGCTCTTGAGTATTCAGTATTTTGGAAATTAAACTTTAATTAATTAAAATTCTTATTATGTACTCTTAGGATTTTTAATTAGTGAAACTGGTATTGCTAAGACAGCTCAAATGGTGACTTTCAACATGACATTTGCTGTACTGACCTCACACTTTCAAAAGCCCTGTGGCCGTGCCAAATTTAATCATAAAAAGAGACAGAAGAGGCCTCAGCTCACTAGTGTGGACTTCAGTTTTTCTGAAGGTCTACAGGTCTGTGATAATTCTTTGAGATTACCCCTCCCCTTATGAACCTGTAGCCAGGACTACAGAATAGGGGTGCAGGGAGTGCAGTTGCAATCACTTTTTCCCAAGCCAGCCATTACTTCTCACTCTTCTACACGACAGGACAGCAGCAAGAGAAGCAACCACTTGAATTTTCCAACAGTAAGGGGAAAAGAAAAGAAAAAAGAAAAGAAAAAGGAAAAAGGAAAAAGGAAAAAAGAAAAGAAAAAGGAAAAAGGAAAAAGGGAAAAGGGAAGGGAAGGGAAGGGAAGGGAAGGGAAGGGAAGGGAAGGGAAGGGAAGGGAAGGGAAGGGAAGGGAAGGGAAGGGAAGGGAAGGGACAGCATCATGACAGCTCTAAAATGGTCTCTGCTGCGTGCTGTAAATATAAAGTAGCTTATTGACTATTACTGTGAAATAATGCTCTTGGGTGTGAGGGCACAGGGAAAAGCTGTTTGATTTTATTGAAGGAAAGAGAAAATATTTGTAAGAGAAAATAATTGTAGTATCACCCATCGAATTATAAGTAAGGAATTGCATCAGGTTCAGTCTAGAGTCCTAGCCTAAGCTTATCCTTTGAAATAATTTTCTCCAATTTCATAAAACTAAGAAGTGTTATTCTAGAAGCGACATCTGGAGGTCTTATACAGTGTCCTGACCCAAACAGACCCCAGTGGCTACCTCGTTCTCAACCACTTATGTAACACATCTTGCCAACAACTATGTTGTTTTGGGGTTTTTTTGCAAAAGACAAAATGAATCAATAAAAGTGATGCAGCACAAAGTGGAGACAGGTACAAAATCCAAGAAGATACTTTTAATTATTCAACAACCTTGATGACAGAAGAATGGAACATGTGAAAACCATCTGATCAACTGACCTTCTGGCAATCTTCTAACAGATGCATGACATACCCATGGGTAGCAGAACTTGTTTCCTATCTAGTTCCTGATTTCCATGATTTTGTATGAAACTGTATATTATCTCAAATGAGACTAGTCACCTGCCATATTTTATACCATCCTAGGTTTCTGGAGGAGTAGGAAATATAAAAAATACTTTTCCAGGTGGAAAAATAATCTTTTGTTGTTTCTTTAAAATGAGGATTTTAAGGAAAAAGGTAATAATGTGTTCAATAGTGAGCTGCAGAGGAGAATTGCAGTAATCTTTATCAGATCTAATTGTTAATACTACCCTCTGTCTTTCTATATAACTCTGGATTTGTATGTTTGGGTCTTTAAGAAACATTCATGTGTAAGATGGCATCCACCAGTCTTATGGCTGGTACAAAATATTGCTAAGTATTTATTATTACTTCAGATGAAGGAAGGAAATCATTAGTTACTAAAGAGTTAATTTGCTACTAAAAGCTACAACAAAGCTAAGTACTAGTCAAGGCTATAAAGGGTGGGTTAGAAAAGGATTGTGACTCCCAATAGCAAATGTTAGAGTGAAGCCTTCTGCTTATTGAAGTCTTTTTCTCTTCTTCCTGCAAATGAAGAGTCCAGTTAAGATAAAGACATAATTTGTGTGTTATTTTAACCTGAAAGAGTTAATATTGCTTTAAAAATCCTGGACATTTTGAAATATCTGACAGAGATTAAAGAAGTAACACATAGAGGTAAATTTTTATCTTTGATGACCTGTCATGAAGTGTATTGAGTACCAGCTGCTGTGAATTTAATTTCAAAGTCATTTTTGACAGCGTGTTCCAATTATATCCTTATTGAAAAGCTAGATTTTTGGTAGATTGACAAGTTTGCTTTTTATTTTTACCTTCTAATGAGCAAAACAATCTGTTACAGTATATTGATCCAGCTTATTTATTTCTGGATATTGAAAATATGGTCTACTGTCCTTCCCTTCAAACACTTTTACCACCTGCAGTACAGCAATAAATATACCTGAATTTGCAAAAACAGGGGAGAAGAAAGGCTGCTTCTAAGGAATTAATACTTTTTCTGTGAAAGGAAACTGTTTTACAAAAGAACTATGGGCTTATAAGGGAAGGATTATTGTGTTAGAATACGTATTTACCAGACTCTTTACCTAGGCACACTACAGGTCATCAATACCATCAGGAAATACCATCAGGAAAAACAACAGACAATACAGTCTACTTGAATATCATGGACTATGACTAATAATGAGATACCATCAACATCTGTTGGCCTGGTTCTGAGCAGGGCTCAAGGAACTGGGTCAAAATATTACTTTGTCAAGAGTCATCCTGCAAGAATGATATGAAGTGTGGGGGAGGAAAAAAGAAATCCACTGCATCCATTCAGTTTCAAGAAGGATGCCACCAACAGAAGAGAAGTTCTCAGAATGAAGCACAAAGGGAGAAAGATGACAGACACAAGTAGTAGCAGGGGAAATTTTTTTTTGACATGAGGAAAGAAATTTTTACTAAAAGCAGGTTTAAGCACTGCCTAGGGAGGTGATAGAAACAGTGACCTTGGAAGTTTCTAAAACCATCAGGGACCAGGCATTGGCCAATCTGATCTATATTTGTAGTTAGCTCTCCTTGGAGCAGGTGACTTTACATGATGAGCTTCTAACTTTAATCATTTTCTGATTTTTTTTTAAAATATGCTATCCATGAAACAAACTATCCTCTCAGGCAGCACAGAGAGCCTTTGAAACATTACATTGGAAACCCAAAACTGATTCTTTCTACTTACTGGAAAGAACTTGAGAAAGTTCAGAAAGGAGCTAGAATAGCTGAACAGTGGTGTAAAAGAGAAGTAAAAGAGAGGAGCACCATGATCCTACAGAAATGAGGAAAAGAGGAAGAATGATCAATACTGGAAGATTAAATGTAAAAGCATCCTAAGACTGTACACATGGTGTACTGGTATTAATTTTTAAAAGGCATCAAACCAAAAAATAAATCCATTCTGAATGCTTCAGGAGATGGAAAGCAGAGAGAAAATCAGCAGAAACAAGAAGTGAAGAAGAGACAGAATAGGAATAACACAACTGTAGAAAAAACAGTTATAAATTTGTTGTTTCTTTAACATGTCCATCTTAGCACAGGAAGTATCAGGAAACTATACTACAAATACAATTCAGGGATATAAAATTGTTCCAAAATTTAAGATAGGAAAGCTGCAACTGAACCAGCAGAAAAATCACTGGAATTAAAAGAAGGTTATAGTCCTGAGATAACAAAAAAAAAGAAGTGTCAGACTGTGGTTAATACTTATGATGATGGAGTACAGCTGATCTGGATAATTCAACAGTGGGGGTTGAGTCTCAACTGTGTTGATGTTAGTTACATTATATTTTCATTTAGCTTGCTTTTTGTGTTAATTTAATAGTGGCACAGGATATTAATCCTATTACAGCTAAAGAAGTATCCTAATCAGCTGAATTACATTATGGCCATAACATGAATTTACACCCACGTGAGCATTTGAATTTCCATTGTGTGACACTCTCAAAAGCAGATTTTAAAAATGCACCTGTGGCTTTTCATATCACACGTGATTATGTGCACATGCACATGGAGCATCATTAATACTCCAAGACTTCATTACTTAACATCCTTGTCAGGAAATACTTCTACAGCAACTGTGTCCTTGCTTGGTTATACTGTAGTCTGTATGTTAAAAAAGGACACTCTACAGATAGATAGGAGCAGTTTCACAATTCATGGTATTCATGGGGAACTTCAGCTACCCTGTTATCTGTTGGAGGGACAGTTCTGCAAAGCACAAACAACCCAGAAGGTTCCTAAAGTGTGTAGATGACAACTTACTTTTCCAAGTAATCAAGGAACCAACTAGGAATGGTGCTGTGTTGGACCTTGTTTTCAACAAAAAGGAAGGGCTGGTGAGGGATGCTAAGCTCAAGGGCAGCCTTGCTTGTAGTGACCATGAAATGGTAGAGTTCAGGATCCTTAGGTCAATTAGGAGGGCTCACAGTAAGCTTATTGTCCTTCACTTTAGGAGGACAGATTTCAGTCTCTTCAGGGAAATGCTCATGAGAGTGTCATTAAATAACATCTTGGAGGGAAGAGGGACACATTAAAGCTGTCGGATATTTAAGGATCCCCTGCCGGCCAAAGAGCGATGCATCCCAACTAAGACAAAGCCACATAAAAATTCCAGGAGGCCAGCATGGATAAGCAAGCAGCTCCTTGGCAGTGTGGGCAGAGCCAGCTCTGAGGGTGGTAGTTTCAAATGGGCTGTAACCATTAACAAGGGTCACTCACAGAGGTGAAGAGCTCCTAAAACCCCTCAAACTTAATAAGAGAGCATACAGAGGGTGGAAGCTAGGGCAGATACCCTGGGAAGATTACAGAGAGGTTGTCTGAGCAGCTAGGAATCAGGTTAGGAGAGCCAAGTCCCAGTTAAAGTTGTCTCACCAGGCACAAATACAGGCTTAGGAAAGAATAGATGGAGAGCAGCCCTGAGGAAAAGGACTTGGGGGTGGCAGTAAATGAGAAGCACAACAGAAGCCACCAGTGTGGACTTGCAGCCCAGAAGGCCAACCCCATCCTGGGCTGCATCAAAAGAAGCATGGACAGCAGTGAGGGGGAGGTGATTCTGCCCCTCTACTCTGCTCTTGTGAGACCACACCTGGAATACTGAGCACAGCTTTGGAGCCCCCAGCACAGGAAATATAGAGACCTGTTGGAGAGAAGGGCCTCAAGGGATTGAAGGGTTGGAGCACCTCTGCTATGAGGACAGACTGAGATAGATTGGGCTTGAGAAGAGAAGGTTCTGGGGAGACCTTATAGCAGTATTCTGGTACCTGAAGGGACCTACAGGAAAGAAATTATTTGCTATGAGGTTACTAAGATTGGAATAGGTTGCCTGAGGACATTGTTGATCCCCCATCCCTGGAAATGTTTAAGGCCAGGTTGGATGAAGCTTTGTGAAACCTGGTCTAGTGGGAGGTGTCCTTGCCCTGATAGGGGGGCTGAATCTTGATCTTTAAGGTCCCTTCCAACCCTAACCATTCAAAAAATAATAATAATTTAAAAAAACAAAATTGGCAAGAGCGATTTATAGGATACAGTGGTTCGTATAGATGTATTTCAACTGGCACTGTAGCAGAGGAGAGGCAGGATAGATAAAACCATACCATTTTCTTTAAGATGCTTCACTCCTTTATGGATTTAATCAGACAGGTCCTTACCTCCTTAGCACCACATCTGGTGGAGCTCAGGGGAAAGTAACCATAGGCAGAGGGAACTTGGAAAGGGCTCCCAGGGTCAAAATGTGAATAGCAGTTGTTTGTGAACAGCCCCAGTGCCTCATTACACTTTTTATTCACTCAGTTAGTCAGGTAACATTCTTTAGAAGTTTTTGTTTTAACAGGCGACTCTCATTTGGGCACAGATTATAAGAGTATTCTCTAAGCATCTGCTATCTGTCACTGTCCTTATTTCTCTTATTTATAACACCAAGTCAAAAGGAAAGGAAAAAGAGCCTGAGGAGAAAAAGAAAAAAAAATTAGGATGAGGTACAGAAAATAAAAGCAAAGGTAAGGAATAGAGTCAAATAAGTGAAGCTGGAGAAATGGAAGGGAAGTAGAACATCCTTGTCCTAAAAATCATGCATTCTATTGAGTTGGCTTTAATGCTAATTATTGAGCTTGCCATCTGTTCATAGATACCAGTGAGGGCTTCTGCCAGTTCTAGGGCAACACTAATAAACATGTTTCTTCCTTATTCCTAATTGTTGACTTAACAGATTCAAAGCACTGCATAAATTCGAATTAATGCATTTACAAAACATCCATGTGAATCACATGCTTGCTAACTGTACCATCTTCTGAAATGCAAAGTGCTATTATTTTCCTAGGCAAAGACTTCATTGTTCCCTGTAGGTGTTCTTGAGGTTCAGATCTCTACCAGTGACACTCCACATGCACTCTGTGTGTTTCCCCAGGGTCAGTCCCCATTCATTATCTTTCTTTCAGTGGTTTCGATGCCTTGCCCATGCAGCCATTTCTCTGGTCCTCTCAATTTCTTTCCAAATTACCCCATTCTCTTTAATGTTGATTTGTTGTGACAGCTTTGGGGACGGATAGTAGCAACAGAGGGTAGGGAGAGTGACCGTTCTGATTCACTAAGCTGCCACTGCATAAGAAAAGCCTTTACCTAGTTCTCTTGTGCTACAGATAGGAACATGTTTCAGAGAAGTGATTTCAGTAATTAAATTGACCTTCTTATCTCTCTGAAAACAATACCCAAAGGGTTTCCCTATGAAAAACCTAATAAAAGTTTTACTACTTTCCTTCTGGCAACAGCTCACTGTGTGCCAGCAATTTCCTTCTCTACAATGTATTAGAAAACATGGGACTTCACCAAATGCACTGGAATGATGCAGTGGTGTCCCACAGATGTAATGAGTGTCTTGGATCTTGGCAGTGCTTTGGACAACTAAGGAGTGCATTCAGCTGAGCTCTGAGGCAGTGTTTCTTTTGGGAGAAACTCTATCTGCATCCAGAGTCCTCATTTTACCTAATATAGAATACCTCTGTGGACCTGTCAAGTGGTAGAATTTAATTACACTGAGATGAACTGCAATTATGAAGTTCTATAGTGGGGAACAGGCACCAAATCCTGTATTATTTAGGTAAATCTATGCACCACTGTAGAAGGCAGAGTCTGAACTTGTTTGCCCACCTCTTCTGCCAACACCTGCTAAAATACCAAGGTTTTCCCTTCTTTGATATTAGCAACATTGAATTTGTTCAGGTATGTGTTCAAGTCTTATTAAAAATTTTAATTGGCTGGCTGCTCCTTTTTGCCAAGGCTTCTATGACAGAAAGTGGACTTTTTGTCAAGGCAAAAAGTATTTATGAAAAATATCTAGTTGACAATGACAACCTTTGTTGCTTTGGTTGTTTTATCTTGCAATGTGCAGTTCATTTTGTAACAGTAAATTCCAATAAAAGTTGATGAAATAGTTTCATTCTCCAACATCAAACACTTAGAAAGTTAGGGCTTTTCTCTCTGATGGGAAATACAAAATTTTTCTGCTTCTCATCTGTATTAATTTTGTCTGTTGGATAGTGCTCCTGGATTTGTTTCATAGTTAAGGGAAGGAGATATTCAATAAAGGCCCATTTCAATGGTAATAAAAATAGCATCTTATATAGAACAACATATTACAAGTTGAGACATCTGTTCACATTATACGAGTGTCTCAGTCCAATTACATTCCCTATAAATAATGGAAGAACAATTGCAATAAAAATGTGCACATTATTGTTTCTGAGCTTGAGGCAAAATTGAAGATTAGGTTTTTGTCCATTTTGAATTCTGAATTTTCTGAGATATCACAATCCAGACTCACTAAGATAATATACATAAGAACTTTTATTTAAAAGAAGGTTAAACACAATTTTGCCAATATATTTACATCTTGGTTGGCAAAACAAACAAGCAAACAACAAAGAAAAAACAAACAACCCCCTCCAAAAATTAATTAAAAAACAAATAATAAAAAAACCTCCCACACAGTAAGTACATTTAGGATTTAAACACTATCTTTAAACAAGGAATTGGAATTGTGCTACATCACACTGTCCCAGACAGATATTTTCCCAATATAATATTAATCCACTTACAAAATTGGTGCTATCTACTGATCTACACAGAATTCAGGAACAGTCAGTGCAATTCCATTTTTTAAATGGAACTATATAACTCAACAATGAAGCCTACTGCTTTAAAAAATTGCTATCTAAATAGTCTGTCCTCACCAAGGTAAGGAAAGATTATCTTTTTCTGCAGGTGTCAGCAGGATTGTGGAATAATAGAGATTTATAGGTTGCAAGAGACCCATGAAGATCATTTGGTGAAAGCTCCATCTCAAAGCAAGGCCAGCTTAGAGCACATTTCTCAGGGCCTTGACCAGCTGAGTTTTAATTATTTTTGAAGCTTCCTATTCAAGGAAGTTTCTCAGTATTCTAATTAATTGCATTTTTCCCTTAATAATTTACTAGAATTTCACATGTTGTAACTTCTGTCCATTGTCTCTCATCCTATCATTTTTACCGCTAAGAAGCACCTGTCTCAATTTTTTCTAAACCTCCCCTTCAAGTAGTAGAAGAAAGCAACCAGTTCCTTCTCTTCTCCTTCCCCTCTAAAGACAGCATAAATAGTTTGCTCCTCTGTCTCTTGCCTGTTATGTGCTGAAGTCACAGTCTTGGTGACTCTCTCTGGAATTGCTCCAGTATGCCAATGTCTTTCTTGTTGTGGAGTCACAAAACTTAATCTTAATAGAATTTCAGCAATTCTGAATGGAAAGGGGGTGGAAACCACTTCTCCTTACCTGCTGGCTTCACTGTTGTTCATGCAGTCCCAACATCCTTTGGCCTTCCTCACCACATGGGTGCACTGCTGACTCAACACGTTGTCTGTGATGATCCCCGGGTCCTTCCTGACAGAAAATTATATCAATAAATGGGAACTGGTTAGTGAGGGCATTATCCCAAAGAAAAAGATACAGCAAACAAGAGGAGTATGAGATGGGGCCACTGTTAAACACACTCAAGCAAATAACATTGAGCTTATCAAAACCAGACTTCTGTTGATTTACTTCCTCTTATTGCCACAATAACTTGAATGTGTCACAAATTATTACCTCAGAGCTTCATTTTACTCTGTAATAAAACTTTTCTGGAAATTAACCACCATTTTCCTCTTGCTTTTGGTATTAATTGTTCAAGTGTAAGAACCTGAAATTTAGCCCATATTATCCCTGGAAATCAGGCTTGTATTTGTTGAGAGCCTTCAGTGACTATCTTTTGTTGAGAGCTATCAAATTGCTGTAATACTTTAATGTGTGAGAGCCTTTTCTTTACCTTCCCTGACACAGGTTTATAGATAGCTTGCACCTGTGCTGCAATCTAGCAGATAAAGTTCATGGACAGGAATGTTGTTATCTGGTTTTCCTAACTTCTGAGAAGATTCCATATCTCACATGCTCTTTCTTGATTGTAGACAGGAAGCCACAAACAGGAAAGGAAAACTAATTGGTTTGCACCTTGACTTACAGCTGGAGTAAAATGGCTGATGAGCACCTGCACTTAAAGTTTCTGAAAATCAAACAAAATGGGAGTGGCAGTCATTAAGTTAGACTGCAGGGTAGGACACAGATGAGAAACTGCAGCTCGCTCACACTTTGGTTGCTCCTAAGCCTCCATAATAGACAGTGCCTGGATTTCAGTACCCTGTAAGGATGGGCCTTCTTGTTTTAGTGAACTGAGTCTAAACCTTTTGGTTTCCAGGAAGACTACAGAGATCTCAGGCTTTCTGCAAAAGTGATAGTCAGGAAATACAGACTTGGGTGTATCAGGGCAGGTTAATTAGTATCATTAACCATTAGTATCACTAACCATTAGTATTTTTTTCTATCTCCAATGTTTTATCAGCTTGGAATTATTATTTCCTTAATTCAGGATGGTAGGTACAGTGACTCTCTTGCTTTTCATGCTGTAAATGAAAACTAAACTGATAAAACATATCCACCAAGCTGGTATGAGACAAAATGTTATAACGGTTTGTAATTCTGAGATTAACACAAACAAAATAAAATGCTGTCACTAAAGCCATATAGTTCTTCAGCTTTAGTTTCATCTACATGGGTTTGGCCTTCCAAATTAATCTTATTTTCCTCTCACCTATAAAACTGGTGGTGATGAGCTGTTGCACAGACAGCAAAATAAGAAGCTGGGACCACTACAGGTTTCCAGAAATATTTTATAAAGATATTGATGGCATAGAGTTGTTAACCATAATGGTTATCTTCAGCCATGCTACTTGACCTTACTTTCTTACATTTTTATCTTGCTAAGTTTTTCCAGTTCTTCCTTCTCCACATGGAAAAACAAGCAATTTTACTCCACCTTTGGAGTGCTTAGTAACCACTTATTATGCAGTAACCACTGCCTGTCTTTCACAATGTTTTGGTTTGATGTGGGTTTTTTTTTTCTTCCTTGTTTTGGCTGGCCCTCTCTGTGTGTTATTCTCACCAAAGCACTGACATTATTATCTCAGAACCCATTAGCTTTCTCCTTGTCTGCAGGTCTAGTCTGGTTTTCTTCACATGACCTGGTCTCTGGGCTCCTGTTACAATATATTTGCCTTGCTGATGGGGCATCACATTGGCCAGAAACTTGGGGTAGATCTGTGTGCACTTTTCCTAAAATAAAACTACCAAAATTATCCAAACGCTTTTCTATGTCAAAAGTTAGATCTCGTAAGAACACAAACTGAAATAAAATAATTTTGCTGACAGTGAAAATTCCACTCTTTTAGATGAGATAATACAGAAGAGCTGTAAACAAGTTCTGTAAACAAGTTCTGTAAACAACTTCCCCCCCTTCTGATTGTGCAGGCAAAGTTATGCCAGAAACCAGAGCTAAGGCAAACACTGCACTGTGCCTCTGGATCCCTAAGGAAACCTGACCTCCCAGACTGCTCCTGTGACCTCCTGGCTCTGTTCCCCCTGCCTTGAGCCCCAAGATGTTTGTTTCTCCACCTGAAGGCTCAGGGAAGGTGCTGGCAGCCCTTTCCCAACAGGGCTCCCTACACCTGAGTGACAGCTGCCAGGACCAAGCAGCTCCCCAGCCTGTCTGCTATCCTACCTCAGCCTTCCCAACACCAGAGAAGGACAGAGAAGTGCTGCAGCATGTCCAGAGAAGGGCAACAAAGCTCATGAAGGGCCTGGAGCACAAATCCTGTGAGGAAGGGCTGAGGGAGCTGGGGGTGTTCAGCCTGGAGAAGAGGAGGCTGAGAGGAGACCTCATCACTCTCTTCAGCCACCTCAAGGGAGGTTGGAGTGAGGAAGGAAACAACCTCTTCTCCTTAGTGGTGTGTGACAGAACCAGAGGAAATGGATGTAAGCTATACCAGGGCAGGTTTAGGCTGGATATTAGGAAATCTTTTTTTACTGAAAGGGTTTTCAAACATTGGAATAGTCTGATCAGGGCAGCAGTGAGGTCGTCATCCCTGGAGGCATTTAAATGGCATGTGGACACGGTCAGAAAGGACATGGCTTAGGGGTGAGCTTACAGTGTTGGTCAAAGGTTGGACTGGATGATCTTGAAGGTCTCTTCCAACCAAAGACATTCTGTGATTCTGTGAGCAGTACCCATAGAGAGAACAGGGAGCCAGAAGGAAGGGACACTGACCACCAGTCAGCTTTCCCTGACATTAAACTCTCTGGTGGGCAAGGATGGTGTTCTAATGTATGCCTCATGAAGGGCCTTGGGATGTACACCACAACAGACCCCTTAGGCAAGAGGGCTTGCCAGCTGCTTCCAGGCTCCAGCCCCAAGGGGACAGTGAAATTTGTCTGCTGCCCCTGAGCCATGCCAGGGATAGTGCTGACGTTTGAGAGGTACAGACGACTACAGGCAAGTGCTTGAGTGTGTGCATGGGCTCTGCTCTGGTTTATCTGCAGATACAGAGGTAGCAACAGACTCCTGCAGGCAATAACAGTATAAAAATATATAATAGTCCCTTTAATTTATGGCTCTGCCTGTGCCAGGAAATTAAACAGCAGGGGAGCGCAGGCCTGAGCGAAAGGAAATGGCGGCAAAGCTCACAATGGATACGTGCCTTGTGGGGAGTAACAAGCCTCTGGGGGACAAAAGAAGGATATTATAGTTGTCTATCTCTATAGACCTCAAAAAATTTCCTTTGGAAGCTGTCTTTAATGATGTACACCACAGATGGGTTATGGGTAAGCAAATCACTGGGAAATCTGTGCTGCCTGCTCCAGGCCAGGAGTGCTCATCAAGCATGGGAGGAGGGCTGCAGCTTTTTGTTGTGTCTTCCAGGGTTTCACCATAAAGCCAAGACACAGTGTACGAGGGATCTTAAACTGCTGCCATCCCTGGACCAAGGCAGTGGCCAGGAGAGAGACTGAAATGGTGTGCTGGAGATGTGTGCAATGGCTAATGCAATACTCACTACTTCTTGTTTCAGGAGAAAAAAAAACTAAATCAAAAATAAAACAAAACAAATTCCACAAAACCAAAACAACAACAACAACAACAAAAATGCCACTAAACCACAAAGATTATAGAAGTCTTGAGAAAGAGAGACCATTCTGAGCAATTCTCAGACAGGTTTTTTTTTGTCTCATGAAATGAATGATTTGCATGTCTGGATTATCCCTTTCGGGAAGGTATGGCAGAAATATCTAGATTTTTAGATACATACTATCTAGATATTTAGATTTTTAGTTTGGGTTTTTACTATGATCTTAAAAAATAAGTGAAAGCAGCTTCTAGTAAGAACAGGAGACTGTTTCTTCCCTGGGGATGAACTGAGTTTTCTCAAGGTGTGTCAACCAAAAGAAATAAGTCACATCATGGAGGCAGAAGTCTATAATTAAAGAGAAGGCTGAAAGACTTAAGAGTCAGTTTATTTTCATTATAGATTTGAGGAATACTGTGCTTGACTTTGATGCAAAACATAGTCTGAGGTTTTCTTTCTCATTTCTTATAAAGAGGGCCTGAATTCTCATGTGCATTTAAACATTTAGTCTGCTGTTTCTCTGTATACATCAGTCATTGCAAGACCATTTGTTGGCAATTACTTCACTGGGATAAATGAGCCATCCCTTCTTACAGAGAAGGGATCAGAGTAACTTAGCTCTATCATCAGAATTACCAGTGACATTTGTGGTGTTTCAGGGACTATTTTTTGTTCCTGGATCTGAGTCTCTGATTCAGTGTGTGTTGAATCATGACTCTGTAGATAATCCAAAACTTTTCAGGGATAATCTGCCCAGTCAAATAGTTTAAGGATATTCTCTGTGCCAATTCCCCTATGGTTCAAAAGGCAAACACACATGCAGACTCATTTGTTTCTAAGCACTGTCTTAGAATAAACCCAACTGGTTGTCCTTGAGCAAAATGCAAAGGCAGTTCCCACAACCACTTGAAACTGGAAATTTGGGAAAGAAAGTGGCAGCTCTGGCTCTCTCTGCCAAACTCAAACACCTTGACACAAGGTGCCATGGTACAAAGCACTCCCATACCCTGTAGCAACATTACAGAAAACAACATTCTGATATATAAGCTATGACCAGGCAGATAGGTGAAATTAATATGGAGGGACAATGTTGTGGATGACAGGTAAATTATTCAAGCATTCTGCATATCAGAATTACCAAGTATTTCATATAGAGACTGCAGATTGACCTAAATCAATTTAAGACTATATTTGAAAATTTTTCAGAACCTGACTATTATCCACAGAAACGCTTGGATACAGCTGCCAGTGCCCATAATTCTCAGTGATACTGGTGAGAACATGATTTGCATAGCAAGAGGTTTTTACACATTTTAATTACTGATGGTAGTGTTTCCTCTTCCTTAAGCATTTTCAGTTTTGCTTCTTCTTCTGCTGGTTTTAAACACAGCTTGCAAAACATGAGTACAGCCTTGCAGCCTGTACTCTCAGGCTGCACCTGCATTGGTTTCAAAGGCACCCTCTGAACTCCTGTGACAAAGATCATGCCAGAGCCCTCTCCAGAAAGCAGAGTGTCCAACTCTTCCTGGGGCTCAGGACCACATCCCTTCTCCACTTCAGTGGGAATGCATTGCCTCACACTGGTGATGCACTGGTGTACTGTGCATCCACATTCTTCTGAGTTGCCCAGCAGTCCCAGGACCACCAGTTTCATGCAAACCCATGACCACAGAGATTCCTGTGAGGCATCATTACTGCCTGCAGCGGCTGATGGAGGGTTCTGTCAGGCCCATTATCAAGAGGTGTGTCTCAGGAAGAGCCATGCTGTATGAGAAGTGCCTGCATGCACTGGAAAGTGGGTACTGAATATGCTCTTTTTTATTGACTTATAGAGTCATTCAACTATTGAGGCTGGAAGGAACCATAGGAGGTCACTTCATCCATTACCACTCAAGGAAGGGTAAACTGGAGCACGTTGCTTGGATCCTTGTGCAGCGAGGTTTCAAACATTTCCAAGGACAGAAATGCTACAGCCTCTCTGGACAACCTGCTTGAGTGCATCTCACCATATTCAGAAAAAAAAAAAAAAAAAAAAAAAAAAAAAGGCTATCACATTTAAGTGGAATTTCCTCTGTTTTAATATGTGTATATTGTTTCTTATTCTGTTACTGGATGCCACTGAGAAAAGCAGTCTTTACTTTCTCCCACCCAGTATGTGTGCACACTGATAGAATCCCCTGATCCCCTGAGCCTTCTCTTCTCTAGGCTGGACAGCCCCAGCTCTCTCAGCCTTCCCTCATGCTGCTGAAGATACTTCAGCCCATTCATCATCCAGCCATGTGCTGGCCTTAGTCCAGTAAAACCAAATCTTTTTTGAACTGGGGAACACAAAGCTGGAC
This sequence comes from Heliangelus exortis, assembly GCF_036169615.1. Lineage (NCBI taxonomy): Eukaryota > Metazoa > Chordata > Aves > Apodiformes > Trochilidae > Heliangelus > Heliangelus exortis. The sequence goes on along the minus strand of NC_092423.1, from coordinate 80,897,549 downwards.
AGAGAAGTCCAGATGTGTCACTGTGTCACAGATTCACAGAATCAGGTGGGTTGGAAAGGACTTCTGAGATCATCAAGTCCAACCCTTAATCCACTGCCACTGTGGTTACCAGACCATGGCACTGAGTGCCACATCCAGGCTCTTCTTAAAAACCTCCAGGGACGGAGAATCCACCACCTCCCTGGGCAGCCCATTCCAGTGTGTGATCACCCTCTCTATAAAGATTTTTTTTCCTAATATCTAACCTAAACCTCCCCTGATAGAGCTTAAGACCATGCCCTCTTGTCTTACTGGTAGCTCACTGGTGTCTCACCAGTGCTGAGTAGAAAGGAAGGATGATCTCCCTCAGCCTGTTGGTGTGACACTATTCCACAGTCCAGGGTGCTCTTGGCCTGAGCAGACCCCAGCTCCTCCACACTGGGAAAAATTTGAGCTTTCCTAAACTGTATATGTTCATCAAGCTTTCATATTGTTTAATGTTTGGAAGGCAGAGATGTATCCACTCACAACAATGCTCTTCTTGTAGTCTACTTTATTAATTGAAAATTTCTTACAAATTCCACTTACCACGAGACTGTTTTTCATATAAGAGCTGTGAACAACATATGATGTGAACTTTTTACTGCAGCATGCCCCACCTCACAAGAAAACATTTTAGCTGATTGCTAAATTTCCTTTACATTTTTAGCTCTTAACAATGGCAGTCGTAATCTTTTCGTTATTAATTGTTGTGGCATACAAACCAGTCAACATCAACTTGGCAAAAGCAGATTGCATGAATATGCATTTGCATTACTTATAATTACTAAGGAAGTCCTCTGCTCATGAACAAAATTTTTCTTTTTATCATTATTACAGTGATGGTAAAATTAACTTGTGAAGTACTCTGTTTTATCATTGCATTTCTCCTGAGTATTCCTAACAATACAATTTAGATATGTGCACTTCAGCCACTGATTTTTTTTATATGACATTTCTTACAATGAGGAGTAGAATCACAATTTTTTGGAGAGACATTGCTATCCTCATTGTAAACATAGTGGAATGAATGCAAGAAATGACTGGAGCATCTTAACACAGGAGCATCTTGACCTGCAAAGCTTTCTGTGCACATTCCATTTCTGAGTTACAGAAACAATTTTTAGAATGTACAAGAGACAAAAAAAAAGTAAAGTGAAAACTGAAGAAAATCTAAAGATACCAGGAAGGAAAACCACTTAAATATTATTTCACTTTTTTTCTTATTCTACCTAGGTGTCATAATCTGCTTAAGGTAGCTAGAGCTTCCTGCGCTAATCTGAACAACCTGTGCTTGAAGGTGGATTCAAATGACTTTGTCCTTTTGGGTATGCCAAGAAATACATATACATTCTCACTGTAAACAAGGCAACTCAGCTATAAAGTCAAGTCAGATAGCTGGATAAATTGGTACAAGAAAGCTCTTGAATCTGCTGGAGGGATCTGATGCTGACACCTGATTCAACTTCTATATATTTGCATTTGGCCTGAGTGCAGTCAAGAGCTGGGAGAATGGGGCACTTGTTTATATAAGGTAATAAAATTAAGAAGCATTTGGAGAGATCAGACATGGTTCTGACTCAGAGCATCCTCCTATAGAAAAAGTCATATTTCTCACTCTTGTTCTGGGATCAAAAATATGTATTGCACTCTTGTTCAGAGAGCTGGCTTCAGGATAGGCAAACCCCTACACATGACACCTCTTCATGGGGCTCAGCTCTGCTCGTTGTAGGTTGTTGTGGGTTTGGGGTTTTTTTGTTTTGTGTGAGGGTTATTTTTTTTTTTGTTTTGGTTGGTTTGGTTTCTTTTTTCTGCACTCTATTTGGCTAGAGATCCACGTGGCTAAAGAGCAGCCTTGTGGAAAGGTCTCTCAGTGTCTTGGTGGACAAGAGGCTCAACATTAGTGCACAGTGTGCTGAAGCAACAAAGAAAGCCAACAGGATGCTGGGCTGCATCAACAAGGGCATCACCAGCAGAGACAAAGAAATCATCATTCTGCTTTACTCAGGGCTTGTCAGACCACACCTGGAGTATTGCATCCAGTTTTGGTCCCTGCTGTACAAAAAGGATGCAGACAGGCTGGAGAGGGTCCAGAGAAGAGCAAGGAGGATGATTAGAGGACTGGAGTATTGCCATATGAGCAGAGGCTGAGAAAACTGGGTTTGTTCAGCTTTGAGAAGAGAAGGCTTAGGAGAGACCTTATTACAATGTTCCAGTGCTTAAAGAGCAGCTACAAAGAAGATGGAGACTCTCTACTTAACAAGGAGTCACATGGACAAGACAAGGGGCAATGGGCACAAGTTGCTCTTGGGGACATTCCATTTGAATACAAGAGGAAAATTTTTCACTACAAGGACAGTCAGACATTGGAATGGTCTCCCAGGGGAAGTGGCGGATTCCCCCACTTTGGAAGGTTTTAAGTCTCAGCTCAATGAGGTGCTGAGACATCTCACATAAACAATATTATTAGAAGATGATCCTTGAGGTCCCTTCCAACCCAACATTCTATGATACTTTAAAACTCATGTTCATTATTTTATTTTTTCAGGATGTCAGAAGTGGTGACCTTAGTTCTTTTTCCTGGCTAAGGTATAGTGTAGATTTGTTTTGGCACTATCTAGTGTTAGCACACTAGATAGTCTTCAGGTTTCATTTTTAATTTATCACTAGATGGTAGCCTGATCTGACCAACAGATCAGTTTATGAGAACATCTGTAGTGTCAAGTTTAGTGAGATTCTTTCATACCGAAAACATCTTTGCAGTTGCTGAGATTAATTATTTTTTTTTAATTGCTGTGCTTCTGCATAAATATACCTGGTTCCCTTTTGTGTAAAAAGAAAGAGGCTATACAGACATTTTACACAGTTTCAGCCTTAGGTGAATAACTATAGGTTTGCTATAAAAGCCTGAAATCACAGAACTGGCACAGTTGGAAAAGACCTCTAAGCTCACCACATGGAAATCACACAGATTATTAATGAAGATGCCGGCTCATCCCAGCAATAAGAACAGGGTGCAATACTGTGCCCTTTTCTGATTTTGATCTAGTACACTGAGGCACTTTATTTCATGTAGATTGATCAAAATCAATGTCTAGCTCACAAAGATTCTTCATTTCACTTTGTTGTTTCAGAATACCTGTCCTCAGCTGCATTGTTATGTAAGATGATATATGAAAAAGAAATAAATGAATTGTGATCTTTTCAAGTTGCAAAATCTATGTTATTCTCTTTGTCTGAAGAAACTCACTGTGTATTGGTTGATTACCTTTTTCCTTGTGCTTCAGTTAGCTGCTTAATTAAGGTTCTGTTTTACAATACTGAATAATGCATATTGATTAATAGCTTTTACAAAAAAATGCTAGAGTAAGATTGGCATCTGGTGGACTTGACAGATGCACAAGGCACTCACAATGCTTTTCTGCCAGGCAATTCAGTCCCAGAAAAGAAGACTGCATGACTAATGAGTTTTGCACCTCCTCTTCATGTGCTCATCTGCTTTTCCATTGATTTAATTTATCTGGCACTTCTGTGAGTCATGGTTTGCACACTGAAGTGGGAGTCGTTGGTGGCAGCCACTAAAATAGCCATTAAAAAAAAGAAAAAAAAAGCCTATCAGAATTCAGAAATGTGGGAAATGGTGTCTAAGGAGCAGAGAACACCCATTTTCCATTTATGCCTGCATTAAATATTTGCAATTAATTAAATAGGTACAGAGTTTGATAATGCATTTATACTCAACTATTTTTACAAACAAGCATTCTTGCATTATTTCTGGACTTCTGGAGAGCAAGACTTGTGGATCTCCAAATTAAGACTTTCATAATGGTTCACTATGATGAACTGAGTAGTTTATGTGACCATCTAATAAACAGAACAGAGAAAATATTTCTAGATTGTCATAAGGAGCCACTTCTATGGCCCCTATGGAGACACTTAACCAAGTAGCAGATGGGCATCAAAATAAAGTTATTGTGTTTGAAATGCAGTTGAGCCCAAAACAGGTGCTTTAAAATGAGTACAGAAAGTCTTTGGGAACCACGAGAAAACTGGAGCTGTCAATAAGAAGCTGTTTAATTGGTTCTTCAGAAGTGCATGGGTACAGGTGCAGCACATTGAAGTTTTTTTCTGCTTTGTTCATTGGTTCCTGAGATGAACAGAAACACGGTGTTTCATGTGAATAAAATAAAGTAGCAAAGAGACACTCCAGTAGGGAATAGAGATTTGAGCTAGCTCAAAGCAAATAGGAGTAATGTAACGTGCACAGGATTTATCCTGACAGAATATAGAAGTAAGGCTGTCTAGAGTTTTTTAGGTGGGGGACAGCAGGACAAGACACAGATTTCTAATAGCATCTCAACAGCTTTAACACTAGAAGCCAAGAAAGCTGAGGAATGCTTGTGTGCACATCACAGAAGAGGGCATAACAAAGGGAATGTGTTCAGCAAGTTGTTAGATATTTTTATAAAAGGGGATTTTTGCTGACTGTGGCAAATGTCTAGTACTTTTACAATCATTAGGAAGAACAGAAACATGAAGTTTATGTTAGGAGAAGAGCAATAAGGAGAAAAGAAAAATACTGAATCAGCGTTGGATAGCAGCCCTGCTGAAGAGGGAACAGGGAATAGCAGGATGAATATAAGCCCATGGAATGGTGTCATTGTAAATAAGGCAGATTATGTACTGTGTCACATTAAGATCATGGTGAGCCAAGTTGTTAGCTTGTTCTCCTTGGTATTATTGATGAAGCCCCATCTGTGTGCAGATATGGGGATTCTAAAGAGCAGAGAGAAACTGGAGAGGTTCCAGCAAAGAAGTTAAGAGTCTGGAACTCAAAACATATGTGAGGAGCTGGACTTAGTTAGTCTTGTGAAGATGTGATGTATCATCAGCATAGAACATTATAAATGGCAGTTGGAAATTGGTGGGTCATGCTCTTCTTTGCAGAAGCTGGTGATAAAAGAAGTGATGATAGACTTGAATTGTAGCTTGGGAGGTTCAAGGTGGGAAGTAGAAAAAGATAGATCCACCAGGAGGACACTAGAGCACCAAAATAGATTATTCATATATAATCTGGAATCTCTGATTTTGGAGACTGGAGCAGAGACCCCAAGAGTCCCTTCCAAACAATTTTTTACAATTTTAGGATGGTTTCCTTTCTAAGCTGCCCCATGTAATCTAGTTGTGTTACAGGTTGTAAGGCCAGCCAGCCTCACCTCCATCTCTAGAAAGATGATGGAACAGCTCATTCTGGATGTCCTCTCTAAATATATGAAGGAAAAGGTTATCAGGAGTAGTCAATATGGATTCACCAAATGGAAATCATGCTTGACCAATTTGACATCCTTCTGCAATGCTATGAGTGGCTGGGTAGGTGACGGGAGAGATGTGGATGTTGTCTACCCCAACTTCAGCAAGGTTTTGTACACTGTCTCCCACAACAACCTCATAAGTAAGCTTCAGAAGTGTAGGTTAGATGAGTGGACAGTGAGGTGGATTGAGAACTGGCTGAATGACAGAACTCAAGAGGTTTGTAATCAGTGGTACAGAGTCTAGTTGGAGGCCTGCACCTAATGGTGTTCCCCAGGGGTCAGCACCAGGTCCAGTCTTGGTTATATTGGACATCCATTATCTGGATGACAGAGTGTACCCTCGGTGAGTTTGCCGATGATAAAAATCTGGGAGGAGTGGCTGATACACTATTAGGCTGTGCTACCACCCAGCAAGATCAGGCTGGAGGATTAAGTGGGGAGAAACCTAATGAAGTTCAATAAAGGCAAGAGTAGAGTCCTGCATCCAGGAAGAAATAACCCAATGCATAATTTAAGGTAAGGGGCTGACCTGCTAGAAAGCAGCTTTAAGGAGAGGAACCTGGGAGTCCTGGTGGACAATTCAAACATAATCCAGCAATGTGGCCTTGTGGGCCAAAAAGGCCAATAGCATCCTGGGGTGCATTAAGTGTGCTCACTCTGCTCTGGTGAGGCCATATTTGGAGCACTGTGTCCAGTTCTAGGCTTCCCATTACAAGAAAGACAAGACAAGGCACTACTGGAGAGAGTCCAAAGATGGTCAGGGGACTGGACTACTTCTGTTATGAGGAAAGGCTGAGGGAGATGGGTCTGTTTAGTCTGGAGAAGACTGAGAGGGGATCCTATCAATGCTTATAAGTATCTAAAGGTTGGGTGTCAATAGGATGGGACCAAACTCTTTTCATTCATGTCTAGGGACAGGATGAGGGGCAATGGGAATAAACTAGAACACAGAAAGCTCCATCTGAACATGAGGAAAATCTTCTTTACTTTGAGGGTAACAAAGAACTGGAACAAGCTGCCCAGAGAGGTTGTGGAGCCTCCTTTTCTGGATATACTCAAAACTCACCTGGACTTGATCCTGTTCAACCTGCTCCAGGTGAATTTGCTTCAGTAGGTGGGGCGTTGGACTTGATAATCTTCAGAGGTCCCTTCCCTCTTGTTCTGTGATTCTGAAACCAGGTAGGAAAACTGAAACCATACCAGCAGCACACAACTTAAAAGGCTGTCTTGGAACTGAAACTTGTAGAGATTGCTTACAAAGGTCTCAAAAGAGTGCATGGAAGATAATTTAAAACTCTGAGACAAGACAATCTGATACAAACAGAGCACAAGCTGAAAAGAAGTGTTGAGAGATAAGAGGGATCTAAGCTCCTTTTTGAAGGCTAAGGTGGTGAGCTGGTGTACAGCAGTACTAAAGGAAAAAGTTACATTTCTAACACCATTTGCACAGAGATATCACTATGGCATGAAAATGAAAAATGGCACCCAGAAAAGAAACAAAGATCCTGCAGAAGAAAAATAGCTCACTTAGTCTTCCTCAAAGACCTATAAAGCCTCAAGCTTTTCCTTGTTTGTGAAAGTCTGGCAAAGACAGATGAGGTGAAGGACTTGAGTTATTGGAGATGCTCATTTCAACAACCAGAAGCTCAACAAAGCAAATCAAATTCTCTCTCTTACAAGCTGTGGTGAAGTACTTTCCAGTTGTTGAAGGTAATAAATTAAAAGTAGAGGAATGGCATAGAATTTATCTATTTTCTAAAGGTAAATTTGGTGTTTAAAAATTCATGGTAGCCATTGATTCAAAAGTAGTTTTGCTTGAAAGCTGTTTTAGTAGATTATGCCTACATTATGTGTGCAGAAAATGTCTGCAGACCCTCATGCCAACATTATGGGTGCAGAAACTAATCATTTATTGAAGGCAAGTTCTGAAATCCTATTGCTAGCAAGATTTCAGAAGTGGTAAAAAGTGAGCCAAACACTTCTGGCAGTAGCACAGCTATTTACTGATATAAATCAACCAAGACACAGTGTCTAGGTACTGAAGGAAATCTATCTGCAACTATCCAAGGCAAGACTGGCACAATGCAGTCTCTCTGTTTCACCAGTTGAGTCAATTGTTTGCTGGATTTTTATGGTGTTTATTTGACTGAAACTGCTGCCTTAAAAATTTAATTTTTCGCCTGAATTTGGTTATTGTGCTTACTAATAGTATATGCATAGTAATAGAAACATAGAAATTCATAGTAACTGAGCTTAGTGTATGCTCAGTTAAGTAAATACTGACCTGTTCAATATAGTTGCATGGAACGAACATTGAGACCCTATGTAACCTTAGACAAGAAATTTGCAAGTTTGTTGTCTCTCTGCAGGTTAATTTCCTCTCAGCAGCAATTCAAGAGAATTAATCCACTGCAGAATTAGCTCTTTCCAGAAATGCAAATCTTCTTCAGCAGAACAGCATTATTGAGCAGAATAAGCAGTTTTATTCATCAGGCAATTGGGGGTGACTTCTTGGAAGAGTTTACAGAATTTTTAAAAGTGTGAAAGTTATAGCAACTTGCAACCACAGTACAGGAAGAGATGCAAAAAAACAGGAACATGAACTATATGGGAAGAAGCCAATTTTATACTTTTTGATTTTTATTGTTATGACTTTAGGTAGAACCTTCTCAGCTACTGCTTCTGTTCCACTTCTTTTATTACAAATTTGAAGTAATTCTTCACATTTACATTTTCTCCATATTTCTGAATCATGACATTCTCTTGAAATACAAGGTTAGAGATACAGGATTTCGTAGTCAAATATCCTGAAAATCTTATGTCATAACTTCCTGAAAAGTCAGTTACCACTGCTTAAAAATAAAAAATTAAAAAGTTTTATTGCCTTGCAATGTAGAAAGATGTAAATCGTGAAGACAAGGACTTTTCTGAAGAAGCAACAATAGAGATTCTTCACCAACTACATATATACCACAAAACACTAAACTGTTTTCAACACAGCCATGTATAGATTTGTTCCATTCTCATCCTTCAAGATTAGGGAACAAATGCAATTAGAAGCTGAATTATTTTAAGTGTGGGACAGGGGAATGAGGAAATAAGGAAAGAAGAAAAGAAAGACAAATTACTACAATAGCATAAGACATTTTTCTACTTGGTAGCCAACAATTACTTGAATTTTACAGGCCAGAGAATGATTCCCTGACTCTCTAGTTTGCTAGTCAAAACATTAATATAACATTTGGGTTCCTCATAGCCTTGAATACTTCCACGTATTCAGTATTCCCAAAGAATGCACAAGTATTGACAGTCTACTTTCAGAAAACAAGGCACGGGCAAACTCCCCAAAGTAGTTTTGCAAGTCTAGTAAAAGTATTTCATTTCCAATGTGGAGCCCAAGAGCAAATTTTGAGCTGTCTGGGCTTCCTACAGGGAACATGAGGAGAGCTAAGGTGCATCCAAATCCAACTCTGAGGAGCCAGCTCAGACAGATAGCCTGTTGTGAATATTTGCTTCAAACTAACATGAATCAGTCTCTCTGCTAGTTAGAAATCGAGCCTGGAGTGGTTAGCTCAGATGTAAATATGTAAATTCTAAACATCTTCTTTTAGTCAAATTAATCCTACCTGGAATAAACGAAGTCTGCCTAGAGTAAACTGGCAGAGAATATTCAGTACACATATGACTTTTCAGACTCAGTCTACTCAGAGACTTCCCTGCAGACTTCCAAGGGAGTTCTCCATCTACATAAGATCCTCAGGCTGGATCTCTGTTGAAAATGTTTCTAAATCCTTCCTTTCAAAAGCACAGAGTTCACTCTTAAAATAAAAAATAAAAGCCACTGAAAAGCACTCCATCATTCTTCTGTAGAATAGTGGGTAGAAATTTTCCCTCGTACATCAGTCAGGCTCATTCCTCCTTCTGCCTGAAAGTGCAAGATTCACAACTGTATCTTCTTGTCTTCTCTGAAAGTTTCCTAACCATCAGGCCACAGGCTGTTTTAGACAGGGCAGCTGAAAGATGGGGACGAGGAGGAAAGGTTTGGATTAGAAGTGTCACTTCCCAATTTGTCTTTTAGAAACACAGTGGGATTGCAGGCTGCTTGGGAGGCAGCTGGTAGAGAGAATGCCAGCACATGCTCTCACTTGCTGTGGTTTCTGCACCACAGACTCAGGGGCACAGTGACCCATGGCTGTATCCCAGCTGCTGCACACAGACACCCAAGAAAAGAGTTAGAAATGGAGTTAAACAAGAAGGCAGAACAGACTGTGCTGGTCAGGGACCAGGCAGGGCTTATCACAGAACCCAATGCACTGTAAACATTGTGTGCTATCTGAGGTCTCTTCCAAAAACATAATTACAATGCCAGCCACTGCATCTGTAGGCTGCCAGTGTACAGACAGTAATAGAAGTGGATGTGGCTGCTAACCATGGGAGCATGACTGCACCAGCCCTGTTTCCACAATAAAAAATTGCATCTGGTCTAGTGGGGGAATTGCATCTGGTCTGGCTGTTTGGGGTTTTGTACACGTTGTTTTCACTATCAAGCATTAATTATGTTTAGGGAGCATACATCTGGTCTTGTGGTTTTAAAGATAATGAAACATTCCTAGAAGATCTGCAGCATTTTTTGTTGTTGTTGTTCATGTGGTACTAAAAAATGGGAAGACAAGCCTTCTGTAACAAGCCAGGAAATTTAAAGAACAAATCTACTTGCTGTAAGTTTCTCCCATGTTTATCCAGATTCAAAAGATGTTCCTACAAGACTCCTTCATGGACAGCCCTGGGATACAAATTAAAGTTCCTGTCTTACTCATTTAGCAAACAACACAAATGTGGGAAAAGCCCCTAAAAGCAGGTGTAACACATAAAATGAATACAATAGTCTACAAATATTTCATTGTGAAGAATTTCTTACACAGTTAGTTTATAGCAAATAAATTGGAAGCAATTAACCAATAAAAATAATCCTTGAAATTCACAAACCGATTTTAATGGAAAGGTTCAGCTAAGTTGCTAATGCAACAAGTTTTGAAGCATACTATGCAGCATCCTTAGTATTTTTTGTTTACTAGCCTTTCAGGTGATTTATGATTCTCTGACAAGTTTTCAAAGTTTCTTACTGCAGAAGAGAACAAACTATCAGGTTTAAACCCTGTATTTTCTCGAATAATCTTGCTCCTTCTCCAAAATACTAATGCTGAAGATAGCAAAACATTCATCTCTTCTAGGACTTGCAGTGTCTTTGGAAACTGTAGACTGACTTTCCTGTCATTTCCTGACTGAAGAATCAAGACCGGCCACAAGGAGCAGCATGGCATAAAAGCATGAGTTTGTAACATGAAACATCAAAGGGAAAGACAATTAAGAAAGAATCTTTACTGAATTAAATATAATTGAGTCACCTAACCTGACTTCTGGCACACGGAAAATGGCTCCTTCTCCACTTACAGATCTACAATTGCACAACAGGTTTGACAGCCTGGTAGCAGGTGAGAAGCTGAATATCATATCTGGGTAAGCATCAGAGTTGTCCAAGAAAAAAAACACATATTATCAACAGAAGGAAATGGCAAGGGACAGTGGTGTAGGTATCCATTTGTGGAGGACAGAAGTCCCCATCTGCCTACTTGGCTTGCTATCTAGAACAATTTCTTGCTTGCCACGGGCTCAGATCCAAGATGTTGCAGAGAAACCACCAAGGCTCTCCAGCTGTCTCCCTGCTGCTCATCCACATGGGCACCAATGACACTGCCAAGGGAGACCAGAAGGGTCAAGACTGACTACAAGGATCTGGGATTGAGGTTCAAGACCTACAGACTGACCAGCCTCACAGTTTCCCCTACAAAAATCATGGACCAAGGACTCTTGGAGCATATTTCTGGGTCCATGCAGGAGAAGGTGGTGGTTAGGAAAAGTCATCATGAGTTTACCAAGGGTCAGTTATGCCTGAAAAATCTGATTGTTCTCTATAATAAAATGACTGGATTTGTGTACAAAGGGAGAGCAGGGGCCAGCTTTGAGCTTGCCTTTAGCATTTGTCAGTCCTTTTCAAAATATTTTCTTCTCTTAAATAATAAAAATTACATGTGATAAATTTCTATAATATTTCTACTGATTAGCACCTGAGTTCTCAGCAGTTTGTGAACACAATGACTTGAAGTCAAAGAAGAATTTACTCAGATAGTTAGATGTGTTAACTTACATGCTGCATATATAGAAAAGATATTCTCATATTTACTTCCATAAAAAACACAGATTTTTCATTGCATTGGCAGATTTTAATCCTGCAGAGAAGCAATGGTACACACTCAGGTCTCTTGGTGTAGGTCTGCAGTCTAGCAAGGGAAATTTCTCTGCAGTACAAAAGCAGGTTCTGAGTGGATGTTGGCACCTGAAGCAACAGCACAAATTAGGAGAGGCAAAACACAATGTACCAAGAACAGGACAAGAAACTGAAGATATCAGAGCTGTAGCTGCAAAAGAAATTTTCTGAGACTTTATTCACCCTGAAAATAACTGAACACATCTTTAAACACCAACATCATCACACCTGAAGGCTTGACTGGAGACTGTAGTCTGTCCTTACTCCTTGGCTGAGTGGTAGTTCCCATTCCTTTTGTCTTTCCTGGACTATTCACATCTGGATGTCTCAAGACATCACATGGAGATGTGCTGGCATCTTGAGCACCTGCTTGGACAGGTGCCATCAATACTTACAGTTCTTTTTCTCGACCTTCTCCACCATTGCATGGAGGGTCTTCACTTTCCAAGTAAACTCATTTGAAGATTTCCACTACAGATCTCTATAGGTGAAAAAGCACATTCATCCCTGAAGGGCACCCTACTCTGCCCACATAACCACACACGTGAGCTGAACAGACCATTCCTGTTGCAGTGGAGTAGAGTCCCCCAGAAACAGCCACTGACTTCAGGCCTTTTTTTTTTTTTTTTTTTTTTGACAGCAAATGTGGGCATAGAGCACAAATGCTTGTTTTCTGCATCACAAGACCTACGCTCATCAGAATATGGAAATCCTTCCCCCTTCTGGGGCAAAAGCTCCCCAGCTGTCCAACTCCTGAAAGCAGCAGGAAACACAAACACTGAACAGCTTTCTCCCCTAGATTCAAACCTGTCCACTTTCCAAGCTGCTTTCCCTCTCCTAGTCTCACTATGCAGCACTTATGAGGTAACTTGCACCTAGCAGAGTTCTACAAAGCTACAGTGCTTTTCTCTCCTCCTTTAGGCAGCCTTTTATCAACAAAACTGTGCCACAGACACTTATACTCACCATGGGTATGCCTCTTCTTGTCTTCATTCCTCCACAAACCTCTCCTATCCACTTGTAAATTTTTCAGAGGAGGCTCACCTTGGTTGACATAGGTACTTTTCCTCTCACTTGGAGTGCTTTCAACACTCCCTGCCTTAGTGAGGAGCCCCACCTTTAGCTTCCAGAGCTATGCAAGATCTACAACTACTCCTCAGTCTTTGCTCTAGGCCCCTTTGAAAGAGGCTTTAAACATGATGGGCTGTCAGAGGGCACAAGAAAACATACTCCTCTCTCCTCTGGCTATTTCTCTTGTCAGGGGCCCCAAGGATGTTAATAGTCTTGAATCAATCTTATCAGCCTCACCTGGGATCTCTATCAATGCAGCCTCGATTCATTTGTCTGGAGCTCCACGTAAGCTCTGACCTTGGCCAGAAGTTCTTGCTTAAGTTGTAGGTGTGTCTGCTTCAGCTCTGCTCTCCGGACTTATTTTCTGACTGAACTGCAGACCTATGTTTCAAGTAGTTGGTCTCCACTTCTGTCTCTGAGCCTCTTGTATGGACAACAGATCTAACTTGCAGCTTTCCCTCTGACCCTCATCTCCTGCTGCTGCAGGCTCAGCTTTCTTGTTGTGCCCTCGACCTGATTTGTCATCTTTCCATTCCTGGGAATGCCAAGAGAGCCCTTTGCCAGCACTATACCCTACCTACAGTGTCTGGATGCTGTAAATCTGTGTCTTGATAAAAGAGGGCACTGTCCCTGCCTATGCTGTGGTTACCCTCAGCTGCTGGGTCATTTCTTTTGTGGAGAAGCCTTGTTCAAGCAACTCCCTTGGACCTCTAGCCCCTCTGTAGCACATGGCTACTCCTGTCATCAAGAGGCCTTTGCCTGAAGCTGTCATAACTGTGTTGGGAGGTGATGCAAAGGGTTAAAACTTGGTAATACAGGAATGATAAAATGGCCAGACAGGATGTTGCCAGGCGGAATGTGGCCAGGCAGGGTATCATTAGGCAGGATACCTCTGATTTCTGGCAAGGGCAAAGAGGAGGTGCTGCTGATAAGCTTAGAGAAGAGACAGACTTGAGTGGTTCTGGTTCGCTGCATCAGCATCTCACCTAAGTGCAAAAATTCAAGGCCAGGGGTTAAAAGTACACTATGAAGAAGACTTTGAGCCTTCCTCCCAATGACCCTCACCCACGACCACCAGGAGACAGTGCACATGCAGGGCTGGGTGGAATCTTATGTTAATAACTTCTGGGAGATTATATGAATAACCCCACTTCTTGTATGGAAATGTAATGCATGTGTATGATCTGTAAGGATAAAAGGGTAACCAAATAACCAAGTGGTGTGCATGTTTGGAGGGGTGATGTCCCATGTACCCAATGCTGTAGAAGAATACCTTGCTTAATAGTCTCAGTCTCTGTGGCTATTGAGTTGTACCAACTTTCTTGGTTTCAGAGGTCAGGTAATGCCTTTGCATTGTTTTTGCCTGATCACTTTTTTTCTTGGCAGTCTAACTGCAGCCCTTTAATAAGATATTTTCACTACTAGTAACATGCCACAAGCCTTGTGCTGAATTTGCAAGGGCTCAGGACTGAGGTTTGTCAGGTCCTTTCTGTCTTAGTTTTGATCTGTCTCCAGCTTTATTTTATTTGGTTTGGATGTGGCAACATTTTTTCTAATTGCTCTGTTATCTGTATCTGATTTGCTTTGTTTGTCTTGTGATACAACGTTACAGGTGGCAGTAACAAGCAATTGTTCCAGGTAGACTGAGGCTTATACAATGATATTTAATAGAGAAGCACAGATATGCAATGATAGATGAGATATGTGGTGAGAAGAGATGGGCCACATGGTTGGGCCGGGAAACTCCATGCTATAAACAATACAGTAACTATTAATTAAACTCTAGACCTGGAGCTGGACAAAACTGGGTTTAGGGATAGGAAGAAGAGCAAAGAAATAGTATATAATATACAGAAATAAAAAACCAAATATTTGGTGCAATGTAACATGGACCTGCAGGCCAAGAAAGAAAGCCAAAGGTGTAAGGCATGCTAAGGAACATACAACATACATATATACAGTATTATGTATATTACACATACATATATGTGTGTATAAAAAAAGAAAAAGCTAGGAGAAAGGATAGAAGAAAGAAAGGAAGGAGATACAGCTCTGCCTCACAGATACAGCTATACAGATCTGCCCCATAGAAGATACCACCCTGCCTCATAGATTCCACCTGTAGAGGCATTTCCTATGACATCATCACTCAGTGCCTGATGACATCACCACCCCTTCCCAGGTCCAGGCTGACACCTGGGGCCATGAAAAGAAATGTTAACATAAACCTCGTATTTCTCCTGGTAAAAGAGTTGTTCACTTGTTTTCCACTTGCTGTAATATTCCCTCCCCTGCCAACACCATTGTTACTCTTTTTCTGTAATAATTAAATCTAGGTTAATGGTGATTCCTAAATTAGACTGTTAATATTTCACCTTTACTAGTGGTAATTTTGTGATCTTCATAAACAACGTGTGCTTCATCATTGCACAAAGACAAGATCTTGAGCCATAACGCCATGCGAGGCGGCCTAAATCCTCCTGCTGGCACTCCAACATCCCTCCTTGAAGGGCCCAGAACGGGATACTAATTTGTCACTTGTCATTAGTTTAGAGAAGGAAAAAATTCTGAGCAGTTCTGCTCCTGGCATTCAAGATAACCTTATGGCCTGAAGAAGAAATTGTGCTCCTTACTATCAACAGCATTAGTTAGGCATCAAAAAACAAGAGGACTTCCACAAGGGGCGAGGTATTCTCCTAAATTAGGAGATAATCCTTTAGAACTAAGAGAGCAGCCTCCAGCACATATGTGACTCTACATGGTACAGGATGAGATCCTACTTAAGAGGGTTATCACAGTATGATGCCTTCTAGGAATCTGATGCCTTCTGGGCATGTTCTCAGGGAAGAAATTCCCAACCTGAGATCTGCTAAAGCTTGCATCTCTTGAGGGAAATGGATAAACCCAGGGGATTAAGTCCTCTCAAGGCCTTTCTAGAGCCAACAGTGAGGAAGATCTATCCCTCAGCACTCCCTCACTGAACTCCAGGCACACAGCAGATAAAACTGAGGCCTACCGACCCTGAACAGCAGGTATTCTTTCCCTCTGTGCTCACTAAGAGCATGAGAGGCATAAATCCTTCACTTGAATCTTGTTTCTCCTGGTCAAGAAATGGTAGAGAAGTGCAGACTAAGAGCAGCCATAACGAGTGAGCCATATTCCAGATGTCAGTCTTGGCGTTTACCCAGGCCAGATAATAAAACTCTTAACCATCTTATTAAACAGAAAAGGACATTGTCTGTGTAAGCAGAGATTAGAATCTCCGTAGACAACTTTTGAACTGGATATCTACCCAGTAGAATCATTGATATTTTTCTGTTTTGCTTATTACATGTTTGTTTTGTGGTTTTTTGTTTTTTATTTTTTCATTTTTTACTTATGTATTTGCTCGTCCATAGCCAATATCACTCACTTGGATTGGTTTACTGTTTCTGTACACATTGATTTAAAATGCTTATGAGTATAATCCACACTTAGATTATGTGCTCCCAGCAAATTACTCTTTACAACAAAACTCGTGACTGTTGCAAAGGTGAGTTAGGCATTCATAAAATTATAAATATTTAGCAGTGGAATAAGTCAAGTGTGTTGCACTCATTGATTTCTATAGCTACAGCTTGCAGTGTTCCCTTTGCATGTTTATTTACACAGTGAAAGTACAATGAAAAAGCTAACCATTGCAGTCAGAGTTGCTAATTAAAATTCTATGTGTTCAAGTAAAAATTACTTATTTTATTAGAGGCATGAAATTAAACAATTTTCATCTGTATTATGAATTACAAAGTTAGTAGTACTGCATTTCTGTTAAGCACGGCTACATACATCACCTTGGCTTCTCATTTCATAAGTAGAATGTGGTCTAGGAATAACCAGATAACCTGCTGAAAGGGTCAAAGTGCAGGAAGAAATGAGTGGTATTGATAATTTAGTAGGACAAGATTGACAGGTGCCTAAGTTCGAATTTTTAGATTCTTAAAAGTCCTGTATGCTTGATGTTTAGACCCTGATGTTTTGGCTAAAAGAGCTAAAATTTATATGATAACACTTCACATTCTGTAAACTCCTGTAGAGGACCATCTCACCTAGGACACAGAGAGGAGCTGAGAAAGAAGGAGAACACAGTGCAGAGAGAAAGCACTGCTGTCATCTCTTATAGAAGAACCCTGAGACTGACATCAGAGAAAACACTGCAGTGCTCTGCCTGTGGAAATGTGGATCTAAAGCTCTGTTTGAACATTCTCACTGTGAAACTATAAGGCAGCTTCTCAACTGGCAGCTCATGACCTAATTTGGACTGCAAGCCACCTGCAAGTATCCTGATGAAAGCAGAAGCCTTTCCCTGCACCAAGCCCTTCACAGGACATGACAAATGCATGTGAATGAGGGAAAGGCCATAGATAATTTTAGACTTCCAGCAAGAGTTGAAGTATTAGAACTGGGGTACCAATGCTCGTTCTTGCTGGCTCAATCCAACCCCTTGAACATCACACTCGCTTTCCTTCAGTACGCCAGGTCTTATGCTCCCTGAAAAAAAATCAGTGGAACAGTCTTGATTTAAGGTATTCTGGGGTGAAAAGCTCTCAGAATCTCAACCTGTCCGACACTGAATGGAATAATTATTGGTTGTTGGATCAGAGACTTACAACAGCTACATCTTCATTTTTAGAGCACTTGCCTAGAAGCTGCTGAATACCTAACATGACAGTGATATATTCACAAAACAAGGACTGGAAACATTTCAAATTAAGGTAATGAAAATCAATACAAGACCTTATAATAAGGGAAAGTGACACTTATTTTAAACAAAACTCTCCACCAGTCATTCTTTTCTCAGTTTTACTCATATAAACATCAAGGCATAAGTGTATTAGTAGTTTGGGATGGGTCACTTGTACAAAGGCTGGAGTATGAGCAGTGCCAGCCATTGAGTCCTTGCTGTACTTTCTAAATCTTGTTGCTGGTAAAAATTAACTGCTTGGTGTCAGTTATTCTGTGCTCTTCAGGAGTCTCCAGTTATTGAAGCATAATCTTTTGCCTCAGGAGACTGCCTACAGTAGCCTCCAAAAAATGTTAGGTGAGATGGCTGCTCATTTTCATTCCTTGTTTTGGGTGTTTTGTGGCTGCAATTTGTCTTCCTGTCGGAATGCAAAGGTGAGGAAAGGCACAAGCCATGTGCTGTAACTGTGTTGCCATCCTCCTGCTGTCACAGTTCAGGTCTTCTACTGCTGAGTCAATTTTTACTGTTGTCATGGTGCAAGCAGCACCTTTCTTCGTTGCTACTGATTTTATTGCCATTCTTCCAACCTGTGCTCTAATATTTCTTATGGTGTTTTCATGGAAACCCCTTTCTGTTTGTGCCATCATCTCCATCTGTTTATTTCTGTCACAAATCCCTGCATGCCTTTTATTACAGCAGGGTGCTGTAATCGCAACATTGGGCAAACTCTGCGTCTTTCTCAGTTGATGAAAGCTCAGTTCCCTGGTTCATCAGCATCTGCTTCAGTGGGAATTGGAGCACTGCTATCAGAGGGGGTTTCAAACTTTGCCCTGCTCTCAGAGTAGGTGGTATCCTGCTACTATAATGTTGGTTTGGCAGAGTGTTAAGATTTTTTCCAGATAAAGGAAGATAGAGTAGGTCCCAGGCACCCCAGTGGTAGTTTTGTATTCTGTAAGCAAAACCGGCCAGAGATGATTCAAAGGTAAGAACCTTGAATGCAGGCCAGATGTCTTTCTTCAACTTGGGAGAACCTGTGGCAGACTTTGAGGGCAAGTCTTAGACCATGTGCCTCTCCCCAACTTTTTTTAAGAGTGGGAGAGGCACTCAGGGCCCTGGACTTTCTGCACTTCCATCTGCAGGGAACAGAGTACATGTAAAGAACAAGGGGGTCTGACTTTATGAAGCCATGCTAGGTTCAGTCTCCAAAAAGAGTATATTCCTATTGCACCTTCTGGAGGTACTAATTGAAACAAGAACTGAAGTCTAGACATGCAGATATACTCCTCCCAGCTATAGAACCAGACCAGAGATGCTAAGTGTAGATACCTTCCTTCTGGAAGAGTTACCAACAGGAAGAAAAATAAGTGTCAAATAAAGGCTTATTAATTTGCCACTACCTCCCCTTTTTGCTCAGATGCTTAAGCCTTTTTGAAATAGAAGAAAATAACAAAACCCACAGAATAAACCAAATTATTATAGCAACGTGCAGACAAGATTCCTGTTTCCCAAGTTTCATTTCAAAACCTCATGTTGTGGCAAGACAGCCTTTGGTCTCAAGTCTTCTGCTTTTTGAAGTTTTCTTTTTCTCTTGAAAGGCAATAGTTTGCAGATCTGAGATTCAGAATTCCTGTATTCAATCTCTCCTAAAATATTTTCATTTTAAAGCTTAATAAATTTACACAGTGCTATAGAATCATAGAATCTGAGTTGGAAGGGACCCACCAGGATCATCAAGTCCAACTCCTGTCCTTGTGTAGGGCACCCGCAGAATCATAGAATCATCATAGAATTGGCTGGGTTGGAAGGGACCTCAGAGATCATCAAGTCCAACCCTTGATCCACTACCGCTGCAGTTACCAGACCATGGCACTGAGTGCCACATCCAGTCTCTTTTTAAATATCTCCAGGGACAGAGAATCCACCACTTCCTGGGGCAGCCCATTCCAATGTCTGATCACCCTCTCAGTAAAGAAATTCTTTCTAATATCCAACCTAAACCTCCCCCAGCACAACTTGAGACCGTGCCCTCTTGTCTTGCTGAGGGTTGCCTGGGAAAAGAGACCAACCCCCACCTGGCTACCCCCTCCTTTCAGGGAGTTGTAGAGAGTGATGAGGTCTCCTCTGAGCCTCCTCTTCTCCAGGCTGAACACCCCCAGCTCCCTCAGCCTCTCCTTATAGGATCAATCACACCATGTGCCTGAGAGCATCACCCAAATGCTTCTTGAACTCAGGCAGGGTTGGTGCTGTGACCACTTCCCTGGGGAGCCTGTTCCACTGCTCATCTCTTCTGGGTGAAAAACCTTTTCCTGATATCTAACCTAAACTTGCCCTGATTCAGCTTCCTACCATTTCCCCACATTCTGTCTTCAGTCACAGGAGTGAAGAAGTCAGTAACAGTCCCATCTCTTTCCCCTAGAGTATGATGTGTGTGAGAATAACAGTAGTTCCTCTTAGATACATGCTGTATGCATCTTCGTAGCAGCTAAACAATTTAAAAAAGAATAAGCAAACAATTTACTGCTGCTTATTTATCTCTCCGAGCCCTTTTTTTGTTTTTCTGTTGTTTGCTACTTATATAAACTATGATGTGTGGATCAGACAATGTGAAGGTTGAAATGTTACCTGACATGCTATCTGGCAGTGCAAACCACTTCACCTCCAGCCCTTGAAAGTTCTGTTTCTGCTGAAGCTGTAGTTATTCAGCCTGATGCAGTCTGATCTGGGATGAGGAGGGACTAAGGTGGTAACTATGGTAACCACCCCAGGTATCAGCTAACAGCTCTTCCCAGAAGCAGGCTGCCAAGTCTTCCACTTCTCAGTTGAGTCCATAGTCCCTGGCCGTGATCTTGTTTCCTTCATCACAGAACAAGTGACTGGTGTTTCCTACACTGGACTGGGCTTCCCTCCAAAACCTGCCAGATGAACCAACTGAGCCTAAACATGCCTGCATCAGAGAGGCAGGCTCCATCAGAGGGGAAAGATGTGTGCCTCTAGAGCCACAACACTCACATTTACCTTAATGAGTGGGAATTACATGACCCAAAATAGGTACAACTAAGGGAGCTGAGGAATCCAGTAGCCTCTGGGAGGCAGATTCCCCTCCCTGTCAGAGCCCAGGTGGTTTCTCCTGTCCCAGTGTAACGGCTGTGGCTGATGCTCTTCAGTTCGCCAGTCTGGCCAGAAGTGAGCCTGACCATGTCCTGCAGACACCCAGGCACACATGCAGGGTGCACATCACTGACACAGCCCAAATGATGCCATTACTGGCACCCACGTGAACACAGCAGCTCTTGCACAAGCATACACACAGGTAGCTGGGCCCTATTCCTCCTCTCCAGCTTATTATGCTTAAACTTCACCATCACAAGCACCCACACACCTTCACTCTCTCAGTTCACAAATGCATCAGATCCTGGCACAAACTCTAAGCCTGCCTGATACCCATGGGGGCCCCTTACCCAGTCATCAGCTCAGGCCATAAGACACACAGAATGTGGGTGTTAGCCCAGCCTGAAGTGAATTACACACATGTACACACAGGGCTGAAATTAACTGGGCAATGCCTGCTTACCATGCTGTCCCCATGTTAGCACAGTGGGCGCTTATGCCCTCAGCCCCTTCTCCAGCTGCTGACACTGAGACGTCTCCACACAGGTTAGGGAGATTACACAGGAAAAAATTGTGAAGAATAGGATTTAGCAAGAAGGTAAGAAAGGCTGCAATCAGACAACTGCATCAGCCAGCAGCTTGCTTATCCATGGCTGCCCTCTTTTATCCCCATTTCTCTACACTTTTCCATTCTTATAATTCCCCCTGCCCATCTTGATTCCTCTCTTTTTCCACACTTGTCTCCTCAGAAACAAACAAATCACTGTTTATTTTTACCCACTGGTCCCAGTTTTGCTACCCCCATAACCTGATGGGATAAATACCTGATCAGTATTTCTGATACTGTTACTTACATCTCAGCATCTTACCTACAACACCTCAGTCTCAGATATTATTGATGTAACATGAACACTCTTTTCCTTTCAGGACTGCACTCCCCAAAAGGTCCCAAATATTCCTCTCTAGTTACCTGTGAAGCTTGTCCTTCTCTCACATAGTTCCCCATAGAAAACTGTGAAATCCAGCTCTTTTCATAGTGTTGCATTGTAAAGTTTGTCAGCTGCTCCCTCTGCTATTTGTTATGTTCAGCAATTTCTTCTGTTATGTTTAGTATTTTCTCATGATGTGTTTAGTTATCCAGGCATCAGGACAGAGTGTAGTCATCTCCCTATGCATCTCAGTGGGGAATGTAACCCATAATGTGTCCAAGTGCCAAAATCACAGAAGAGTACAAATAATGTGTCCCTTGCATGGAATTTCAGAAAACCCAGGGACTTCTGGAGGTCATCCAGGTAAGTCCTGATAATTTCCAAGGAAGTAAATTCTCTTTGGCAAGCTTGTTTCATTGCTTAACTACTCTCACCTTGGAATAATTGCTTTCTTACACATCACTGGCATTTCTCTCGTTGCATCTGGTTGCTGGAAAAGCTTCCTCTTGTCATTTCACTGTGCATATCTGCAGAGTCTGGTGCAATAGTCTCTCTAATCTAGTTTTAGTTACTCTAAGACAGCAGTTAGATTCCTTCCTAGCCTTTTCTTCTCCAGGGTAAGGTAGATCCATCCCTCTGGCCATCCCCAGCCACATGACCATCTTGGTGTCCCTCTACCAGGCTCATTCCAAGTGACTTCACGTCTTCCTGGAATACAGCATGAAAGGGAAGTTTTCTGACCTACCATATGAACTCCCTCTTCTTGTGGCCGAGAAGGCCAATGGCATCTGGGTGCATTAGAAGGGGGGTGGTTAGTAAGTCAAGAAAGTTCTCCTCCCCCTCTACTCTGCCCTGGTGAGGCCACATCTGGAATATTGTGTCCAGTTCTGGGCCCCTCAGTTCCAGATGGACAGGGAACTGCTTGAAAGAGCCCAGCACAGAGCCTCCAAGATGACTGAGAGAGTAGAACATCTCCCTTATGAGGACAGGATGAGGGAGCTGGGGCTCTTCAACTTGGAGGAGACTGAGGGGTGACCCCATCAATGTTTATAAATATGTAAGAGGTGAGTGCCAGGAGGATGGAGTCAAGTTTTCTCAGGGGTGACCAACAACAGGGCAAGGGGCGATGGTTGTAAACTGGAGCACAGGGGTTCCATGTAAATATAAGGAAGAAGGTTTTCACTGTGGGGTGACAGGGCACTGGCACAGGCTGCCCAGGGAGGTTGTGGAGTCTCCTTCTCTGGAGACATTCAAAGCCCACCTGGACATGTTCCTGTGTGACCTCCTGTAGGTGACCCTGCTCTGGCAGGGGGGTTGGGCTCCATGATCTTTCGAGGTCGCTCCCAACCCCTAACCTGCTATGATTCTAAGATTGTCTGAGTTGCTAAGCAACTATAGAAACATTATTAATTTCAAGATAAAGTACATTTTGTCATCTAAAGAATTAATTACAGTCTACTCCGTATTATTTAAAGGAAACCAAGATTTACTTTGTAATGATTTAGTACTTCTCACTCTTTACAGTAGCCTGCCACTAACATTTTCTACAATGGTTAAGAAACATAAAAACCTTAATCCAAATTCAGATACCCTTCTTGCCTCAAGTTTTTCCCCTGTCATTGAGATGTTTTCATGTCACAAAACCTGAAGCTGCTCTCTGCCACTCCAATCCTTTTTTTTTGTATCTGCATCTCTGTCAGCATATGACAGAAAGACAGATTATACTAATCAATGTCCTGCTGAAGGCACAGCATCTTGTTTGATGCTTATGAGATTTATGAGCTAAAATAAGTCCTGGTCAGCATAGATGCTACACTATTTCAAAAAATGCCATTGAGATCATCCCAGAATACCATTTTTCAAATTATGACAAATTATTTACAATCCCCATTTTGTGGCACTGGAACAGATGATAAAGTGTGTTCAGACATAAAGTGTGTTTGAAGGTTGTTCTGTCACCTCAGGATAAACAAAAGAATTTAGTGACATGAAGAAAGAGGTCATAGAGAAAGCCATGCAGGACAAGAGGAGAAATTGTTTAAAAGAAGACTAATAGCTTAATACACTTTCAGTTGTAAGTTTCTATTTATGTCCTTTTGTGATTTGCATCCTATAATAAATCTGTACTGTATACGTACCAGTAATACATAAACCATTACGTAAGTTCTCATCAGTTTATTCTGCTTTTGATTGTACCATCAATACAATGGGCCAAATGGTAATTGTCAACTAGTAAAAACTGGAGAAGCTTTACAGATCTCAACAGATCGATTTACACTGGTCAAGCACCTGCTTAGTTTTATTTTGTACATCAATCTCCTCACTTGATACCTCCAAACAGCTCTTGGGGAAAGGAAGGCGATTTAACATTTGCAGTCTAAGCAGGGATTTGTTTATTTTTTTTCGTAAGTAAAAGCTTATTATTATTATTTGAGGAGGAACAATAGCCCTAGAACTTACTCAAAGAGCAGCTCTCCAGCACACAGTTGCACATGAATATTTATCTGGCCGCATGTGAAAGCTCTGAGCATCTTGGCTATGCTTTTCTCCTTCAGCAAGATCTCCTCCTTTGTTGGGAGAGTGCTGCCATGGCAACGAAGGGCAGCAGAAGGCAAGGGGGCTGACAGGCATGTATATAAAGCAGGTTGGATTTTCAGGCTAATTAAAAGGTTTTGTGTTCTGGGTCACCTTGTAAACGAGATACAATGCTTAGAAAGCTGCGACCAAAGCTGCTCAGCAGAAAGTGGAGCAAATGCACAAAGGTTCTTCTGCTGTTTACCCTTTCTTGAACACAACCTGTAATTTGCATGGTAAGCAACAGAAATGGATTGACAAGATTGGTTGCGGGTCGTCTTGCTAAATGGAAAAATGTTGTTTTTATGAACAAGACTGCAAACCTTTTCTGGTTCTGATGAGTGCCTTGTATCCATGGACTTCTCAGAATTCTTTTGGCATACCTGCTAAAATACATTAAAATCAATTTTAACACAGCCTGAATTAAGTGGATTTGAGCAGCTCTGCAAGATAATGCTGCTTCAAAATATTTTGTCATCTTGATCAGTTCAGTTCTCAGTTTAAGATTGGCATCTTTTTTGATACATGTTGTACAGAAGAGGCATTTCTGTTTACCTGAAGAACATGCATGGAGGCAGCTGAAGCCCAGTCCCTACATTTCTTCCACCTGTGGCCTATGTTTATGCTTCTGATTTCCTTTATAAATCTGCAACATGAGCCATGCTTGCCGGCAGGAATATTGTGAAAATTCACATTTGCACTGCTCTTTAGAGGTGTTTCACCCTCACTCCTGTAATTGGTGCTTTTGGGCTGGTAGTGGTGGTTTTATTGGCTGTTATTGGGCTGGCAGTTTATACAGGCAGTAGGATTCAGTTTTGAAGTACTACTCCGCATAAATGAGCACCAAAAAGACTTTCACTCTTCCATACTGTACAGTGTGGATAGATGGTAGACTCAGACCACACTGGAGCCTCTTCATAATGTGGGTAGGAGTGCTGTGGGAACACATACCTGCAAACAGGACCCTAAGAGCACTACAGGTCCCCTCTCTAAATTTGCAGCCTGACAAACCTGCACACAGCACCCTGCACTTACACGTGAATACCTGCAAGCAGAATATTTTGCAGCTGATAGTGTTTACCCAGGATGTTGACAAGGACATCAGGACAGACTTCTGTCCCTCACAGGCTATTCCCAGCATGCCATTAACAAGACTTGCTCTGTTGTGGTTTTGGCTTTGTTCCTGTCCTCCTTTAGCAATGTGGATCAGCTGCCTGCAGAGAGAAAACACTGGATACAGTGAATCACTGCTTTGGTAACTCAGATCAGGTACATGACTGATAGAGTTTGTTCATAAATTTAGGGGTTATGAGGTTTAGTTTCCAGGTTACATCAGAACCACTGAGTCTAACATCTACCCTTGGACTCTCTAATTTATAGTGAAATGTTTTAACCCATCTCAAGTTTTATAACTTAGTCTAAGAATTCTGGTCTCCAATGCTAAGAATTTCACACAAATGTAATCAGGCTGGTAAGATGATCTAGTGTCTTCTACCATTATGTATTTCTTTCTAATTTTTTTTTTTTTTGGTTTAATGTTTGTAGTCACTCTGGTTTTGTATTTTTTTTATCCTACTTGCAACAAAACTAAATGCTGATGTTGTATAAGAGCCACAACGTATAAAAAACTGTACACAACTCAGGCAATATACAAAAAAAAACAGTCAGTTTGCATATTCTCTCCGCACTTATGGGGCAGCATCTTCCTTTAAGACACATTGGTCCTTTGAAACTAGCAAGCAATTTGCTGATCTTGTATCTAAAGGAGAAGCAGGCAGTAAATCAATGCCTGTACTCAGGTCCCTGGGCTCTACAGTTATTGCAAATACCTGCAAAATTAAGCAAGATTTTTATCCTACCATATAGAGTCAATTCAGACCAATGGGAGAATATTGTCAGTTCTTCAGGCAAATCTCCGTCTTTCATGCTGCACCTTCTGGTGCTGCCTCAGAACTGTCGCAAAGATGACTATAAAAATTAATCAGAGCAACCTTTTTGCCTGTCCTTCAAATTAATATCACCTCTACCAAAATACTGCTGCTTGTGCAATACATTTTTCTTTTGCTATGCCCAGAAGATAAATAGTAATTTGAAGCTATTTGTAATTATCGACGAGTCTTGAGGATGCCTTTTTTGAAGAGAATACATATCTGATTAACCATGTATTTGATTGTTAGGACTGCCTTTAACCAAACCCTTCTTGTTCTGCTGGTAACTGGACAAAATTCTATGGGAAGTGTTGTACAGTCTTCTAGCTCTTCAGTTTTCACTTGCAAAAAAATGGCCTAGAAAAATTGTTACCATTCACTGCGATTTTTAACATCTCTCTTGTGCTGCAGCTTTAATCTGTATGAATTTACTGAAGCACTGAGTAAAGAAAGCAGCTGTTACAGCCACTGGAGTTACAACATGACCAGAGCTTTCTGTTGAATACACAGAATTATAGTTCAATAAAAAGCTCCCAGGTTCTTACGTGAGACAATTTCAGTACTGTATGGTATGCACAGTACAGTATGGTGGTTAATTCATCAGTCTGAATGCTGCATAGCTCTGGTTCTGTGCAGTTAGATGACTGCATACCTGTATATTTAAATAGCATTTTATATGTATTTTCATTTAATTGTTAACATGCATCTGAAGTTATTCAACAGATTGTTTGTACAACTGCAGGGTGTGCCTGTTTGAACTTTTACACATTCATTTAAAAGTGTCTGTGTTCACTTTAACAGCACCAGAGTGAAGTACAGATAAGAAAAGGAAATGCCACAGCTGTGAGGCAGACATTCCTTTTTCTGTTCCTTTCAAAATGCATTTCATCTAGTTCCCAGGTGGTTTACAAGGGTGAGTTAACATAATACAATATTAAAACTTATTCTATTAAGCTGTTTTCAAAGTAAGCTTAATTTTATACCAGTGGTAAGAGGACTTACACAAAACAATGTGATTTTATGCAGGAGGATCCCTGGGCAGAGGAAGATGTCTTCATCATTCAGTCCAGTATTTGCTCTTAAAAAGCAGAGGTACCTGTGCTTTTTAAGAAGCTTCCATGTTGTCCATTGCCATCATGTATTGTAAAACGTCCTATTCATGTTTAGAGAAGATAATTTCATCTACTAAAAAAATATTGGACTGTTTTATATATGAAATCTAAACTGGCATATATTTTATGCAAATGTTTGTTTAAAAGGTGTGTGCACTGTCCTTTCCTGAAATGGCATGGTTCTGGAGAAATGAAACGTGTGCAGAAATATTTGTAGGACAAGCATCTGACTTGCCCAACAACATTTTTAATCCTGAAATAATAAAGAATAACTTTTCAATCATCCAGGAACAGCAAAAGCATGGTTATATAGAAGTAGTGCATATTAGAGAAAAGCTATCAAAATTTGGTACAGGGAAGGTTTTACATACATAAAAGAAAAGTTGTTGGACTTCTCTAAATCTGCTTGTGAGTTTTTGCACATCAGTGATGCACAGGTGAACCCATTCCCTGATGGCCTTCAACAAGATCCCTTCTTAAAGTATCTCGGGTTCTAGAAAGACAAATGAAAACTGGAAACAGCTCAGAGAAGAGTGGCAAGTATGATCTGAAGTACAAACCAGCTTCTGAATAGGTGGAGGAGCAGCTACACATAGTAGCCTTCAGCATGGAAAAAAAAAAAAAGGAAAGATGATTGGGAAGGAAATATTACAATAATCTAGATAATCACAGATGACATGAATAAGAGAGAAAGGAGATGCCTGCTCCCTATGTCTTCTGCTACAAGAACTAAAAATTAAATTAGTGGATGGCAGATTCAAAACAAATGGAAGCAGACATTTCTTCACATAATGCAAATAGGAGCTATGAAACTCCTTGTCATGAGATTTTACAGATGTCAGTTTAAAGTGGCACAAAGTGTTGCCCAACAAATTTATGGAGAAAAAAAATTCCATTGAGACTTATAAAGCTCAAAGGTAATACACATCCAGATGAGGATGTCCCTGTATGCTAAATCAGTGAAGGAGAGGGGAGAACACACAGAGTCACCTGTGTAAACTGGTACATGGTTTTGAGATCTCTGCCTGAGAATCCTCTATTCACATCTACCCTGTTTCTTCAGGATATTTGTATTCCTTGGCTGATGGTAAAGGTAACAAACCCAGCAATATTTCAGTGAGAAGCTCTGTAGCTGAAAGCAGGTAGGTTTAGACTACACATTTGGAAGAAAAATTTTAGTGTGAGGGACATTAAAGGACATTTTAGTGGTGGAACAGTGGCACAGGTTGCCCAGGGAAATTGTGGCTGCCTCCTCCCTGGAAGTGTTCAAGGCCAGACTGGATGGGGCCTTGAGCAACCTGGTCTGGTGGGAGGAGTCCCTGCCCATGCAGGAAGGTTGGAACTGGATGATTTTTAAGGTCCCTTCCAACCCAAACCATTCTATGATTCCATGATTCTAAAACATTTCCCTACAAAAATGGTACCTACCAGTGATTCCAGTGACAATTATAAATGTCTTTTTGTTTACTGATAAGGACTGAAAATTCCCATGACAGTCCAGAAGTGGCTTGGTATATATCACTACATCTACATAATTACAGGGATTTTGAATCCTTAGCAACATTCCAAATAAAAGTTTATGAACATCAACAATTAACATGCTATTTTTGCAGCAGAAATGGTAGCAGTATGACCCAGATTCCCATAATGCACTATGACAATAATTTCAAATTGCCTTTTCCCAGTTTATGATAACAGTAGCTTCATCTTCCTTTGAGGATTATTTGGAGAACTTCGTTTAATATAATGACCAAATTGCAAATACCAAGTAAATTAGACTCAAGTCAGATCTTCGGAAAAGGGAATATTATGTGCTATTTCTTAGCATATAAAGGGACTTCTCTTTCATGAGAAGAGAAAGAATTGGTTTGCATGATTTCATACTATGTAGAAAGATGTTTCTTTTTTACTGTCTGCATTACATCTTGTTGAGACTAAATACAATGTAGTTCTCAGTAAGAAATATGTCACAATACAGAAAACACAGATTTATGACTTCAATTAAGAGTATTAAAAGAGCTGTTACAGAAGTAACTTGCAATGTTTGGTCCTCCATTATTTTAATTAGGAAAATATACAGAAAGATCTTGAGCATATGGAAGTAATTGAAGTGCATGCAGTAAATGCAGTGTTCTCAGAGCAGGGCAGATTCTCATGTCACCTTGACTCTGTGCTCTGCAGAGCTGGAAGAACATCTGGCAACTGCCCAGAAAGGCTACAGCTATTAATCATAGTAAAGTATGAAATGACTTTGTGTTGAAACATAAGAATCCAGAAATATTCTTGGCAGCGATATTTCTCTTTTATTAACTTGCTGTTGAGCTCAGTATTTGGAACACTTATTACACTTTTTTTCAAGTCTTTGTTTATATAATTCATCTTTTAAACACAGTGATTTAGAGAGCTTTCAGTAAAACTGTGAGTTCAGTTATCAGTTTCTAACTGATCTAGTTAAAATCTTAAAGATCAGTGAGGACAAAAAGAAATAGATTGGATGGTTTATCTTCTCTGTTTCTATGATCACAGGAGAGTAAAAAATGAGATTACAGAACCTGGGATAACCTTATTGGAGTCATACAATAAGCACTTTCAATCGCTTAGGAACTGTGTTCAGTAAAGAAAGCAATTTATAAAAACATCACACCATAAAATACCTGTGAAATCATCAAACTATTACCACTACTTACCAGTACTTTATCAATCAACTGAATTGGAAAGTTGAATAAATGAAAAACAAACTGCTCTACCTAGAATGTTTTGGGGTGGGTTTTTTTGCATCAAGAGACTCTCTCCTGAATGGTATGCAAGTAACAGATTGCTTCAGGTGCACTGGTGCTTCATCTTATTCTGAAAACTGGCTAACAACCAAAGTGCCTGGATCTGCAGGAAACAAATTAGCAAGATTTATGGGATAGAGATACAAACAACTGATCAGCTTCTGTAATTACCTGTAATTACATTCTTTTCAAAATTATTATTATTATTTTCAAAAGTTTACTAAAATTTAGGGATACATTTGAAATTCTGTATGCTTACAGGCTTTCATACCTTCCTTTTAAATAAATGTGTGTTGCCCCTCTAATTGCTTCACACACTTTGTAGCCTGTCTGATGCTACAGAGTCAGAACCACAGAATGGCCTATGTTGGAAGGGACCTTAGAGATCATCTACTCCAATCAATGCATTATTCTGGCTATCTTTTCTTCCCTAAATCATGTATAAATTACAAGTTACCTCTCTTCCACATTATGCTCAATATAGACTCTTTGAGACATCTGCAATAATAGTAATATTTTGCATAGCTAGCCTAGAAATAGTAAGGGAAGCAGCATAAAATAATGCATTAAGACAGCATCAAAAATGTAGAACTGGAGCTGAGCAGAGCAGAGCATGAAACTTTATGGTTTAGTGAGGGGTTTTTTTCCACTTCTGGGTTTTTTTTGCCATTATTATTCCTGATATATCATAGAATCATAGAATGCCAGTTTGGATGGGATCTCAAGGATCATCTATTCATCCAACCTCTCTAAGTAAAAATATAGTTTGAATGAGGTGGCTTGGCACCCTGTCAAGATGAGTCTTAAAACTCATCTTAAAACTCTCAATGTGGGATAATACACCACATCCCTTGGGAGATTATTCCAATGTCTAATTGTTCTCATGCTTAAAATTTTTCTTCTGGAGTCTAGGAGCTGCATATATCCCCCAAGCCAAAAAAAAAAAAAAGAATATATATATATATATATATATATATATATATATATATGCTCTCTTATACAGACCCCCACAAAGCACACACCGCTGAGGTCCTGTGAGGATGTCACCTATAAGGAATGCTGTTCCCTAATCTCCACTATCTATCCCAGTCACCACGTTTACCATGACCACCTAGCTATCCCAGGGGAAGTGTTTGGTCCATGAGTTGTCTGTAAATCAACTCTTATTGAGCTAGGGAAGGCTGGGATCTCCCTCCCATCAGCAACCATGGATGTCAGTGTTATAGGGGTAACCATCCTCCCTGTAGCCAGTGCTGAAGTACTTACTCCATTAACTAACAACACCAAATTATACACTCATAGCACACACATCCCACACGCATTTAGGATGCTGTGGATTTTTCCCTCATGGCTTCCCACTGCTCCAGACTGATCTCTAAATCCTACGGGAAGCTGTGGCCAGCATGCAGAGGCAGACTGCAGACCTTCAGCCTTCTTAACATCTCCCACACCTGGAGTGATGCCAGCTCCCCAAAACCCTTCAGTGGGGACCTGGTGATTTATCAACCAGATGCAGCTAATTGTCACTGCCCACTCAGGGACTTATCCAGCAAGACATCAGCTGTTCAGCAGTTATAATACCCTTGCTCTCACTGACAGCTTCTGACTGTGTCACTCCCCTGTACGGAACACCATGACCACAACCTTGTTCCAGCACCTTTATGATTTATTCATCACTTTTAAGCTGGTTTGGGGGAGGAGAGCTGCACCATTGCTCAGCTGTGGGCAAGGCTGCTGCTGGAGCCCTGGTAGAAGCTCAGTTGGCTGCTGACAGCTCCAGTCAGCAGCAGTTTCAGCTGCTGAAACTCCATAGGAAAAACAAACACATCATCCACCAAAGGTTAGGGCTGACCAAGGCCATCAAAGAGGAACTGACCAGGGATGCAGCCTGTCACAGCTGGGTCTCATTCTGGTGAGACCACGACTGTGTGACACAGAGAGCATTCCCACAGCTTGCAGGAGCTCAGCTGCATTTTGCAACATCTCTCTCACTCACCCTCATCCTTGTAGAAGAAGATCTTGTAGAAATATGTCTTATAACCCATGGAGAAGCCAGGAGCACGTACACTTCTACAGCTAAAAGCAGTATAAAAAAAAGCTCTGGCCAAAAGGACGATTTTTTCTAAAAAGGTCCACTCATTCTTCACAAAATATGTAATGAAAATAATACTTTTTATTGTTTTGGGAAAATATTCTTCATTAATGCCCACTAAGCATGACTGGGTAACAATTCTTATGGAGTGGAAAAGGAAAGCAAGACACAGAAGGAAATGCACAGCCTGAGGAAAATATTATTTTACTATAATATAAAATATATATATTTATCACCCTAGTATGTTGCTTAATGCTTGAATTCAGAAGAGAAGAATCTTTGTTAATTGGAATAACAGTAGAATAAAATTTTAAAAGAAAAATTCCCTTGTGTTTTTATGGAATAGACCCTAGAGGCTACTGTGATTTTGGTTTGGACGTGTAAGAGTTGTTACTTGTTAGAATCCTTTGTTAGAGAATGTGCTCCTGTTTATTCTGCAAAAAAAATCAACTTACTCAACTACTTTAATAACATTGCAGTCACAGCATTAAGAACAGTGAGAAGAGAGAATGCACAGGGCCTTGCTGGGGTGTTACATAGCTGGCACCATCAAATCCATTGCATGGTGCCAATATCAGCAGAACACGGACAAAACTGAACGATGCTTCACAAAGAAATCAAATGCATAGATTTAGTCTGAGTCCTTAGCACAGCAATTATGGAGAGATGATGGGGTTGTAACAGCAACAAAATAAGCAGCCTTTTCTACAAGGTACAGGAGACTGCCTAACGCAAAAGCACATTGGTATTCCTGTGGAGTGATGTGAAGGCTGTAGCTGAGACAGAAAGGATGCTTACTGAACAATTCAGCTAATTTCAAGGGCTTCCCACACTAAGCCCACCAAAGCGTAGAAAATTTGACGATTCGATGAACACAGTTTCTCTTTCACCATCCTCTGCCAAAAAAAAAAAAAAAGTCTCATCTCTTCCTACCCTGCTGGTGCTCTTCAGAGGTGGAAAGTAGCAGGGTTGTGGAGAAATGATTCAGCTGCACAGCAGGCAGAGGGCAGCTGTGATGTACTGAAACAACACAAAGAACGTGGGGGTTTTCTTTCTGCTAAAGGAAGGGAATTTTCAGCACACACACAGACGTATTTTATATTCAGAAAGTTAAATGTTGAATTCTGTTCAGTGTTTTTTACATTCAAGGAACAAAGTCTCTTCCCAGCAAATCTGTAAGACTATTCCTTTCCTTCTCAATGCCTTCTTTTCCTACCAGCAGTAGGAGTAAATGCCTACATTGTAAGCTCTACTAATCCGTTTTTAGTTTCTACTGGAGGCAGAGCATGGAACATAGATATGGAAAGAACACATTACAAAAAAAGCCATACCATGTAAAGCTCACTAGCTCTGAGCTGCTCAACACAGAGATGGTCAGCAGATAGACTGACGGAGATATATGTGATGCTAAGCTCCACACAACATCTAGGATGTAATCCATGTGATGGTATTCTCACAGTACCAGCAGAACATTGTGTGATACTGTTAGAAATCAATATACCAGGCTCAAAATTCAAAGTAACCATATGTGCAAAAACTAATTTGAAAATGAGGACTTCATTTTAGAACAGCGTGTTTAAAACTAGTAATAGAGTGTTTAAACAAAAAATTGTAAGATAAAAGTTTTTGAATGGCACCACCACACAAGATTTTAATCTAAGGAGACAGCAGAATGTAAAACTGATTTTTTAAAAAAGAATAAAAAAAATATAAGGTCTCTCCTGGTTGAAAAAAACCTTATTCTTATGTAACAACATGTCTCTAAAGTTAACAGCTGGGATGTCATAGCTCATGTGAGGAACTGGAAACTGGGACTGAGATGCCCACTAAATGCAGCAGGCTTAGCAATGAATAGAGAAGATGCACTACCCAGAGGGAATTACTGCCAGAATTCAGTTCCTCCACAGGCCTCATCTTGGTTTCAAAGTAAACTTGACTTTGCATATACTTTAAACTGTTTCTGAGCCCAAACATCTTAAAAACTGCTCAGGCTCACAACTCAATGCCTTTAAAAGCAAATGAAAAAGCTTCTTGCAGCCTCTCTTCGGTACTAATCAATTTGCAATACAAAGAAGCAAAGACTCTTGCAGTGGTTAAACACCGCCCATCACCTGCAACATACTGCAACAAAAAAAAATCATTGTTGAGACTAAGTAGTCATAGAAAACAAAAAAGAAAAAAAATGGTTGGAAGGGGCTTCTGCAGGTTACCTACTTCAGCTGCCTGCTCCAAGAAGAGCTTATTTTTAAGTTATATCTGATTGCTCAAGGTTTTGTATGGGCAAGATGGAGAAATCTCTGCAGCAACCTTGAGCACCTGTTCCAGTGCCAACCCAGCCCAGAGTGAAGAACTCACTACTATCAAATCTCCTTCATTACAACTCGGATCAACTGCCTCTTGTCCTTGCTCTCAGTCCTTGCTCTCTTTTCAAGAAACACTTTACAGCAATCCATACAGATTTATTTTTTTCTGAATGGCAAAATCCTACTGTCAGAAAAGGGATGGAATGAGCCACAAGAAGTCACCCTGTTTCTTCCTCTGCCTTAAGACAGGGTCAACTGTATCAATATCTCATGAATGTTTGGAGGGAAGCTCAACAAGAAAGCTCTACCACTGCTTTGCTAGCCTTACAGTGATTGCTTTCTAATGCCTGATCCAAATTTCTCTTTCAGCAATTTTAGTCTCTACCCTTTATCCTTTAGATTCTTACAAACTATTATTATTTGAATCATAGAGTTGCAGAATCATATTGATTGGAAAAAGCCTCTGGAGTCCACCTATCCCAGCTGCTCCTCCAAGCAGAACCAGCTGCTACATTAGATCAGGCTGCTCAGGGCCCAGCCCACGGGGGTCTTCAAAACCTCCAAACCACTGTTGGAGGTTCTACCAGGGGTCTGGTCAACCTGTTCCAGTGCTTCACCAGGCAGGCTACCTATATCCAAACTAAATGCCAGCTTGCTTCACAAAGGAATCCTTCCTATGCATTGTTTTCATTTGATTTTTAGCCTGCTTTCATTTTTTTTTTTTTATCCTAATTTAAAAAATTAAATTAAAAATTAAAATTAAAAAAATTTTAAAAAAATTTAAAAAATTTTTAAAAAATTTTAAAAATTTTAAAAATTAAAAATTAAAAAAATTTAAAAATTTTAAAAATTTTAAAAATTAAAAATTAAAGCTATCAATGATACTCTAAAGCATTAGGAGAGCCACCCTGTAAAGTTTACAGATCCAAAAACCCAAATGGCAAGGACAGTCTTTTTTTTTTTTTACTAGGAGAATTTGCACAGAGTAATATATTTTAGAATGAGTTATAAGACTTCTGGACACACCAGTTTTTAAGCATGCTATTCCACCAAGCCTCTCAGTTCAAGAAGGACAAGAAACTGCTTGAAAGACTCCAGTGCAGAGCCACAAAGGCGATTATGGGAGTGAAACATCTCCCTTATGAGGAAAGGCTGAGGGAGCTGGGGCTCCTCAGTTTGGAGGAGACTGAGGGGTGCCTTTATTAATATTTATAAATATGTAAAGGGTGCATGTCAGAAGGATGGAGCCAACTTCTTCTCAGTGATGCCCAATGGTAGGACTATGGGTAACAAGTGCAAGCTGAACCACAGGAGGCTCCACCTAAATATAAGAAGGTTTTTCACTGTGAGGGTGACAGAGCACTGAACAGGCTGCCCAGTGAATTTATGGAATCTCCTTCTCTGGAGACATTCAAAACCTGCCTGGACACATTCCTGTGCGACCTTCTTTAGGTGACCCTGTCCTGGCAGGGGGGGTTGGACTCAATGGTCTTTCAATCACCCCTTCCAACCCCTAACATTCTGTGACACACACATTAGTATCAACCAGAATACTCCAGTATCCAGACCAGTCTCTACTGGCCTCTTGTCCCATAAACTTTCTCAGCTACACTTTGAACAGTTTCACTTGCCTTCTGCTGGCAGTTTTGCTCTCAAGCTCTGCTTCCCCTATTACACACGCCAGAAAAACCACACCAGTCTTACCTTCTTTGCTGGTGCCCTGTATCTACACCTCTTGCTAGTCACAAGCTTTACTTCAGTAGCTCCTGGGGACCACGGCACCACAGAAGACAAACAAAGGATGCTTTTACTTTATTGCTCTTTTCTGTCAGGTCAGCCCAGTAATATTGTGACAGGAAAAGTGATCAGTGGTGGAGCAAATACAAGAAAGACCAAATGAGCAGGCTACAGCAGGTTAGAATAGTGTAAGGTAACAAGTTTTAAATACAGAGGAACACCTAGCTTTCTGGTTTTCCTTGTTATGCCAAAGCTTAGTCTGGCATAGAGGTGCTTAGCAGTATGGATGGGCGTGGAAATGAAGGCATCAAAAACATGAATGCACCTAAATTCTCCTTAAGATCTTTATGGATGAGGACTTAGGTCTGCTATAGAGCACATGAATATAGCTCCATGAGCTCCTGCCCAAACCCACTAATTTTAGCATGTAAAAGAAAGTTAACAAAACAATAAATTCATCTGCTGGTGAAAAAAAAAAAAAAGAAAGTCAAGTTACAACTGGAGGGAAAAATGTAAGCACAAATGTTCAAGTTTTGCAAACCCCCAAGATTAAAAGAGCTCCCCTTGCCTCCACTGTAAAACTCACCTTCTACACACAGACTAAGCCTCTGGGCAGTGAACCCAACACGCTGTTCTGTGCTGGGACTGCCCTACTTATCACCAGTTAAAGATTACACAGATGAGTTTGCAGATAATCAGGAATCCGGTGACAATCACTGATCCCCAAAATCCCCTCCTTTAGGTGCTTAAAGTGACATTTTCCCCACGTAAGGGAAGCTTTCCCCTAAGACCCAAAATACCAAGCTGGCTGTTAAAAATTTATACCTGAAGATAATGTCAAGTTTCTATATACATTCTATTTCTATTACTATGATGCTGAGGAACGTGCTACTTTTCACAGCTATACAACAGGAAGGCAATTTAATTTTTTTTTCAAATTTTTATTCGACAACCTGCTTACAGAAAACGATCAGATTTAAACAGAAGCTTACATTAAACAAAATACTAATACTCTGAGAAGCTAAATGCCAAATAGGGTCACTTTCTCCATCCTCAGCCATCTGCACTGCAGCTCATACAGAAAAACAAAAGAATCTGAACATTTTCTTGGCTGCAGTTGACAGTGACACAAGAGGTACAGCCCTTGACAGGCTCCTGTTCAGTATAATTTGGCAAGATGAAAGCAGGCAATTGTTTATAATGTATTTTAAAAAAAAGGGGGGGGGGCTTGACATATTAAATAATAATCAAGTATAATAAATACATTTATCTTAAAAACAGATGAACCCACAATCCTGAAGCATACTTTTCACATGATAAAACCCATGATTTTCTGCTCTGGTAATGCACTTTGTGGAAAATGCTACGTATTGATGACTTGCAGACAATTTAATCTCCAAAGCCTTTCAGGAAAGATCACCATAAAAGTTTTCACTGCAACCTTTTACTCAACGTCTTCACAAAGATTCAGAAGTTTCTGACCACAACCATCAACAAGCATCAAGGTTTCTTTACAGTTCATCACTGCCAGTTTTAGTACAGTTTTTATGAAGGCTTGGATTCCCCGTCTCCAATGTTTGTAATTCACAGAACATCATCAGTTTACAAAATTCACATTTTTAAAGCCAACCAAGGCCAGCTTAAGGAGGAGGATCTTCTCCTCGAATAGCTTTGTACTTCGCCATGTCTTCTGGGAACACTTTTGTCAGTTCTTGAATTAATAGACTTTTAAATTTCTGGAAAGAAGAAATACAAATACATCATTTGCCCAATTTTTCTAGATTTCAGACAGTATTACCTATTGGGCAGTAACGTTTACAAGACAGTTCTACATTACAGTGACCTAAGAGAACAGGAGCCAAAAAACACCATCAAAACCACATGCACAAACACAGAAAGTTAAACGTACAAAATTCACCAAAAATGCTCCAGTGAAATCGACTAGGAAAGCACCAGGCAAACTAAAATGCTTTTAATTTCCCATAAATTAACTAGCATTTTCACCTAAGAAATACCAAGTAGTTGGACCTCTCTGGTAAATTCTGCTGCACTGGTATCTCTCTGACCTTGCTAAGCAAAGCTGATAAGGGACACATCCTCTTGATTTGATAGGGAATCCCCTCCACCTCAAAAAATGGAACTCATGCCTGGCTAAGAATACACAGTTCTTCCAACTTTTACAAGCACAGAGCATATTAAACAAAAGAAAAACTTAGGACACGTGAAGATGTTTACATTCTGCAGCACAAACTGCAATCCTCCACATTAATTTTAAGTTGGCTAAACAATGGTCTTAACAACAAACAGCCAGAAAAGGAAGTTCAGTCAGATTTAAGAAAGGGCTGCATTTTTCAGCAGTAATTACTGCTGTTAAACACACTGAAGTACAAGTTCAGAAAACTAAACACTAGCATACATTTTAAGTAATTTTATAAAAATCAGCTCATTGTAGTTACTGAGTACATTTGAGATTTTAATAACCTTAAGATCCATTCAAGACTGGAAAAATACCCATTCTCTTGTGC
This sequence comes from Heliangelus exortis, assembly GCF_036169615.1. Taxonomy (NCBI): domain Eukaryota; kingdom Metazoa; phylum Chordata; class Aves; order Apodiformes; family Trochilidae; genus Heliangelus; species Heliangelus exortis. Next base: position 80,859,021 of record NC_092423.1, on the reverse strand, counting down.
TTATTTCTGAATTCACACACATCACATTTACACCTCTCTAACTGTGGGAGGTACTCACTTGAATTCCAAATGAAAACACAAAAAAAGGTCCATAATGCTACATACAACCTGAATCAAAACAAAATCATAGAAACACCTCCATCTCCAAGTGAGGGATGAATTATAAGTTTCCATTCAAGAACGGGCTGCATTAGCATCAATGAAGCTGCAGGGACGCAGGGCAAGTCCTAATACAGATCACTTAATAAGGGAATTTAATAATTGCAAATGTGAACCCCCCCCTACATATTTAGAGAAAAGTAAAAACTTATCAAATACGTTATTACATGAGTACTTTTGTTATTCCTGGTTTACCTTCATTGTGTCAATTTTTCCTTTTACTTGCTCATTTTTAGCCAAAGCTCGCTCCAGACATTCCTTGGTGTAAAGCTGAGGATTGCGGCCTTGATCTATGTATCTGAAAATAGGAAAGATACTTCATCAATGATTATATTCCTCCTAGGTTCTTCTCCAAGGTACAGAATGCTTTGCCTTGCTGTCTTTTTTTACTACCACTATCTAAAATGTGTATTTAAAAAACATGGTTTAACTTGGCTATTTTCAGAAGTCAGCTCAAGGAAGACCAGACTTCCAAACAGCTGTCTTGGTATCCTGTTTTAAATCTTTGTTTCCAGAAAGCCTGGGGCTTTGAGAAAAAAAAGTATTAAAAGCAAACATAAAACTACCTGCTCCTCACAGGCAGCAAGCACAAATGAATGAAGAAAGATGGTCCTTTCCCAAGCAATTGAAAGGGTATTAACCATTAAGTAGCTTGGTTAGTACATGGGGAACAATAAGCACATGGGAATACAGCACCTTGCAATTCAAGGAGAAGGAGGAACTGTACATACCATACTTAAGGGTAAAAATTAACACTTATATCTGCAAACCTACAAGCCTCTTTTTGCTTTGCGATATAAGTGCCCGACAAAGGGAAATTCCACCACTGAATAAAGAAAACAGAACATTTAATATCGTAATAATACTCACAGATAAAGTGAGAGCCCACCTGAAAAAGATCTGTATAGCCAGTGATACACTAGAATAACAAACCAGTGACATTTGGACTTAAAAGAAACACCAGTAAATTAACTTGCCAGTAAAAAAAAAAAATATCATCAAAGCAGTACAGCTCTCTCTCTGCTACTGTTTTGTTTTTTTAACATTTTAATCCTAAATGCCAAAAAAAGGACTAGCAAACCTGAAACAAAACAAATATTTAAGTACTGGACTGTTTGGTTTTTTTCCCCCTCCAACTTTAAATCCTGATTCCAACCTAATGTAAAAGTATATTTCCAAAGCAAAAGCCTCCTTACTAAATCACTAGATTCAGCAAAATCAATATTACTGCCTATATATCTAGAATCAATATAAATGAGAAAAAAAATATAAAAATCTTCTCTTACCCTTCTGCCTCCTCAGAGGCTAAAGGTACTTCTTACTTTCTTCTGCCTGCTGACATTAGCAGAGGCACTCAGAAAATGGAGTTTAAGAAACAAGCAGTCCTCAGGGAAAACACCCCTGCTGCAGAGACACAGTACCCCACATCATACCTACTACAGCACCTTCCCTGCCAAGTACAAAGTTACTTACTCAAAAACCTCCAAGGGCACGCTGATATCGTGAAGCTGCTGCCGGCATTTGTCGATATCCTGCAAGCCCGTCACCATGAAATTCCTGTAACATGAAAACAGGTGGGTTTTAGCCAAAAAGGGCTGTAACTATGCGGCTGCCAGGCCGACGACACAAATCCCAGCGACGGAGACCCCAGCAAACTTCCCCATCACTCCTCCCCCGCTCGGCTACGGATGAAGAGCGACAGAACCGCCGGCGAGGTCCTCTGGTACCTTGAGGTACCAGAATGGGGTCGGGTGAGAGGAATTCGGGAGGCGGCGGGGCGGCCAAGGCCCCGCACGGCCAGGCCCGGTAAGGGTAAGGAGTGGGCGGGAAGGCGAGCTCCTTACAACTTCTGGTTGAGACCAGCCTGGCTGCTGGGCTGAAAATCGCTGACGATAATGCCGAGCTGCCGGATGTTCTCCACGAACTTTTCCAGGTGTTCCTCCAGAGAGTCGAACTTCTCCGCCATCGCCATCACCGCCACCTCCCCACCTCTTCCGGACACCTGCGCATGCGCAGAACACCGCACGCAAGCAGGCTACGGTCACGCCCCCTCTTACACAAGCCACGCCCCTTGCTCGCAAGCCACGCCCCCTTAGCATAAGCCCCGCCCCCTGTCTCCTTCCCCCCCGCCCCCCGGGCACCGGTGGGAAGGGGGAGGGCGCAGCTCAAATCCAACGCTGAAAAAATTTCTTGGCCTTCTGACAAGTCCCTCCCCAGCTTTCCTGTAGCCCCCGTCAGGTATTGGAAGGCTGCTATAAGGGCTTCCCGGAGCCTTCTCCTTTCCAGGCTGAACAACCCCAGCTCTCTCAGCCTGTCCTCACAGGAGAGGAGTTCCAGCCCCCTGATGTATCCCTTCTCTAGACTCTCTCTGAGACCTCCCTATCCTTCTTGTGTTGAGAGTCCTGGAACTGGACACAGATTTTTTAAGTGTCTTTCTTCTTGACTTCTTAAAGAATTAGTCTTTCCTGCCGGTCCGCTCCTATAAAACTGCTATAAGTGACCCTTAACTGCTTTTTTTGTGAATTACCCTTTTCTCTGTCCTCAACAAATATTAATACATGGCTTGGATTTGTAGATCATCGGTTGGATTCTCTCTGCTTTTCAGTGGTTCCACTTCCAGCCTTGCAGAGACGTAAAGTTTTTCCTCGTTTTCAGACCCATTCAAAACTTGTGTCTCCACCCTTACCCTGCACCTGAGGGTTCAACTCCAGCCCTGGTCCATTCACAGTGCAGATCCTGCTCTTCAAAGATTTTTAAAAAGGGGGCTTCAGGCTTTTTCTCATGCTGCCCCTTATTGCTAGGTGAGGCTGCCTGTGAACATCCTACCACTTCACTACATCCCATCAAATTCCTCATTAAATTATTTGCCTACCTTGTGCACAGCTGCAAGCTGCTGCCTGCTGGGACAGGCTCTGGGATAGGGATTGTATCTGGGAAGTCCTTAGCACCAGAGGACCTAACTCATGGGCCAAGGTCAGACCTTCATCTGGGATGCAGGTAACTGCTTAGATCTAAAAAGTAGATATTTTCTGCCTGTCTCACTCCCCATGTCTGAGCAGTAGATATGCTCAGCCCATTGCTGATCCCACTCACAAAGGGAGCCCTCAGACTACCCTTCATTCTGGTAATGAAATTCACACCCAGAGTTCAGGATACCTGGATTTCAGTCTCTCTTTTTTTACCAACAAGTATCAGAGCCTACAAAAAGCCCTGACCCTAGAGGCTGGGATATATTTGGCAGCAGAGTCCATTCAGTCCCTGTGATTGTTCTACTTTGTGCAAAAAGTATTGTCTGAGACAGGGTTTGGCATAGCACACTAAAAGAAATGGAGGAACCAGTGACTGATTATCTGATAAGGGCTCATTATCTTCCCCACCTGTCTTATATCTGCTAATTATGAGTGTTTTCTAAACTGCATAAGAAATAGAGGTGGTAACTGACAGAAGTGAACTTGATAATAAAAACCACAATGAAACTATCTGTGAAATGGCAAAATATCAGTCTATATTCAATGATCATTTTCCCTGGGGGAAGATTATCTGGCGTGTTTCAATTCCCATGACACACACATGCATGTGTGTTTTATAAATACCTTATTCCAGTGTGATATTCAGTCAATAGATGCTATGTATTTTATGCAATTGTATCATAATGTGTGACCATTTCTGTTCCACAATGCAAGCCACCAGATTTATTTTTTTTTCCTTATGTTGTTGGCGTTTTTTCCACTTAGGTTATCGATGACAACAACAAAAATGTAAAAAACCCTTTAGTGGTCAATTTTTGGTCTGGGTTACCATACTAGTTCAGTAGCAGAAAGTTGGATCTTTGCTAAATATAGAGCACTGTTTGAGAGTTCATAAGATTAAGTACACTAACCCAAAATTTTTTAAAAAGTGACTGTAAAGAGCACCAATTATTAAAGAAAATACAGTACTGCACAAATGTGAAACTGTAAAAACAATCCTAGGCTGCAAAAAGCAATCAATCAGTTCTAGGCCTTGACAAGTATTGTCATCCTATTATAAAATAAATCCATTGTCTATTGAACAGCTGACCATCCTGTTTCTATAGTTGGCAGAATGTTCTCTGGACAGGAGAAGTCCCGGGATTAAAAGATTTTAATACAAGTACTTTGCCCCGATCACATGAGAACCTTTGGTCTGAGGAACAGGATAGCTTTCTCTAATATTTGGGAAAGAACAATGTGGACTATGGTGTACTTACCAGATTAGATCTGAATATGAGGAACACGGGGCTGGAAATTTGAAAGAACAATCTAACTACATGTGATTGTGTCAGACATTGCTCTGCAGTCACAAGAAGAGGGGATTCAAACAAAAGAGTTGTTTTATGTCAGTCTTTCCTTATGGGAAAACACATTCATCAAAAGTACAGAGCAGAATAACTTGCTTTAAATTCAGTAACAAAAATGGGCATTGAGGTACTGTTAAAACTGCCTCTCATGCCTCTTTGTGGGAAAGCCTTTGGCTGCTGGAACTGAGCAGCCTCCATGTCTGGCTTGCTTGTGATGACTAAAATCTGAGAGATGTTCATTGCCACACCTCATTCAGGTAGATTATCTGACAGAAAAAAATAATAGAAGTTGGGCAGCAAATGCAGAGATATCCATCTCATCTTAAATCTCATGTATTTTTACTAGGCTGGCTAAATTAATGAATTTTGTTAGATAAATGTGCACAGTGTTTTGAAGATCCAAAATTGCCATAAATATATTATAGTTGTTAATTTTTCTCATGATCACCAATTTGGGCAGTGTTTTCCTGTTCGGGGAAGAAAAAAGTAAAACAAAGAAATTTGTGCCATGAAAGGGAAAGTAAAAGGGAAGGGGGGGGGGGGGGGATGTCTGAGAGATAGCTCTATAGATCAGTAGGTACATCGAGACAGAAAGTCTGAGAAAGAAAATACCATGGTTCATGATGTAAGTACCCGTATTGCATTCCTATCCTGATTTCCATGCAAAGGTCAGGGAATGATTGCCTTGTAAACTGGACATCTGCACTGGGGAGTTAAGTAGGGTTTGTAAAAAAGGATAGAATGAAAAGCTATGTGGACCAATTTGGGATATGACCCCTATGGGAAGAGTAGCACAGATTACATAAAAGAAAATCCTGTTTTGTAAACCTCTAATGAATTTTTCAAGGGGTCAGCAAGCATGTGGATAACAGTGATCTGTCTGATACAATCTACTTGAATATCCCAGTTGGCTTTTGGTGAAATCCTTAACCAAAGTCTGTTAAGGAACTAAAGCAGTAGAATAAGGGGAGAAATCCACAGCTGAATAAAGGACTCACTGTCATATAGGAAATGCAGGATAGGGACAAACATTTAGTTCTTTCAGTAGATAAATGTTATTTATGGAGTTCTACAGGGAACTGGGCTGAAAATTGGGCCATTCAATGTGTTCATAGATGACCTAGAAAAGAGAGAGAGATCAGATGGTGCAATGAGAAAATTGGCTTATGAGAAAATTTATTTGTTGACTAAAGATGGATACAGGTTACAGAAAACTGTAAAAGGACCTGAAAAGGTGTGGTGGATGGCAACAAAATGTCAAAAGTAATTCAGACAGGTAACGTAAAGAAATCCACATAGCAAGCAAAAAAATCGTACTTCCCTTTGAAGTTTATGGCCTCTTGACATTACCATACAGAAGCAGGACTCAAATATTGCAACAGAAAGTTCCATCAAAACATCATCTCAGTGTTCAGTGCTGCTCAGAAGTCACATAGAGAGTTAGGAATTTTTAGGAAAGGAATTTGACAACAAAGAAGAAAATGTAATTTTGCTCCTGGGTGGATTCACCCCCTCCCTAGATACCGTGGCTTTGTCATGCAAGGTTTATCAGCCTCGTAGAATTATGTGTCAATGGACACCATGGAGAGGAAAAGCTTAGTTGGGTTGAAGGGGAGATGGGACAATGCTTGGTAGAGAGCTGGGGAGAGGTAGGTAAACCACACCTGCTCAGGAAATTCCGTGAACCTGAAGGTAGTCCAAGCTCAGCAGCATTGTCAGGAGTGGTCTCATAGATGTTTTTCTCATCCTCACTCTTTAGCATATGCTTCTGATTACTGCTGAGCACAGGATACTGGCCCAGATGGAGCCTTTATCTGAATCTGTGTGGTTACTGTTATGAAGTCCTCTGGGCCTGAATTGTCAAAGAATGGCCTGTGCTGTGTAGGATGAAGACAGATTGCATGGTGGTTTCTTACCAAGCAGAGCATAAAAAGGTCAATTTGAGACTGTTTATGTGGCCTTCAGGTCTGGAAAAAGCTCAGTTGGCTACTTTCTTATTTGATGGTATCTATACTCCAGATGAATTACTTTCCCTGTATAATATGGCACAATGAAGTGTTTAAGATTAGTTACTGAAAGTGCTGGTGTAGTCACTTTTTCTTCTCAGAAATATAAAAAGCAACAAATAATTAATCTCTTTGCCCATTTCTAGAACACTGATTCTTCTCTTAGCTCCCACTTTCTACTGCTGGCCAGCAGAGGGGAAGGACTGAATAAAAAAAATGAAACACATTGTGTTCCAACAATGTACGTTCTCTTTCTCCAATCTTATCACTTCCTGCCTTTGGCTTCCTTACTGTTTTCTTCTGCATGATTTTATCTAATGCACCAATCACTTCTTCCTTGTTCTGCAGACCCAGAAGTGAACACTGACATTTCAGATCATTAACTGGGAGCATAACCTGCCTAAGAATTCCATTTTATGAGCCAGCTACACTTCTTTGTTTTAATTACAGCTAGTGATAAGCAAAAGACAAACAGAGAAGATAGATGTGAGCAGTACAGAGAATAACATTTAGCTGCTCTTGATATATCAGGCTGATGGTATTTATGTTCAGGATATTCAGAAACATGCTGTATTTTCGCATCTTATTACATCAAAATAATGTGATACAATAAAATGAACAATTTTAAAAAATCCCATTATTCAGTTGAATAAGAAATATAATTATAGTTTCCATACAGATTTGGTATTTAGCAACTTGCTCATTAATGACTTGAAATAATACTCATAGTGCCATAAATTAGCAGGATGATGAGTTTATGCATCATGGCTGGATGTGAGTCTTACAGAGATCATCTGAACTTATTTATTTAAGAAGCAGCGGGATTAGGCTTTTGTTCACAGAAGAGTTTGTGCTCTTCCAAGCGCTGTAGATCTTGAGATGTTCTGGGACCTGATCCAAAGATTACTGAACCCCATGAGAGTCTTTCTATTGATAGTAAAGGATATTGGATGACAGAGTCCTTTCTCACAACTCTGGCTCTAACGAGGTCAGCAAGACACAGTAAAGGAGTTTTATGTATGTTTTGGGACAGGAATATTATTTACATAGCATAATGACAATTCATCCAGATCTGCAACAGTGAGAACTTTTATTTCATAGTACCCTTAATATCCCTTAAAGAATTAATTCTTAATTTTATGTTTTAAAAATGTACTCAGAAATCAATAGAATTATCTGGGTTTTTTTTCCCAGAAGTATTAGTCTCAATCATCAGACTCAGTTTCTATTGCATCCATATTGCTTCTATATATCATTTAAACCAAAATTAAGATCTATTCTTTTGAGATGAAGAATTGCTTTCACTATTTATCGAATAGTTTCATATTAACTTTTTTTCACAGGTGTGAGAAATACACATATACATATATATTGATCTCAGCATCCAAGTTGTGCTGAGCCCTGGCTACAGCCAGTACAGAGCTAGGGGCAGCGTTGCCTTGGGGCTGGGAGTGGGCTCCTGGGGCTTGCAAAGTGTGGTGCAGGGGAGGCTGTGATCACTGAGTGCTACAGACTTCTGCCTGATCAACATCAAGGGTCTTATGTTCACTAGAACATCCTGCAAGCTGCCTCCAGTTCAAACTGGGACTTACAAGTCTTGCAAGCTACTTCAGAACCATTCAGGTTCACACCCATCACACTGTGCAAGCATGTGGGCACCTGTAGGCTGTGGGGGGACATCGTAACACAGTGGGGCAAAAGGTTTAAATATATAGCTCTAAAGGAGCTATACATCTATCCTGTCATATGGATATTTTACACAAAAATATATACAGCTGGCTCCAATATTCCTCATCATGTAGGTAGGTATTCTTCCCTACAGGCACTAAGAGGCGGACAGGCATTGAGCTGAAGACCCTGTCTGCTGTTCTTTGGGGGGCAGTTCAAGTAACTCTTCAATTTTAAACTCATTCTTCACTCTCTTGTGTGTTCATATCACACTCTCTACAATCTTCCCGTATTGCTGGGAAAGAGACTTTACTGTTCATGTCCAGCATCCAGTCTTTAAATAGGTTTTACTTACAGAAGTCACCTGAGGAAGACTCTAATTTATAGCTATTGATTCTTTCCCCATGTCTGTCTACCTGATGGACAAGTGCTTTATTGTCCAGTTAGTTTCTTTCTGATATATCTATTCTGTGCTTTAATCAAATAATTGAATCATCTCTCAGGCTTCTATATGATAAATTAAACATACTGAACTCTTTACATCATTTTCTTTAATGACTTCCATCTTTTTCAGTGTTTCTACTTTTTTAATATCATCAGAAAAGGAAAGCTGACCTGCACATCAAAATGTGGTATTGGTCTCTGCAGATGTATTGGTCCCATCCTGCTGATGCACTGCAGGACTGCAAAATTCCTCCTTGCTACAGGATTCCACAGGCAGCTTGTGCTGATACAGTACATTATAACCCCTAATTTCCTTTAAAGCTTGTCACTACAGTGAGTATAGTCTCCAGTATTTAGATCCTTTCCGACCCAAACCGTTCGATGATTCTGTGATTCAGTTAAGTGAACTTGCACAACTCGCTCCTAGTAAGATGACTTTCCAAATTGTTTTTTTATTAAAATACGTTTATTTTACAAACACAACTATTCAGTTGAGTCTTCCTCCACACTATTTAACATTTCACTGGCCTTTCTGTATGATCTTTCTTTTATTTGCAATTTTATATTTACCTCCAAATCATCAATATGACTATTAAATTATGCCAGTAGCAGTCCCCCAGGGAACTCTGCTGACTGTATTGCCAAATAAAAACCTACTAGGGAACAGCCTGAGGGGCAGATCACCTGGTCTGCCACGTTGCTCCCAAAAGTTATTTAGAGTGATTTAGCCTGAAATGAATTTCAGATGAAGCCTGGTATAAGGGATTGCTCCAGGGTATTACTTTTACAAACTGGATGGATAAGATTGTGTCAGATTTGCCTTGCTCTAGCCTACTAGTCCAACACTTACCCAAGAGGCCTCATGTCTCTGCATGTCTCCACAAGCCCTGGCTCAGGCTATACCACATACACCTCTATCATCGTATTATAAAAAACATTTTCATGGTCATTCAGTGTCCACCACTTTCCAAGAGGGCACCTGTAATCATAGCAAGGGCTCTCAGATTGCCTTCTGTACTGTGAAGGCAGGAAAAGCCCTCTTGTGTTGACCATATAGCTTGGCTCTCCTCTGTGCTTACGGCTTCCTTTCTGCTCCCCAGCACAGGTCTTTAGACAAAACCTTAGAGCACTGCTATGTCCACAGCCCTGGGGAATTCCTGGTGGCCCTCCTGCCCAGCGTTATTTTTCTGGGATATGGTTTCTGTTAAGTTCAGGAAAAACACCTCTGAAAAAAAAAATGTGTCCTAGAGAAGGAGGTGTTGGCAGAGAAAATCAGGATCAGCAACAGTTCACCATGGTGTGTCAAGCACTGGGGACCAATGTATCTTCCTTGATTCTCTTCCTTCCAAGGACACTTCTGAATGGCAGCTGCAAGCTCTGCCTGATCTCACCTTGGTAGGCACATACTGTGTGCCAGAGGATGGAGAAACAGAAAACATGGAGTGACAGAGGAGACTGATCATGCACAGGTAGGGAACAACCTGCTCTGGTGCCAGGAAAAGGCTGAGGGAAGAGGAAGAGACCATCTGTTCCCAGAACAGGAGGAAATAAAATAAGATTAACTTATTAAGAAATTGTTTAGTCTCCTGCCTGCTCAAGACCCTGGTGCTGCTGTGCTGACATCAACCCTTCCACTCTCTGTCTTCTCTTTGCAACCAGAACCACAGATGTGCTTACAGCCTCCTTGGATGGATACCACAGGCATAGAGATGAGGCCTTGGCCAAACCTCATGAGACACTTTTAAAATTAACCATGCCTTACCTAGAAGCCTGGATAGATCCTCTCCTGGTTGCCACATATTTTTCTACTCTTGCATTCCATATAGAAATGCCATCACTGGCTTAGGGTTCAAGAATATGTATGATTCTTGTGGCAAAGTTTGCAAGGGTGGGTGCAGGTAGATGAAGACTCAGTTTAAACCACTATCCAGCTCTGTGGCTATGACTGTATGCCATGAAGGTGAAGTAAACACCTTGAACTTGGCAGCACTCCTCCCCACTAGAAAATGTCTGTCTTTATTTGTCAGTGGTTAGAAGACACCAAGCTGGGTAGCTGGTAGAGTGGTTTATCTTAGTCCTGCACTATAAACAAGCTCCCAGACCCTGCTTTGTGGGTCATGGGTGGATGTTCTCAGAGGCTGACATGGGAAGTGGAGGCAAAATGTTTGGGCTGAGGGAAAGTAGGTAAAATCCAGAAATCATATTGGCAGTTTTCAGTAGACTGTCAGCCTCATGAAAGGTAGCAGTTTTATGAGTGTTCATGGAGCATTGTGCATCTTGTACATGATTTGTGTCACAGAGGTATGGAGGCAGATTCTAGTAGATGCTAGGTTGCTGAGCATCAATCAGTTCAGCATCAGAAGGGTTCATGTGGCTTATCTGGGTCTGGCAATCCCAGCCATGGTATAGCCAGGTTTGGTATTACAAAGTGGCAGAAGCATGCCTTTCAATAACAGCAAAAAAATCTGAAATCACCAACCAGCATTTTTGCATAAGGCGCAATGAGAATATAAAGCATATATTGGGGATAAGCTGAGTGTCACCACCACACAAATGGCTGGGCAAAAGAATGTGCCACAGAGATTGCAGATGTTTAGAGGTAAGTCTACACATGTATCTGAAAATGGCTGGAACAAGTAAGCAACACTTGGTACATCATAGATACACTCAGATGTCATGAAGGCTGATGTCAGTGGATGAGAAAGAGCCAGGCCTTGCTGGGAAGGGCAGACTGAGGCATCATACAGCATGCAAACTGTGAAGGCAGTAGTGTTGCATGTGATTTTGCTGTGTTAGCCAACTATGACTCAGTGGTTGTGTTTAGAGCAAGCACTAAATACAACCACTGTTGTATTTGTGGTTTAAGTCTACAATAGACTTGATTTAATCTGCTTTGAAGGCATATTTTAAACCAAAGATTTTCTGTTTCTATTTCCCCTATCTGAGGCTGGAAACAAGGATGTCCAGGGTCATCCACTCTGTCTCAGGCAGCCAGATAAAGTAGTATTGTTTAGAAACCAAAGCTATTACTGATTTCTTCTAATACAGTTAATTGCAACATACTAGCTTCCACAGGAACAACCAAGTGTGAATCAGCTAGATGACATTTGCTCTCTGCACAGCAGCCCAGTGACTGTGGTACTTCCTGCTGCTTCCAGGACTTCCAGCATAGGTTTGTTCCTCCTGTCCTCTTGTAGAGGATGTTGCAGGAGAATGAGGGTGTTGTTGCTAAACCTAACAGAGAAAAGCCTTCATCCTTTGGCTTGCTAATGAGAAACCCAGCAGCCAATCTACAACTATGTATACAGCATCTGATAATCCACAACCTCTGTGTACATCTTCATGAGTGCAGAGAGGGTAGAAAAGGACCACTGACCTGCACGGATCCCACAGGAGGAGAAAAAGCTTTCTTCCTACAGCACCTGTGGCTGCAGCTACAGAGTCACAGAAGAAAAATCATCAGGACACCAAACCAATTGTTCTTTGCATGTTATGCAACACTGCTCACTAGATTCCTGCCATCCCTACTTCCAGAAAACAAAGGAGCTACCACCACAAGATGTATTTCTGGAACCTAAGTGGTGAAGCACATGAGTGTTATCTAAACATAAAAAGGACCAGTGTTGCATGTCTGATGCTATCAATTTAGTTGCTGTTCTCACCATGCCCATGGATAACTCTGCTGACTGTGAATGCTGTCATTAGTTGGTCCTGTTAACATAATACAGGCCTTGTCTTTGTCAAATTCCAAAATGTTCTGGAGCAACATTTCTGTAACTTTCTGTAGATATGGCCTTGTTCAGGGACTACCTGGCTTCCTAGGACTCCTTTGAGTAAACAATGTACTCATCTCTCCAGCCAAGGACCAGTGAACAACCAGCTGATGGCAGCAACAGCTTTTCCAAGATCAGGGTGTGAGGGCTTGATCACAGTGCCTAAGGACAGTGTATGACAATGTATTTAAATACACGCTCCTCACTTTTAAGGAACTGAGCCATTGACACTAATCTTGCAACTAGTCTATCTATTTTTAAAAGAATTTAATTTCACTAATCCTTTTTCACTCCCCTTGACCTTTTTCCATAGTAGTTTGGGATTTATAATAGCCATGTCAAAATGGGAAGGTAAAGCATGTCTCCCATTATTGTGATGACAGTGCTGATGCTAAGATCTGAGGGAAAAGGAGGAATAGTTCATTACCTGTAAATGCATTGCAATTGACCTTTCTTATGTGTGCTATAAAGAGGAAAATGAGAGAATATGGTGAGATTTAAGGGAACACAAAGGTAAAGGATTGACCTGAGTCAAAGCAAAAGTGTTAAGCAGACATCAAAGTTGTGTGAGTGCTGTTCTGGGATCCAAATGTGATCTTATCATCATCTTACATCAAGGTTCTAATCTTTACTAAAAGTACCCCATCTTTACTAAAAGTACCTCATTGAGTGCCATCATCAGTCACATCTGCCCTTTTCTTTTTAAAGCTGCATCACTCCGGCAACACATCCTTTTTATTCCTTCTGCAAACATACTCTTCTTTATTTATCTCTTCTTTCTTTGTCTACTCCTTCAGTTTTATGTAAAAAATCCTTATCATTGGGCCCTCAGCACATGACTTTGTACTATTGAACTTTACCCTGTTCAGGTGAGGTCTGCGATGCAGCTTTAAAGCTTCAGGAGCCAAAAATTATTTGATGGCACCATAAAATATTTGAGACTAAATTACTGAAATTCCAGTATTTTGCCTTTAAAGCTGGACTCAATGGGTCTGATTGTCTCCTTGTGTTACCTTAGTGTGGTGCTCACTGACTTCCATCTGTTACTTAGATGACCCAGAGTCTCAGTGCCTTTGTCTAGCTGGGGGTTAACCTGGCACTGGTGATAAACCACATTTATCTGGCCCTTTGGTGCACTGGAGACCCAGGACACTGGAGCACCCAGAGTGCTGCTATCAGGCTCAGCCTCTGTGCACTGACAGGTCTGGGCAGCAACCTTGGGCAGCTTCATGTGAAGCAGACTGCAGCTGATGCAGGACACCCCTCAGGCTCTTCTTGGCTCTTTAGAGCCATCCATCACTAGCTGGAGACTCTGCAAAAACTGGGGATACCTAGACCTCAGGTGAATATTGTTTTCTTCACTTAGAAGAGGGAAAGCTGTGAGGCCTCAATGGTGGCCCTGGTTCTCTGGGTACGTACAGGAACTCAGAAAAGTTCATCATCTCAGATCTCTAGAAATTCTAGCCAGAAAATCCAGAAAGTCACTGTCTGCAATGACAAGCACAAACTTTTGCATCCAGAGTAGAGTAACCATTATGTAGATGCCATTCCATGAGGTACAGATTCCTTACTGAGAAGCTACAGAATGACTGGGAAGGTGACAGTGTAAGATAAAAATGTGTCCAGAAGATGTCAAGGCTGAAATGGAACAAGGTAAAAGATGCATAGTACCTTTATTTTGTGATAAATTTATTAGCAATTTCTGTGTTTTAGAGTAAGACTTTTCTTGGGATTGCTGACCATGTAATTTGTGCATGAGTGCAAGAATTTAAGAATATTTGTGTGTGTGTATAAAATGGTCACCTCTGGCACAAAGTTCCCTGATTTGAAATTCCTGGCTGCAAATCTCTTTTTTAGTCAATAAACAGCAGCACACAAAGGTGAACATCTTGAACATAAAAAGCCTTTTCTGAATATTTCCAGTGCTCGACAGACTTTAAAAGCAGATAGACAATCATATTCTCCAGGGATATTGTTTACCTTGCTCAATTTCAAAAACTGCTGTGGTAATGGAATGGCTATTCATTTATCCTATGTATTCATTTACCCAGGTAGCCTTTGCATTTACCTGGGCTTATCATGTCCGTGCAGGAGAGGTTACCTCTAGTATTTTGTTTAACTCGGTGAAAAAGATAAGGAATGTAAGATGGACTTCCAACACTGAGGAAGGTAACTTGGAGCATGTGTCAGCAGTGACATAGGGACTGCACCTGCACCTCTATGGGCTTTTCTTCATTCTTGATGCTTATTGCTGGAAATGCTTTTCCTCTGAATATCCCTTTAAAAGTAAAAAATATTGTCACTATGTGGGATGAAAAGAGACAGGCAAATAATTAATAATCAAAGGTACCCAGTGAGACCCTAGTAAGGCTTGGGATTACTCAGTCAAGCAAAGGAGGGTAAAATGAGTAATTAGCTTGTTTGATGGGAAAGTGTGTGCTTGCAGTCTTACAAATAATTTGCTATATAACCCCCCTTTTGATTCTATAAAGGAAGTTGTGTCCCATGTTATAAAGGAAATCAGTGGTGCCTACCAGGCTGATCTAGGTAAGTAACTCTTAAGAATGCCAGGTCTAGAAACTGTCCTAGTTCTGCTATATAATCCGAATACATAAAAGCTAAAATTTTAATGCCAGCTGTAACCCCCTACCTCTATTCCTGCAAAGGAAGGAAAAAAAAACCAACAAAACCAAACAGAGGACAAATCATGCATGCAAACGAATAAAATCTATCCCAACTACAATGAAAGCCCTGAGGCATGGAATTATTATAACTATAATGCAAATTGACAGTGATTTAATCTGTTTTCTCACAAATGTGGAGATACTGACATGTCAGATGCCCAGGGTGTTATAATATAACATTAATCTTCTATCTTCAGGCATTTTCCTATTCCATTGTGTTGTACAATTATGTCCACAGCTTCTCAGACTCTGTCCTACAAGACTGAAAGGTACTGCTTCCAGTGCTTTGGAGAGTATTTGAGCCCTTCATTCATCAGATAGCTGAAAGCCTTTAGATTTCAAGTCCAAATGTATTCAGGATTACTCACTGTACAGTCATTTGATCATGTGATGAAGTCAATATCCCTCTCTGACATTTACTTCTCAAATATATTTATTAAGTGTACCACACCCTAGCTGAGTCTTTGCTGGTCTACAGTAAACAAGACGAGCTTCTAATTCTCCAAAGAAGATGTACATTTTGTTCCCCTAATCACTCTAGAAATGCTTCTTTGCACTTGCTCAATTTAAATAACATTTTCTAATATATTCAGGCCTTAAAATTCTGATGCTTTTAAGTAGAAGCAAACAATACACATCTGAGCTTTTCGCTGAGCCCCAGGTAACTCCTTTTTTGCAGACTCAGTAAAAATGAGAAAATCCGTGGTTAATCTTGCTAGGAAAAAACCCAGCCTCCTGGTATACCCAAATACCACCAAGCTGGTACTGCAGTAGGAGTTCAGAGCTCTGAATCTTCATCTAGTCACAGATACTTCTCTGCTGCACAAAGAGTCTGAAATGCCCTTCATCACCTGCAGTTCAGTCCCCGTGAAGCTGAGGGCTACTGCTAGACCCAAGTTTTGAACAAGGTCCTGTTTTACTAATCAGTGTACAAGGGCTGAGCCTGAAAGCAAATCCTCAGCTAAATATGTAGCAGAAATAGCTGCCAGAGGTCAGTCTGGTTTTTGTACCTAGATGCCTTTTTACCTCTCTGATTCCGAAGTTATTGCATCACCGTAGGATGACTTTATGAACCACAGGTGGATCAAAGAGTCCTGCTCCCAGGCAAGGATAGGAGGGCCCTGTCTGGGAGGATGCAGACTACTTCAGTTTGGCTCCTGCACCTGCCAAACTGGAGAGAATGTATCATAATGAACGGAGACTATAGATATGTTTCTATGTATGGTACTATGGAGGATGAATTGAGGAGGATTCCATAAAGAGAGAACAAATATGTTCAGAATTTTTTGTCAGTCAGTGAATATGTGGACAAGGATAGCCTTACATGATGCAGGAGGGTTCTCCCTGCAAACTTCTTTTACTCTCTGTTTTGCTGCAAGGCCCCAGACTTGCAACCACCCAGAGTCCATTCTGGACTGACCAACTAAATCTCTTGCTGAGGAAGGCTGGGTATGAAAAAGCAAAGTTCAGCTTTTCTACCCAGAAGAGAGTATGGACACAGATTGCACCAGATTTCACTACTTCCAGCATGATCAGAGAGGTCCCCTGTCACAGCAGAACACTGCTTATCCACATACCACCTATTATAACTTCCACCTCAGTGAAACAGCTTTCTCATCACTTTAATCTCTCACCATTTTACAAAGCAATGGCACAAGGTCACACAGGGGCTGCTTGGCTCTTGTCTGCCTTTGCAGAGACCTTGCTCTTTTTTATGGCTTCACCCCTGGGTGATATCTCAGCAGTTATATGAGACGGACAAATATCTTCCATCATGTTAAATTTATGATAGCAGCTCCTGCTGCCAACTGTCACGAAAACACCATGCAGAGACCTTTCAGTTTAAAACATTAATGTGGCCAATGCTAGGGCTCAAGTTGCTAATTGGCATTCTGGTTCCGTTCAGTCTATGTGCCCAGCCATCCTTGTCTTGGGGTAGATATTCAACCAGGAACAACCACTGAACACCCTGTTCTGCACAACTGACCTCCAGGACTGGAGCAGCAGGTGAAGTTTCTGTGACTTCTGGTGGAAGCTTTTGCACCAGAACAGGAGCAGCTTCCCAGCCTCTCATCATGTTTTTCTGTGCCCTGCTCCACCTGCTGACAAAAAGACTAGAAATTTCCTTCCGAGCCTTAGTTTCTCCCCCAGCAGGTTCTGCTTGAGTCATTTGCCCATCCAATCATGGATTACATGTTACTACAAAATGTCTACATCCGATTTGTCTGCACTCTGGATATTTCCTAATTCCACAGATAGGCCATCAATAGTGCATGTGTGTGAACCATGTCTGGCATTTCAGAAGGCTACCAGGGGAAGACTTGGTTACTCTTTCCATTATCCAATAAACTGGAGGTTCCTCAGGCAGGGCTATTGAAAGAGGGAAGGTAGGAAAGAAATGTGAGAATAGACAGAATAATCTGATGCTTCAGCCCACCCACCCCATGTTCCCCAGGACTTTTGACCTCCTGGGAAACACTATCAAATTTTCACCCACAGATCTTCTCAGGGTAGGAAATTTAGCAAACACCTCCTGCAATAGACCCCGTGCATCTGCACACAGGGAAGGATTTAAAGCAATCCCCCAGGGTTGTCACACTGACAGGCTTTTGGACCGGGACAGGCAAGAGCAAACAAGGACAGTATTGTGGTATTTCCTGGGCCACTATTTGCAGTTAGCTGGCAGTTCTTCATCTTTCTATTCAGAGCAGGCTAATGAGAGGCTCCAGGTATCACACGTGGGTATTTCCTGACCATTCTCTACAGGGTCTCCAGAAGAAAAAGGAGAGAGCCTTCAACTCCCCCACCCCCTGCTCTCCTGGAGAAGCTGAGGATCAGTGCCACCATCTCGCTAGCTCCAGCATATTGTGGTGCAGCCAACAGCAGCGTGACCCTGCTCAGGCCAGAGTCCTGCTGTGCCTCCTCCTCCTTGTGTAGGGCATGTGGCCCATGATTCCATTTACATTTTGTAGTGATCTCAAATACAGGTTATGTATGGTAACTTTTCTTGCTATGTTACTAGGTAAGATATTTTTTCAATAGATAGTTACGTGCTTTGTGTGCATTGCACAAACTGAGAAAACAGATGATATTATGAACAACCTTGTAATAAGGTTTCTCAACGGTTTTACAAAGATGATTTTGAGCCTTCAATTATGTGATGTTCAAATACCAAGTATAATTCTGCTACTAAGATCTTGATTTTTAAAACAGCAAGCTTTTTAATCCATGGTAAATCAGACTGATCTATCATTTGGGTACATTTGTAAAGTCTGGCAAAGAGATTATGTTTTACACCATCCAGTTTGACATAATGGTCACTGGTGAATAGGGACCTGTTGGTAACACTAAGTGGTTTAAATAACAGGAAAAAGAAAGGGGAGAGCAGACACCAACATTTTTGGAAGCAAGTCAGTTAACCAGTTTTTGATGAAAACATAATGGGCCCTGCAGATAGCTTTCAAGAAACCTGCAGCTTTTCTCTGGAGACCTTTCAGAGCACAGCAGTCCTTCAACAGCACAGGCCACTTTTCAAAACCACAGAAGGCAGTGTTTTAGGTCACTCTTGGCAAACGTGGGAAGTTTGCTTGGGAAAAGTTTTATGGAATATAATGCCTCCATGTGCACATGCTGCCTGCTGCTTTACATCCTTTGCTCAACACATGTGATCACCCTTTGGGCCTTGCCTTCACTACTCCCCAGTTCAAAGCATTTATTGCATTAATTTTCTTTTCCAGTCTCTGAAGGCAAAAAGGCCTGAAGAGACAAGAGACTGGGGGGACTGAGGGCTTTTCCCTCCTGTGCTACGCAGAGTGCCAGGAGGATAGACCTATCTAGTGTGAAGGGGAACAGGTGTTAAAGGGATGAGATATGTATATAAGGAATACGTATATATGCTGTGCTGATGAAACAAATATTGTTGTATCATTCCCAGCACCAAAACCACACGCATATATATTTATATCTGGTTTTAAACCATGTTCACGTATCAGATTTTGTAAGTATATGCTTTATGGATGCAATTATCTGTGTTTAGGTAGGTAGATATATGCACAGTAATTACATACACAGAGATGCATCGAAATGCAATCCCATCCCTCCACATGACTATATAGTTTTTTATGGATCTGCATTATGTATGTGGTATACACACGTGCACACACCCGCACTAAACCCCAGGTGTGTGACAGCATACATCACTCTGTCCCTGTGAGCTACCACATACTCACACACACACGTCTACGGGTGCAATACTTCCACTCACACCCGTGACTCTTTCCCGGGCCGCCGGCCACGACCGCTCCAACCCGCTGCCCTCGCCTCCGACCTCTGAATCCCGCGCACCCCGCGCTGCCGCAGCGCGGGGCGGAGCGGGACGGCGCGGCCGGGCGGAGGCGCTGCGGTCCGGGCTCCCACCGCTCCGCCTCCGCCCCGCCGAGGCCCGCAGCGGCGGTGCCGGCGCGTAGGTAACGCGGGGTGCGCGGCAGGCCGCGGCGAGGGCTGCCGCAGGGCTACCCCGAGCGGCCCCTCTGCCCCCGCCGGAGCCCGTCGGCGGGCGGCGCCGAACAAAGGGGCGGAGGGCGCTCCGCTGCTGCGGGAGAGCGCGGAGGCAGGGGGGGCTGCTGCTGCTGCTGCCGCCGCTGCCGGTCTCTCCCCCCTCACACCCCGGGGGGAGGCGCCCGGCGAGGCTCGGGGACCGGCCCGCCGGGGAGCCGCCGGGGATTGGCTCGGCCGGGTGCAAGCCGAAGGTGCTGGGGGAAGCCATCTGCAACGCAGGCTATTTCGCCCGCTGGCTAAGGGGAGGGGGGCTCTCCCTTGCGGGTGGTTCGGGGAGGGTTTTTTCCTTCCGTCTTTTTTTTTTTTTTTTTTTTTTTTTTTTTAATTCCCTTTTCACGGGATCATGGGCATGGCAGCGGGGCCGTGATGTCCCCGGGAGCAGCCCCACTGCTGCAATGCTGCCCGCAGCAGCCCTAGCGAGGGGAGGCGTTTGAGCGGCGGCCGCGGCCGCACATCCTCCCCGCGGCAGTGCTGCCGCTGCCTTTCTCTCCCCTCCGCCCGCGCCCCGGGCTCCCAGACCGGCGGGAGAGGGGCCTCGCCGCCCGCCCAACGCCTCCCACCCAGCCCCCGAGCTGCGAATCCGCCGAGCGGGGCTTTAAATTAATAATAATAAACCCCCACCAACCCATAAAGGCGTGAGGGGAGAGCAGAGCCGCGCACAACATGGCCACTCTGCTGCGGAAAATCGGGCTGATCCGACTGCACAACCGGGACACGGAGGACCCCAAGCACCACCACCACCACCGCAACAGCCAGCAGGGCTCCTCGCTTAGGGGCAGGGGCAACCAGAAGAACAGCAGCAACAAGCCTCAGCCGCAGGCCCCCGCCGGGGGCGGCGGCTGCAGCAGCAGCAGCAGCGAGAGCAGCCCCGGGGGCCACAAGAACAAGAAGGCTCCGGAGCTCGCCAAGCAGCTCCCGCAGCCGCGCTCCGGCAGCGGAAAGGAGAAGCCGCGGGAAGCGGCCAAGGAGCCCGGCGCCGGTAAGGAGGCGGCGCAGCGGCCCGGCCCCGGCTCCGGCTCAGGGTCGGGGCCGGCGCCGCTGGTGCCTCTGCCGTCGGGGTCGGGGCCGCTGGCGCCGGCGGGCCGGCAGCAGCACTGCACGCAGGTGCGGACCCGGCGGCTGATGAAGGAGCTGCAGGACATCGCGCGGCTCAGCGACCGCTTCATCTCGGTGGAGCTGGTGGACGAGAGCCTCTTCGACTGGAACGTGAAGCTGCACCAGGTGGACAAGGACTCGGTGCTGTGGCAGGACATGAAGGAGACCAACACGGAGTACATCCTGCTCAACCTCACCTTCCCCGACAACTTCCCCTTCTCTCCGCCCTTCATGAGGGTGCTCAGCCCCCGCCTGGAGAACGGCTACGTCCTCGACGGCGGAGCCATCTGCATGGAGTTGCTCACCCCCCGCGGCTGGTCCAGCGCCTACACCGTGGAGGCCGTCATGAGGCAGTTCGCGGCCAGCCTGGTCAAGGGGCAGGTAGGGAGGCTGTGGGCTTTCTGTCTAGGTGCGTGGGGCGGGGTGTGTGTGTGTCTGTACCCGTGTTTGGATGGGAGCCCCAAAGGGCAGCAGGTCAAGCTGTACCCGTGGCTGACCTTGGCCAGGCCTGGGTGACAGGTCTTCCCCGAGGACCTGGTGTCACTGTAAGGAAGGAGGCAGGGACACGGTGTTTTGCTCTGGAGTCCCTTCACAGGCAGGTGTAGCGGAGGTATGGGGCAGCTTGGAGGGGCATACGTATCCATGGTGTCCTCCCGCGTGTCTTTTTTCCCTGTGTTTGGCTCTGCTGCGTGTGGCACTAAGATGTCATGCCTGTTGCCCGCCAGGGCTACATCCCTCTCCCCAAAGCAAAAGGGGCTCTCCAGGTTCCGGTGGCGCTTGGGATGGGATTCGAGCCCTCCTCGTCCTGCCCTTCACCAGCCAGTCGGCCATGCTGGCCGCTCTCCTGCCTGAAGCGCTGCCGCTGGCGTCGGGAGCGATGCTGGAGCTGCTGCCCCCAGGTCTTTGTCTGGTGCTGTCCTGCACAGCGTCCCTCGGGGGGAGGAGGGGAGGGAGGAGGAGGCGACCCCGTGTTTGGGGCTTGGCGCCCAGGGCAGAGGCGCGGAGCGGGTCACACCTGAGCTGCCGGCAAAGTTGCGCCAGTTTAAAACCTCCCCGCCTGAAAGGTACGAGTCATTTCAGGTATGCGCCGCAGTTGCAGCAGCTAGACGGCTCCTGCCAGCTCTCCTCTCCGGAGGATGTGCCTGGTTCCTCTGGCAGAGGATCTCGTCCGAGCTGGATCAGTTTCATAAAGCCGTTTTTAATAAAGGGGTTTTTGGTGCTGGTGAAACTGTGTAGCCAGTCCTTCTTTTTGGCTTCTGTAGTGGGCAATATACACATGGTTGTGACAGGTAGATTTTTATCTTTCGTTAATGCCCTTGAACCCAGGGGACATGCACAGCTCCACGTAGGTCAGTAAATGATGCATAGTAACTTAGTAAATTCATATCCTGGGGAGAAGGGGTGAAAGAGTAAACAATAGCATATTTCACATTTACCTGAAAATAAAGTTACTCCTGTTTGCCTCTATGAAACTGCTTGCACGAGCAGACATAAAGACTCGGTTTCTCTTAAAATTGTAGCTTACTTTTGATTCTTTAACAGACTCTTTTGTAAGTGTTTTTTCCTCCTTCTCTGTTTGATTTGGTCCTACTGTGGTTTTGGGGTTTTTTAATCGGATATTATTTTTCTTTGCCTTCCATTTGAAGAGGTCAAGTTTCCCAGGTCACCTTGGGGTATGAAAGATGTTGATTAGAAAGAAAAAAACCAAAAAGTCTTAATTTACATTGAGCCTGGGGTAGCTTGAGTTCTGTAGCTACTCTTAGCAGGTGTCACTAATTGTCATTCTTTTTACAGAGGTTATAGTTACTGTTTTAAACAAGGATTCAAAAGAACAATGCTAAATTACCTCATTCTTTAAAAAAATGATCATCTTTCTACAGTATTGAATGTTGAATGTAAAAAGGGTTAAATTAAGGTTTACTGGTTTATAAAATATTTGTGAAGAGAAGCACTGAGTTGTTTTATTAGTGAAAAATATTAAGCTATATAATCTGACAATTTTCTTCTCTAAACCACTTAAAAGATTCCCAGAAAGAAGTAGCAGTTTTTGATAACAGAGGACGTTTATGTGTGCATCATTAACAAACACAGTTAAAATGCTAAAGTTTCAGTGACATCCTTCCAGAAGTTTAATTAGGGAAAAAAAAAAAAAAAAAAAAAAAAGAGAAAGTGTGAGATAAAAAAAACATAAAAGGGGAGAAATAAATACATCGCTGCCAGTAATTTAGTAGTTAAGTAGGTGTAACGTGCACGTTTCAGCTTTTCGGATCGTTCGTTGCTAGTGGGAAGGTTAATAGGTAGGTAATGCTGACAATAAATGTAATTTCTGGGCTACAGAGGAGCAGTCTGTGATGATGGGCTGCCAGCCTGCCGCTGGGCTCGGTGTCACCGGGGCCACGCTTCTGTCATCGCCTGCCCCTGGTTATGTAACCCCAGCTCCATTGCGTAATGGGACTGACGGCAGGGCAGGCTCTCCCACACCCCCCTTGGCATTTTCCATGCTACAGGTGATCTGCTTTTGACAGTGTTGGGGTTTTTTGTTGTTTTGTTTTTTTTTTTAAAGAATAAAAATAGAAACATAAAAATGTTGCTAGTTGCTAGCACTGCTTTCCCCGGGAGAGCTTTGGGGATGGTTTGGGGTAACTCTTGCCGTGCTGATGTTGGTCTTGGTGCCTCGGTGAGGAGCCATCCTGAGCACACAGCGGTGGCCGACTCCATCCCAATTGTGTGGTTCCTGTAAGCAGCCCTCAACCCAGCAACAGCGTGAAATATTCAACGTGCTTGCCATTAATCAAAAAGGCTGGAGGGGCGAGGTCCATTCTCCAGCGCCTCAAAACGACCCCGCACCAGCAAATGGCGGCAGCCACGAGGCCGAGCAGGAGATGGGGCGCTGCCGGCGCCCATGGGGAGATGGGACCTTCTAGAGAAATGTCACCGGTTCGCAGCATCATGATTTAGCATGAAATCCTGGTGAATACTCGAGCGGGTGACGCATCCGGCAGCGTGCCTCGGCGGCGCGGGCGCTGGCACGAGTAGGCAGGGCTGAGCGTCCCACCAGCACGAGTTCCCCCGTTTGGCAGTTCGCGTGATGAGAATGAGGTGGCTGATTTCATTCAACATTTGTCATCGCTCCCATTTTTCCGAGCCAACTGAAGTGCTGCGTTGCTCTGCCTCTTCCTCAGAGAGAAACGCAGTGTTTCTGGGTCTGTTATTTTGTCAGGGCTATCAGTAAACCATGAACATATATAACCTTCTTTTTCTTTTCTATGAAGTTGTCAATAACATACTAACAAACACTGAAAATACAACTTTGGGGCAGTCAGGGTTCTTGACAAAATCAGATTTTTTTAAGGGGATTTCACAGACCTTTTAGCAGAATAAAAGTAAATATCGACAGATGTCATTCTGACATCTCACAGGTGAACATTTGACTCAAGAATTACATCTGTAAGGAGATGGAAGTGTAAAATACATAAATTAAGAAAGGAGCACTTTCACATTACTTTTCTGCATTGCCCCTGTATGCAGAGAAACATGGGCCCAGGTTCCCAAACATGAGTATGTCCCCAGGGGCTGGATTTTAAAGCAAAGCAGCTGTTTCTCCGGATTTCACCAGAGAACCACATAGCTCCCATGACCATACTTGGGATGTGTTTCAACTTAATCTGATCAAGGGGTATCAGGCGGTGAAGCATTTCCTCAGATTGTAATATTTTAATTACACTCCCTGGGAGGGCCAGGTCTGAGGCTAAGACTGGATCCAGCCACACCTAGGCTCCTCTCTGAGAAGGGATTTAGAAAGCGAGGGGGTCCAGTCTGAATCTCTCTGGGTTGCCCAGTCCTGGTCATGACAGATGCATACCCTTGCTTCCTGTAATTAATCTAGTATTGCAATTTTAGATACCTGTATGAAAAAAAAAAAAAAAAAAAAAAAGTTTAAAATCAAAGAGAGACAATTTCTGTTTGATTGAAACAAGTCAACAGTCCCAAACATTTTTTCTTCTTTTTTTTTACGTTTTCAAGGAAAAAAAAAAGTTAACTAACAAACAAGTTGGGGTTTGGTTGGTTGGCTGCTTCAGCTATTCAGCTGAGAAAATCAATTATTCACACAGCTCCAGTCAGTATCTTGAGGGGAGTTCTCAGTACATCAAAGGCCTCAGATTGTTTATCTGTCTGGGATCCAGAATCTTATTTTAAAAAACTTGGTGTTGTCCTTAACTCAACTGTAGCCTTGGTTTTAAGAGGGTGACTTTGTACTTGCTTCCTGCAGAGTCAGCTGCTCTCTGGCTCCTGTCACCAGAGGCAAAAGCTGAACCAGCACCATGGTGGCCGTGAGCTGCCGTGGAGCTGGGGTGTCAGCCAGGGAGGTGGGGTGATGCTAACAAAATAATGTAAATTCCAGTTGTTTGTTGTCCTGGAGGCAACTGCTCCACATGCCTGTCTGGGCAGAGCCTCCCGTGCCTGTCCCATCTGTCCAGGCCCTGGGAGTGGCCTGCTGAGTATTACTCCTTCTTAGCAACACCCTTTAAAACAGTTTTATTTATTATCATTTGAGAGATGGATTTAAAAATTACTGTGTTGCTCCCCAGTTCCTGGGAACAGGGCTGTTGTCACAATAGTATTAACAACTGAAGGAAGGAAGGGGGAACCATGTAGGTCTCGGGAGAGGAGGGGGTTTATCATAGCTCTCCTGGAGTAACAGATAAAGCCTGTGTTCCAGGGAGGAGGTGTCTCTCTCATGAGGAAACATGACAGATGATGCCGTCCCAAATGAAAAGGAGAGGGCTGTCTGAAAGTGGAAGAGGGGTTTGTGTTCTCTAGTAGACATATTGTTTCTCACTGGAGAGTAATGGGTTGATGCTGGCTTGGTGGAAATTTAAGAGGACACAGAGCTATGTGTGCCAAATTCCAAATATTGCGTTGGGATTTTTATTTTTTTTTTTTTAATTGAGAATGACTAACACATGATGTCTTATGGACTTTGGGCTTAAGCTTGTGGTAGTGTTGGCCATTAGCAGCCTTGTCCTCCTTTTTATGAGTCCCTTGCAGACTGTTGGAGTCTGGGGACAGGACTGCCAGCCAGTGGCAGCTCTCAGGTAACTGGCAGCTCTGCAGATTCTTCATTTTGTTCTTCATTTTGAGGAAAATACTCCCCTACTCTTCCATTGAATAGAAGGAGCATAAAAATGTTGTCAGGACAAAAATAGGAACAGGGAGCTTCCTGGTTACAAGTATTCTTGTTACTGTGGGCTTCTGTATAATGATTGAAATCAAAACCAAAATATATTTTGTAATTAAGATTTAATGTTCTATAGGAAAATTTTCTGAATTCAAACAAAAGTTGTTGCTACAGAGTACTTTCATCCTTTGTATTTCAATATTAAAAATACCTCAGTGGAATCCCATTAGTTTGCTTCAAGATGTATGTGCCTTGTATAACCATTGGATTGATTTATCTTTCCATTTTCAGAAATGCAAGGATCCCAGCTGACTTCTACTAGATTGAAAAAGGAGAAATGGGCTTGTTTTATGAAAAACAGATACAGAAGGTAGCAGTTAATCATAGTCCAAATTACTCCCTCTTCATCCTCTCAAACAAAAGTGTAAGTGAGCAGATAGCAGATGGGACTTGCATGGTATCCAGGAGGTCAGCAGACTCTGGGTCTTTCAAATATGTATAGAAGAAATTAATTGCAAATCCATGGGTTTTCATACTCCAGATGCTGAGTTTGAGGACTGTAGCCCATGAATAAATCAGCTAATCTCAAAGGCTGCAGAAATGTAGAGAGAACAGGGTGGTGTCTGAATTATTAGGAGCCATTGTATCGTATTATGGCCTTAAAAATAAAACTGGCTTGCTTTTTGCTTTTGATTAGCTATCTGACCAAATGATGCCAGTTATCATCAAAGGAAGAAATGTTCCTTTAGGTCCATGGTTGAAAAGCACATCAACTCATACACAAAGATTAGAGGAAGCAAAGAATGTAATGTGGGGCTCATTCCCCTGAAAAGGCATAAATGATGGGCCAAAGAGGAAGACTATTGTTTAGCTACAGAGGAAAATCAGATATATTTTCCTTCTAAGATTTCCCTTTTATTGCAATTGAGAAACCTAGGATTTTCAAGCTGAAGGTTTAAGTGGGAGCATAATATTTGGTATGTTGAGATGCTGGGACTGATGAATGGGGTGGGAACAACGCTGTTCATCTGTACTCTGATATATTGCTCTTCTGACTATCCACTATTGTTATGCAAATAAATTCTACTGAGAGGAATGAAGACACAGGGATTCAAACTCATTGAAGTAGGAGGCTGTTTTAATTCTTTTAAAAAGCAATGGGAACATAATCTCCATTTTACCCCTTCAAAGCATAAAAAGGAAAATTTTAAAATACTTTCGGCTGTTATCCTTGATGTTAACATAATCATCAAATAAGTTAAATCACAAAATTTAAACAAATTGCTTACTTTAAAACACGCTTTTATGGCAGATAGAACTAATTCTTCCTTGCAATACTTGACTGATCTCCTAAATGAGATTTCAAAAGAATTGCCTCTTTGGATCATAAGAAAATAAAATTTCATCGTAAGAGCAAGATTCTTCTTCCCTGGGTTGTAAATTTAGTACTTATTTTCTTCAGAGAAAGTGTTCAGGTAGAGAGAACTGTGTAGCATTCGGGTGTTTTGTCAGATACTTTGTTGAATAATTTTATTTTTTCAAATACAGAGCACCTGGTCCTGAGGGGTGATTTTGTGTCCTCCTGGAGGAGTAACCTGACTAACCCACTTTGTTATGTGAGGAAGATTTGCTCTTCCCTTTGCAGGCTAGCCTTGAAAATATGCAGATTTCCTAGTATCTACACAATGCCCAGAGATTTCCATGCATGACTGGAGACTTCCAGATCAAAGATTTGTAACTCCACAGTAATTCTGGTCCTCGTGTCTTGACAATCTCATTGCCAGGTGCGATCCAAGGTATGTCCTGAGTGGGCATCTGCTCTCTCAAAGTGGGACATTGGATAAGGAGCATAATATTAGCTGTGTTATTTTTCCCATCAGCTCCTTTGGGCTGATGAGGGTCAGTGAAGATCTCTTCTTTTCCTTGATGTTTCCAGTCCTTCACGTGCAGTGTCCAGATTACAAATTAATCATGTATAACTGTCAAAAAAGAGAATGCTAATATCAGGCACAAAGGGAGGTTGAAGGATGGAAGGATTGCCAGGTGCAATTATTCTGTGATTAAACAGGGAGAACTTTAGAGGGGCTGTGGTGATTATGCTGTCTGAATGGCTCAAAATATATGTTAAATTTAATGTGGGCAGGATGCAGTTGTTTTGCTAATAAATGGAATACCAGTTTTCTATTGGATGTCATAGTAGTTTTTGTAAGTGTATGGGGGCTGGTCTGACACCTGGTTCAGTTCTGTTCCACAGAGTCATTTCTGGAGGGTGCTGAGCACTCCATAATAGCAGTCATTAACTTCAGATGGAAAGAGTGGCAGTTCAATAGATCCTGAAAACTGCAGACCAAGGATCAAGGGAAGGTGATGGTAGTATTACCTAACCTGGCTGGCAGTGAAACAAACCAGCATCGCAGTGGGAATTGGGAAAGCATAAGCTAGGGAGAAATGTAGCTGTGCTTTGATGAACATTAATTTGCAGTCTGTGTTGGTCTACACAGAGCAGATGGGTGGACACTAAACTTAGGATGGTCAGGTGATTCATTTTCTGAAACAGGATTGAGCAGACAGTCTGATTCGCACCATTCCAGTTAAAAGTCAAGCTGAGAAGTGGTACATCAAGTGTGACTGTCCTCAGCCACGTATGGCATGTCCTGTGCCTGCCTTGTGCACGTGCAGAGTCTGTCCTGCTCCATGATTTTGTGCATGTTGTTAAAACTGATGATCCTCATTGATTTAATCCTCTTCTGCACAGGCTCTGCAGAACCAGAGTTCCAGTTCTGTCACTGGAACTTTGGCAGTGACACATTAATAGAGTTACAGATCAGTCACAATTCCAAGTCTTCATTCACAGATAAGTGAAGATAAACCTGAAGAAGGAAGTGTAAACCTGCATGACAAAACATCCTGGGGCTCAGATGCTTCTCATAGCCAGGCATCATGAGCTGTGGAGTGATTGAATACTTCTTCTATTTCTAATTTTCTGTTTAAAATGGTCAGAAACCTCCAGCTGCAGTAAGAAGTGTAGGTAGGGCTTATTTCCACAATACATACCCACAAAAAAACCCAAACCATCACAAAGCTGAGGAAATTGATGTTACTAAATTTTCGCATTTTCTGTAAATAGAAATTTGATGGTATTACTTCTTTTAAAATATACCTAGTCTTGAAATGTTCTACAAATATTTGGAGGGGGGATATTTCATAGTTTGAACACCAAGGCTGAGGAGAGGTAGTCTGGGTTTGGCTTCCAGGTTTTGCCGCTGACCTAAGGTGCAGTGACATGCAAGACATGTAACTTCACTCTATTCATCTTTCCCACATGTGAAGTACAGCTAATGCTATTTCCAGCTGTCATTTGAGGATGCCTACTTAGAACAGTCAGAGGTGGGGGCTCTTTGAGTAGATATCCATGTGCACCAGTAAGAAACATTTCACAGTCAAGATTGACACATTTGTATCAATAGTAAGAGGAGCACATCAGCTTGTGACTCTTAATCTTGCAGAATGCAGTCTTAACAGTGTCAACAGGGACAAAATAGAGTTATTTTGCTGTTTAATCCTAGGTGTTTTTTTTTTCTTTTGGCATGATGAAACTTTGGGAAATGGAGAGATAGGTATTGTTGTCTGGACTGTAGCTCCTTTGTCTTAAAAACCTGTCATAAAGGATCTTTTGCTTTTCCCTGGTCGGGTTTACTCCCATGGCTGCATTTAACTTGGGTAACTTCAGATCTCTGTGATGGAGGCTCTGTGGTGTGATGCCAAGAGGTGCTGTCACACTCCCAGCCTTTTCATCTGGACTTGCCTTCAGTAACCCTGCTGATACCTGGTTCCCCAGAGAGGTAGTCCAGGGAGCTTGGCAGAGAAAATGACCCTTTCTCATCTAGACTTGCAGGTGCCCATTTGTTGGCAGGAACCAGGGACCATCTCTTTAATTGAAGCCCACCATGTTGTAAGATGGCACCTTTGGTTCTGGACGTTCTAGAGGCACCTTCCAAGAATGTGATTAGGCTGTCAAAATTTTCTTGTTCTTTTTGCCAGATAAAAAGCAGTTTCTTTCCTTAGGAGGAAAAAAAAAGGGAGTTTCTTTCTTTAGGGAAAAGTGAGGAACAGCAGCACAGTGCTCTGTAGCTGTCGAATAGCGATTGAGGCTGTAGATGTTCGTATCGATTAAAAGCTATGTGCACCAGGCTGTGTTAGTAATTACTCAGCTGGAACTCAGATTACTTTTTCCTGGACAAAGAACAACCACACTTAGAGAAGGAGCAATTTATAGGATGCTTTGAAGCCGGAACTTGCTGAGTTTTCACTTCTTCGTATGGATTATTCTTAAAAAGGAGACCAAAAAAGGCGTGGAAATACTGCTTCAGAAATTACACATTTGCAGGAAAACATCCCATTTACTTGTGCTGCAACATTAGCAGTATTTGTCTGCATAATTTTCTATACTACTTTGTTTTAGCTATAGCTAATAATTATATACAGTACCATATAAATTGTGTGCAGTTTTTGAGACATGATTAACTGTGCCTCATCAGTACATGAAGGAAAAAAATCACAAACGATGTAATTGGGAGGAGAGATTATGTATATTGCACTCTAGCAGTGATGTTGTGACACATTGCAATCATTGCACCAAGAGCATGACAGTAGCTTACTTTAGCATTGATCTGCTTTTGAATGCTTCTCTAAAGCCAGTGGAAATATTTTTCTCTGAAAACTCGTTTAAATATTCTAGAATAAGACCGGTTCAGGCTTGAGTGCTGTGTTCATCTATTACTTATCAGAAGAGATTTGAGTATGTTTACATAGTCTGCAGCTTTGAACAGTTGAGGCCCAAAGCCATTAGTCACTGGCACATTAGTGAAAGATCTTATGTATTGGAGACTCCTAGTGTGCTCCACCTCTGAGGAAATCCACTCTTTTTGCACCATCCGTGGAGAAGCCTGCAACAACAGGCTTGGAAAATGGGCATAACCTTGTAGGTCTCCTTCCTGCCCTTGGGGAGAGCACCACAGGCACAGTGACTTCCTACAGTCTTTTGTGCTCCTCTCTACACCTTTTCTTGTTTTCCATCTCTTGACATTTACCTGGGAGTGGGTCACCAGAGCCTGTTATGGAGATCTCTTAAGAGATGCAGGGAGAAAATGAAATTTTACCCATGCACCCTTACGCTGGCTTCAGTGATGGGGCCACATTTAGCCCCATGTATAGAATGCAGGTGTGATTTGCCCTTGTAAAACAAGCCTCGAGTTATGTGCATATCCAGGATTAATGAAAGGAAAGCAGAGCTGATGAGTTTGTGTTTATATCAGTGCTATCATTGTGAAGGCTTGCCTGGTCCTCAGTCTGCTGGCTGTGTACTGTTTGCAATGAATACAACTTTTTGTTAACCAGTCCAGAAAAAACAAAAAAAAGTCTTGCTGTGCCTGAAGGGTTTGCTGTGGCATCTCAGAGATGTGTAGTGTAGCACAGGGGCTTACACTGTTTCCAGAACAACCTCAGTCATATAAGGGCTGATGGCTGTGTACAATAAATCTCTGAAAATCTGGTGCTTAGCAACACAAAGACTTGCATCAGCAGAGGACTGGCTACAACCTCGAAGGATTCCAGGACATGGCTACGCCGTGCCACAGCTGACTTTTGTTGGCAATTCAGCTCTAAGTATCTTAAGTTGGACTCAGAGACCTCCATAAGTCTCTTCCAGACAGCACTTGAGTGACTGTGTGATCCTGTGAGAGGCCACCCCCCATATGGTAGTCCTGTCCTTCCAAGTCATGCCAAAAGTGATACAACATGGATGCACACCTATTGCTATGTGATATGCCAAAACTGTTGGGTTTTGGTCTGGGAGCTACTTTATTTTGTTTGGTGAGAGAGAGAAATCCCTTTGTTGCTGCCAAAGAAACCCCCTTGAGACCACCCTGATTCTGTAAATCCCAGAGGAAATGTCAGGACTGATTTTCATGGCACACAGGCCAGGCATGGGCAGATACATGGTTGTAGTGGGATTACAGGGCTAAGGAGCTTCAAGATTTCTATTTTGTATATGAACAGAACTTAACTCTTGCCTTTGGACCACTTTGTGACATGGTGGTGTTGAGGCAGAAAAGATATGGCATATTGCTGATAATCATACTGAAGGACATGAAAGAGCTACTAGATGTTAAGTTGAATGTTGCTGAGGTTGCACTTCAGTGTCATGTAGCATTCTGACAGGGAGGGCGTGCTGATGTGTTCATGACTATGGAAGAACATGAAGACTACTGCACCATCACTGAGAAGTAGAAAACCTCCCGGATTTGCCCACCATGATCTGTAAATGCGGGTGCCAAATCACATATGAGACTGACCTCACAGTCAGACAAAGGTGTTCTGATGAATATGGTGGGAAGGAGCAGTCAGTCCCTTGGTATGATCAGGGTCCTGAGAGTGCTACCCACAGCAGCCTGTGCTCCAGGAGGTCTCTCTTCTTGCAGTTATCAGGGTTACAGGCTGGATCCTTGTTGGTTCAAACTTTGTAGTTTGGGCAGGGAGTAGTTGGGTGGCATTAAATTGCTCACTCTGCAAACCAGGTGCAGTGGGAGCAGAGGCAAGCGAGGAGGCTGAGGGCACCACACGTCCCCGGCGATTCAGCACGGCTGTCTGTGTAAACCAGTTGGATGCTGTGGCATTACTTTCACCTTTCATATGCTTCTAGCTTGTTAAAATTATATCTTGGTAAGTACATGGAGTTGCAACAGATGGCAGAATCTGAAACATCGTCTCCAGCTCTTTATTTTTTTAATTAGGTTTGCAGTTACTCCTTTATGAAAAGCGCTCTGTGAGTGTCTGAAAGTATTGCAAGTTTTTAAATAAGCTCCTGGTGCGACTTCTCAGAGCTAAAGTCATCGTTAGTATCTTTGTGAAAGGTTTTCTCTGTTGTTTTTAAACCTTTATGGGGTGTCTCAACCTTGTGCAGATACTGTCTTGAACTCTTGATTTGGTGCTGGACACATTAAAACATTGGCCGTGCAGATGATCTGTATTCCTTACCATGGCAGTAGTGATGTGCATAATTTAGAGATTGGTCAAAATGCAGTTGTGTGTAATTAAGCTATGGCCAGCATTGCGTTTGCACACTGAACTTAACATATGCAGCAGCTCATAGTCTTCTGACCAGAGTTAAAATGAATGCATATTAACTAGCAGTCTGAAAATAAACTGTAGTCAGAGTGGTAATAGTGCTGTTAAAATGTTTGACACTTTTATAATTGTGTCCAAAATATAATTTTTTAGTTAAACCTGGGAAGAGTTTTGTGGGAAAGGCAAAAAATCCTAAAAATCAGTAAGACTGTAGATCAGAACACCTGACTGAGAAGCATCTGAACTGTGTTGGTTGAAATTCCACCCTTCTTTTTACTTCAGGTTTACTTGAGACACCAGAATGGGAAACTTCCAGTCCACAAGGTTATATTTTATCCAAATTATAATCACCTGGCAGGATAGGGGTTACTAAGAGACAGTGCTAACCATGCCACCCATAGTTTCTGTATAAATGTTTAAACGTGTAGACTGCAGTGGTGTAGAATTAGCTGGTCTTTAATAATGCAGTTTACATAAAACCAGCGTATGGTACCAAAATGCATTTTAGAAGTGGATTTCATGCTCCTTTACCTTAGTAACAAAGAAATATGAGAATAAACTTGAGGGATGATGCTCATTTCATCTGGTATGGCTCCGGTAGCATTTTAGATGATGTGATGATATTCACTGTGTTACTGCAGTGCTAGAGTTCTTACTTCCCTTGTTTGAAAGCAGTAAGCAGCTGACACTGAGCCTAAGCAATAGCTGTTCTTAATGCAAAGATCCTGTTTCTGGGTACAGATTAGCATTAATATTTTGATAAAGCTGGATAAGACATGGATCATACTGTGTTAGTTGCTATGCACACAATTCAGAATGTATCATAGCCTTAAATGATTCAAAATCGTATCTATAAGGTAACAGATGGCAAAAGGAACTAATGCAGAAATTAAATAGCAAAGTTTATATTTACTTTCAGAAGTATTTTAAGTGGTGACATTTTGAGGACAGCATCCCCTGTGCTGATTTCATCTTCTGTTGCACTTTGCTTCATCTTTTCCTATGTTTCTCTTAAGCATGCTTCCAGCAAAAGCTCAGAGTAGGAAGAAAGTACAAAATATGTTTTGTAACAACAAAACTAGTCCTGCAGGATATGTAAGATAATTAGTCACTGACAAATAAAAAATATATTACCCAGTTTTATTTAATTATTCCTTTTGTCACAACTAAAAGGGAACGTTTTCTAAGAAAAATTGTAAGTGGGGTTAAATTAGGTACCATTAGGGTCATCCTTATTTGGGAAATATTAATTGCCCAGTTAATATGGGGATTGGGAAGGTGTCTTGCTGTTTAGTCTATAAAGAGGTATTTAAAGAGGAAATAATACATTGCTAGTCTGTAAGTGGTGACTGGGGAGAAAGGCATGGAAAAGCACTGAAAGGTAAAATAGCTATTTTGTGGAAACCAAGTGGGTATAAACTGGCTGTGAATAAATGGAGGTGGGAATTAGAGGCTCTTCCTAATCTTTAGTTAAGGTAAGCTCTGAAAGAGAAGTCAAACTGCACAGAAAAATTACATTCAAATGTAGGAAAAAGCTTTTTTATCTCATGTAACCATAGTTCTGTTATAATAGGACCAGTTCTGAACACAAAGCTTATCTCTGCAATATTGTGACAGCTTTCTGGAACAAAAGTATTTGTCCACATGCCAGAGCAATTTTACTCATTTTAGTCTGTAAAAATAACTTTGATACTTTGAGGACAGAGTTTGTTTTCCTTCTCACTCCCTCCCCTTTTTTTTTTTCTTTTTTCTCCTCCATATAGCTGATTATTTTCTCAGTGTTATTAGCTGCATGTGGTTACAAATGACAGTTTTCAGTTTAAGTTCCAGATTGACAGTACAATCAGGGAAGTATAAGATGCAACCTGATGCATCATTTTGAGCAAAACAATGGAAAATATAAGAACATACTAACGTGGTTCTTAATAATTCTAACTGTAATATGGTGTCTGCTCATAAAATTCTAAGTATTCTAAAAAAAGGCTTCCAGTGCAATTTATAAAGCAGTTATTAAAGTTCCTAGACTTGTGACTTTAATGGAATTCTGTAACAAATCAAATAGGTGTAAATACTTCATGTGTTATTATTGCTGTAGAGTGGAATAAATCTGTAGCTATATTTCTTTCTTGTGTCTCTGTTAGTTGGTAATTGACATGGACCAATGTGCAAAATAAGGTAAGCTATTGCTAACTCAGTATATGTCTCTGCTGTCAAACAAGGATTTGCAATTATGTTCTGCCTTGAATTTAGAGGTTATATTTGATTGCAAAGTAGCAAAGATTCAGTATGTTTAAATGTGTGTATTTTCATTCATTGTCAAAGTTGTTGTGAAAGGGTAATAAGCAAATTCGATTTTTTTTAATGTAGATTGGAATCAAGTTGGTTTTAAGGTGCTCCTGCCTTTAAGAAATGTTAGAGCAATAATTTTTTCACAGATCAGATTAGAGGAAGAAGAAAAGAGTGTGTTTCGTGGGATGGATGTAATTTTTAGTGACACTGCGTTGGCAGTGGAGTGTGAAATATGTGTAGTCCCGAGATGTAGCACACAGAAACACACTGCTTTTAGGATGATTCCTCAGGGTTGTAAACTCCATGATACTCACACCTCAGACCACGTTACAAGAGTGGCATCAGAAATGGTTTGAAACCTTTTCACGCCTGCTCAGCTCCAAGCTGCAGCCTTCCTCCTTCTTCCACCCAGAGCTGCTGGCCCTGGAGGACCAGAGAGGTTTGGGGGATGCTGGGGATGTCCTTTTTCTCCTGTGGCTGGAAAGGGCCCCAGGGGACACTTACAAAACTGCCTGTCCCCCCAAGCCTGTGTGAAGCAGGGCCCAGCTGACATGAGGGTCTGCACACCAAGTGTCTTAGGGTGGAGGTCCCCTCATTCCCACGTTGCAGGGGTCCCTTATGCAGCAGAGGGGGAGGTGAGCCGTGCAGCACAGCTTGCTGCATGCAAGGCAGTGTGCCAGCAGAGGGGCTCCCTGGGAAGAAATAGGTCAGCAGATGTAAATTGGTTTTTTTTTCTTTTTCTTTTTTTTCATTGCTGCACATCGTTTTTAATGATCTCTAATAATAATGTAGTCGTCTGGCTCAGTTTGGGAACTCTGAATGCCTCTTGGCCTGGTGCATTCAAAAGTTAAGTTGTGGTTTCCAGCTGCTTGTCCACGTGTTTAATGAAGGTTTTCTTTTTTTTTTTTTTTTTTTTTGTTTGGTGCAGGGCCGTATCTGCAGAAAAGCTGGCAAATCAAAAAAGTCATTCAGTCGAAAGGAAGCTGAAGCAACATTTAAGAGTTTGGTGAAGACCCATGAAAAGTATGGGTGGGTGACCCCACCCGTCTCTGATGGCTGATGTTAGCAACCTGCACTTATCAAAAATGCTGAACAAAAGTACTGTGACATCTCCTCAGTGCTGTACACCACCCATCCTTTTCTACTTCAGCTTCGGTTACATACCATGAATGTCAAGGAGACATCTAAGTTATTTATGAACGGATGTGTTTACAGAGGGAGAGGAAAAAAAAAAAATGCTGTGTAGGATTATATTTCGAGACTGGAGAGCGGTCATCATTGAAGTCACTTGAGCGGATGCTGAGGTTGCGTCATTTGCCCCCATACAGCCCACATTGTCTTCAGCTTCTTTCCATGACAGCAGCACCAAACAGCAGCACTGGAAAGTCTATCCAGTACTGCTCAGTTCATTTAAATGTAAATGAAACAGTTAATATTTAATAGGGAAGCAGTGCATTGCAGGTACATGTTTGCTGTGCTGTTTATCTTTGTCTCCTAGCAGGTCAACATAACTTGAAGATTTGTCTTTATGTGGAACTGTGGTCTGCTGTGACTAAATTTAGACCTCATTTGTGCTCTATATATGACCTTGAATTCATAAATGAAACCAGAATTAAAATGCTGAGAGGTCCTAGTGTTGAAAAATTATTAAGTGGAATCACCCAACCGGTTACAATGTGCTATCTATGCTGATATTGTGATGTGCTGTTCAGAAATAAACCAGTGCAGTCAGCTGAAGGTTAGGTGGTTTTTTTAAACACATCCACGCCAGGGCTTGGAGTGGTTGATGGTAGCAGAACTATTATTACCCTGCTGGTACCTTCTGCAGTAGCATGTGGCCTGTCAGTTCTTCAAAATGGCAAAATTCCAAACAAATGGAAATGGACAAAACAACCTTAAAAATTATCCGCTTAATTTTAAAAATTATATGCCAGTACGGAGTAAAAATTTTCAAGACAAATGGTTTGTAAGATGATCTGCATGACTGGAATTTTCTTTTTTATTTTCACTCAATAGACATTGTATGTACTTAGAGCCCAGTATCTGAGAAAACCCACTGATGTATATAAATGTCCTATTATTTAATCATTAAGATTTATGTTTTCCAGTAAACAAATCGAAAAAAAAAACTTTCTAAGGGACTCCATAAAAGCTGAAGGTAATGTCTAGAATGGTATAAGAAAAGCATTAAAAATGTGGTTCTGAATGGAAAATCGTATTGGACACATGCTGAATAAAATCACCAGTATCGTTTCTGTTGCCTCAGGAATTCAATCATTTTGGCCTACTTTTGTATTCAAAGTGCTGAGTTTTCTACTGTGAAATTCTAGGCACCTCATCTGCTGTGATATTTTAATTGAAAGCAGGACAGTATCGGTCATAAGGTTATTTGAGGGGAGGGGGAGGGTATGTCTTTGAAAACCCTTTCCATTCTGTTCCTAACACGAGACCAAATCGAAATGATTGACCAGTTTCTGTTTGTGTTAGAGCAACAGCAGACACTGAGCAGAGTTTTGGGGTTTGGAGTATGATTTAAAACTACACACAGTGGAGGAGAACAAAAGAGTAATGAAGGGCAAAGGAGTTTGAATGCAAGCAAAGAAGCAGCACTACAGATATTTGTGAAAAAATACGGCTCAGTTTATCTAGAGATGCTTTGCCAGTGTAGCTGTTTGTCAGCTAGACAGGACAACAACAAGCAGAGCTTTCACCAAAATAGTTACACAGGTCACAGGCACTCAGTGTTGTGGACATGGCTGGCTTCTTACACTTCTGCTCATCTTCACCAGCTGCCTCTTCTCTTTCTCCTCTGACCATTTGTGGTACCCACCTGGTGTGCCTTATCTCAGTTACAAATGGAAATGCTTTGTACCACAGCACTGCACAGATCTTGCTGTGATTTTTGTCACCCTGCTTTGTACTTGAAGACAATGCTAGAATTGATGTGTGTATACTTTCCCCTTCAATTCTGTGCACCCAGAAGCAGACTGTGTCTTCTGAATAAGGAACAGCTTTTCAAGTAATTTATTTACTCAGTCTTGTAAACATTTTCTTGCTATCCTTTATGAAAGAGGAAACTAGTATGTTTAGTTAGGCACCAAATAATTTGAAATCCCTGGTGGGACTCTCTGAGGACATACAGAGGGATCTAGCATGGGAAAGCATAAGGTTTGTTATTTCCCTTCAGAAAAGTTCTTCCTTCATCAGTATGGTAAAATTATGTTAAAAGCAGTGTGAGGGTGTGGTAAGTCTTGAGGAGGGGGTGATATTTCTTTCTCTACAGTTTTTTAACCTGCCTCTTTTTTCCATGGGTTATTTTAAATCTTCCTGAGAAGCATATCTTTAATATTTAATTAAAGGGTTAGCTACAAGGAACGTAGTGGGTGGATTGCTACCACTTCCCTCAAACCTACTTATTATGTGTCTTCTTAAGTGTGCTTTAAATAGTTATAGCAAACATGATCGCTAAAAATCACAGTTACCTTCGACTGTAGGAGGTTCTCTGTATCACTCAAGAGTCTTAGAGCAGTAGGAGAGGCAAATCAAAAAATCTGGAGTGCTTTTAAGCTGTAGCAGAAGGGGAGTGAAATGCGTGTGATAAGCTGCAGCAACAAATTGTGCAAGGAAGAAAGAAGGAAAAGTACACTGCATGAACTAGGGCAGGATGAAGATCCTGCTGTGCCAAAAATAAGACTGCTCCCATTGAAGAGACAGCTTATAGCAGGAGCAGCCTGTGCTGGGGGAGATGCAGGAAAAAGGGGACAGCAGGGAGCACAGAAGCATTGTGCTTCTGGCTGGGGAGGAAGGGAGCTGGCTGGGAATGTAGTTAATTAAGAGATTTAGAAAGAGGTCTGATATATTTTAGGCAAAATAAGTTCCTGGGTTTTCTCTAGCTTTATGCTAGGCAGGTTCTACTTTCTCTGCAACCAACAAGCCTGTAAGAAGTGGATCAGAAGACTGGAAAAGGAAAAGAGTGTGAGAAGAAGGAAAAGTGCAAGACCTGAGAGAGAGTGAGATGTATGAGCTGGGGAGGATATGACTGTGAAGCTAAAACAGATTAAAAAACAAAAAAAGTCTGATGACAGAAGGGTATAAAACAGGGGATCACAGGAGAGCAGGATAGCATGGTACCAGGAAAAGCAACAAGAGGGACTGAAGATTGAGAGCAGTTCAGATCAGACCCTACTGCAGGTGCTGATTGCAGAGCTGCTCCAGGTGCCTCTGTGTTGAGGGAGCATCAGTGAAAAAGATCCTGTAAGGTTCTTTCTGTTTCTCTCCTAGAAAGTGGTATGTGCTTCCTCCTTTTTCTGTCCCTTTGGTAGCTGAGAAGGATGTTATGATTTGGATCTATGGTGTGGAACTCAAGTACCTCACTTCTGTGACTGAGAAAGAAAGCTGAGCATCATTCCCACATCCTAAACTCAAAGAGGCCAAAATCAAGATAGACTGATCAGTCATCTGTTTTGTCAAAGTTCCTCTATGTCAAAGAAGTTGGATGATTGTTTTTTTAAAATAGGAAACATAAATATTCCCCTTTTATCCAGTCAAAAATCTTTTTAGGAGTTCCTGTAAAATTAGCAGTCAGCACAGGTCCTCCATCTCTCATTAGACCCATTTTACCAGGAATATTATTTTCCATCTGCTGTACCCAGAAGAGATGATTAATTTGAAACTAGCTCCTGGGGAGGTGTGAAGTTGTATTAGGAGATTACTTCCTGGCTTTTTTAGAATATGTCCTTTTGGAGGACCTTATTTGAATCCGGAAAAGCTACTTGACTGAATACAGGCACTGAACTAAGAAAGCTTATGGAAAAGGAAGAAAGCTGTCTCTGAATACCTGAACGCTGAAAGATCTCCACAAAGAAAAGAGATGATGGGAATATATTTCTGTGTCATTAGAAACTGGTCCTAAAAATGCAGCAATCAAAAACTCAGCAGTCAAAGACCTCTTACGCTTGCCTTGTTTTGTCTTCTGAAGGCAGTGTGTCTCCTTCATTCCAGCCTACTTCAGTCCAGAGTCCAAGGAAAGATAATAGGTATGGTTCTTGCTTGGTGCTTGTTTGGTGCTATGACACTGTAGTATCTAAAAAAAGACTCACTTCATTTTCCTTGTCCAAAGCAGTACATAAGAACCTAAAATGGAGCTTCTTGCATAAATAGAAGGGTTGGAACAAAGCCTCTCTAGTTTACCATACACGTTATATGACTGTGATACCTATATATATTTTTAGAAAACTTATTTAGAAAGATATTCTGAGACAGAGCTGCCAAGCAGTGATGGCTGGAATAGCCAATGCTCTGATGTGTATGTACTTTCCATTCCACAGGCACTTGAAAAAGAGAGAAATTTATTCTTGACAGGCTGACTTTACAGAGAAAATGCTAGCATTTGGGATTAAATCTCAGGGTTTGCTTCACTACATTTTACTCCTTTTTTCTTCTTTTTTTTTTTTTTTTCAAGATTTCCAGGCAGACATTGAGCCTTAGTGTTTTCATTTTCCTCCAACATTACAGCCAGAGTGGTTATTTATGTGACTGCCAACGAGGTGGTCAGTTTTGAGCACACTTCTTATTGGTGAGGTTTTTAGAGGGTAACTGTCTCTCAGCTGAACACCCAGAGTGCGGAGCTTGGTTGATGTATTTAGGGTTTACCCTCTTAGTGTTACATGGGCAGATGCGATGCATGTTTAGGCATCTGAAGGCTTAGCAGAAATTACAATGGGGAAGCATTTGCATAAAGTAACTGTGAAAGGTTTGCCTCTTCCATGTAGTGGGTAACTTTCAGTGCAGAAGGTTCCTCACAAACCGTGTGATGAACTCTACAAACAGAATTAAGCAGGCCAACCTGCTGGTACAATATAATTTTCCAGTTACGTGTCCCTTCCCTGACAAGTAGCAACCCATATTAAATAGTGTCTTACAGACATCACATTGTAGAATATGACAGTAGAGATACTGAAGAAAAACTCCTCCTGGGTATGTTTTTCCTTCAGCCTTCCCAGTGCATTCCTGGGGCAGGGTGGGGGGGTACGATGATGCAGTCCTGGTCTGAGGGAATGAGATGGAGAAGGCTTTTGCATGTGCACCAAGAGTGGAAAGCCTCTGAGTTTACCTAGGCAATACATATCCTGTCTTGTATTCATATACCAGTCTTACAAATACTTTACAAATGTGTGTATTACTTGGTTTGAGTCAAAGTGCTTAGTGCATCTCTGACGCGAGTTCAGATTTGCAGAGCAGATGGGTTACTAAATATGAACTGGAGGCTTTAATGGGAGCTGGTGACACATTTAAAGTTTTGCTTTGCTCGCTCTGAAGAATAAAGTGGCTGTCAAACTAGGTCTGAGGACAAATAGGTTGAAAGTGAGTCACGAGCTATTGTCAGTACAGCTGTGCTGGAGAGGTGGTTTCCTTTATACATCAAAGGGTTGAGGTGAGGCACTGCAGCAAAAGCAGCCAGTAGGACATTGAAAGAAGTTAAAAAGACAGAGCTTGCTTCTCTGGTGTCCCCTGTCCCATATTATTGACTACTTAAATGAGCATTGCTCTGCTTTGTAAATTTTAGTCCCCTCTCTATTAATTCAAAGGTTTACTGATATGCTAAAGAAAACTTAAAACAAACCATGTAAATTAATGC
Organism: Heliangelus exortis; assembly: GCF_036169615.1. Taxonomy (NCBI): domain Eukaryota; kingdom Metazoa; phylum Chordata; class Aves; order Apodiformes; family Trochilidae; genus Heliangelus; species Heliangelus exortis. The sequence continues at coordinate 80,817,087 of NC_092423.1, read as the reverse complement.
CTGCATTTTAATTTAGAAGCATGCAAGTGTCATGCTGACGCCTGTCAAATTTCACCAGCAGTTTCCTCACATGAGTAAGCCTTGGACAAATCAATGATGATGGTCTTTAACACAAAAATAGAAACTGTGTAGTTTGGATGCTTGACTTAGTCTTTTCCCTGATTGCTTTGTCTTTCAGTTTGATTGACTTCAGACCAGTACTTCAAGCTAACAGCAGTCAAACTGTCATACTGTTGCTTATTTATAGTGGTTCCTTTTGTTCATGCTGCTAAATAAGGTGGCAATAAATATTAATTGCAGCCATGTTTCACCAAGTGGGAATTCGGACATAAGTTCTCTCTGAAAACTTTGTATTTTATACAAATTGTCCACCACAATTAGTGTTCACCACCACACTTAGTATTCATTATCTTTTGCTGTCAAATATTCTTCTGTTTTCTTACAGAGTGACCTCACATTTAAAATTATTTGCAGTTTACTAACAGAAATACTTGAAGTATGTTAAAATTCCTTTTGACAAAATCACTGACATTTAACTGAACCAAACCTAACTGTCTATGGGATTTAGAGGGGTTCTTCACTTGCCATTTGCATTGACAAGATTCACAGAATTTTACTAAAGATTCCCCTTCTGAAGCTCATCGACAAAACTAAGACTTCAAATTCAGCACAAAATCCATGCTGACATGGATTAGCATGCAGTTTGGGAATAAATGCAGACCATCTGTAAGAGAAATTTAAACCATTTCTTCATTTATGACAGTGTTGTTTAATTCTGGGAATGTGTGATGACAACACAAACATAGGATGTGATTGTTCTTATTATTTAATTATTACATAATTTTATAATGTATTAATAGATTTCATGGGAATCCCACCAAAATGAGAAGATATCCTGAAAGGCAGGGGTCACATTCAGAGGGACATGGACAAGCAGAAGGGATGGTCCAACAGGAACTTCCTGAAGTTTGGCAGTGAGAGCTGCTCAGCCCTGTGCTTTGATTGGAGCTCCCAGATCCTCAGTGCAGGCTGGGGGCTGCCTGGGGAGCCTGCAGCTCTGCAGAAAAGGACTTGGAGGCCTGGCTGGATGGTAGACTTCCAAGGGACTTCCAAGGGACCAACTATGTGTCCTTGTCTTAATGAAGTCTAGCCACATATTCACTGACAAAAGCATAGCCAGCTCATCAAGGAAAGCAATTCTTTCCCTCTATTCATTACTTTTGAGTTGACATCTGGGGTACTGTGTTCAGTTTTGGCTCCCCAGAACGTGGCACTTTTTCACAAATTGAAGGAAATTCAGTGGAGGGACACTGAGACAATTAGGGGTCTGGAACTTGTGATGTGTAGGAAAAAGCTGAGAGAGCAGAATCTGCTCAGCCTGGAAAGAGAAGGCTGAGAGGGAGTCGATTGCAGTCTTCCACTATGGGAGAGGATGGCAGAGAAGATGGAGCCATACTCTTCTCTGAGATGAAGGCAGCAGACACAAGTTGGTTGCAAGCAAGGTCCCAGCTGGATGGTGGGAAGAACCTCATCATCATGCAGGCAGCCAAGCACTGGAGTAAGTTGCCCAGATATATTGGCATCTTCATCACAGGAAGATTTTAGGACTCAACTTGATAATGGCTTTAGTAACCTGATCCAGCTGTGAAGTTAGCCCTGCTTGAAGCAGGAGTTTAGACTAGAAATTTCCATGGGTCTCTTCCTAACTAAATACTACTATTGTGTTATTGATATTATGAATTTTGCTGTTCAGAGGTACAGATAGAACAAATTTCATAGCCAAAAATATGCTAGTAGAGCTCTACCTGACTTATAAAGCTGCCAGGGCCAGCTGATCATGACTACTTACTTAGTGAACTGTACCCCTTTCCAAGCATCCTGTGCTCTAAATTAACTTCATGCATGTAGGTGTATGAAATTGTGCAAACACCTGATGAAGGTGTCACTAAATAGCATACCCACACTAAGATTTTTGTATATATACACAAGCTATCAGTCCACTGGCTTATTTTTCCATGTAAAGAAGTGTTCTGAGAGAGAACTTTTAATTCTGTTTTCCCTGAAGAACTTCAAGTGTGAACAGATTTTGCATATTGTCTGTGTCCCTGCAATGCAAGATTGAAAAATCCTTCCCTCAGTAGAGAGAATAGGAAGGAAACCACATAAAGCAAGCCTTGTGCTTACAGATGGGATCGGTGAGAAAATTATCTAAATTTTGGAAAGCAAGTTACTATAACTGAAGTTGTTTCATGTTGCAAGGCTTTCATGATTGCTAAAGGTCAGCTCTTCTTGAATTCCTATGGCCAAAGCCCCTGATCTCAATCTTGCCCTGCTTTTACCTGAATGCCCTAAACATTATGCAAATTAATGTCTGAGGCAAAAAAGGATTTTGGTGGCATTTCTGACTGGGGCTTTCACCTGGAATCACAGCACAGTTGATCTGCTCGCATTCGATGTGTCCATTCTGGGGCACAACAGATCCCAACTGGGTCAATGCACAGATTTCCCCTCTCTGCCTTGGTAGAATCAGAGACAGACCAGTGTTAAGGACCTAGATTTGCCTTTCCTTCCCTGCTCCCTGGTGTGCCTGGCATTACTCTTCCTGGATAGGAAAACCAATTCTGTTTGTGCTTATTTTGTGTTCCTGGATAGGAAAGCCAATTCTGTTTGTGCTTATTTTGATCCCATTTCTGAGATAAACTTGTGTTGCTAAGTACTTCCCCCCACACACAAGTGCAGTCAGAGCACTTGGAAAAACAAAGGGATAGAACAAAAGACTAATGTATTCAAAGTGAGTAGCCTTAGAGCACAGCTGTTAACACTGCAACAGTGAATAGTGATGTGATTCAGCCCGTTTAAATGGAGTAATACTGGAAGTGCAGTTGGGTTGAATATTAAGCATTGCAAGAGCAATTTTGCTGCTTGCAGTGGGCACAAGTGGTCCCCAGCCTTTACAGGGACCTTTGCAAACAAGGTGTATTCCTGTTGAGTTGCCTGTCACCTCTTCCACATCACCCTGCAGAAAAAAATCAGACTCTTGGCCTGACCGTCTGGATTGTTACACTACAGGCTCTCAGTTATTCTTGATGTATTTTTAATTTTTCATAGGTATTTGTATTTCATATTTACATATATATTTGTGTATACATATACATGGTATATATGTATATATACTTAATATATAGAGAGGGGACATGGACACAATTCAATACCAAAGCCAAAACAGACTGTTGTGGTATTCTTTCCACCACAGCACCCATAACTACGGAAGTAGAATAACTACATATTCTGCAGCACTAGGAGCATAAATGGCAACTTTTTGACCAGGCCATTTCTGCTCTTCTTTCTGCACTGACTATAATAAATGTAAAGGTTTATGTCCATTGGAAATGACCTGAAGAGAAAATGTATTTCTCTACATAAATTTCACTGACAGGTGACATGATCCACTTGCTCATTGGAGCTATCTATCTACCCTATAATCCATGCACCAGCTCTCCAAAAGAGACAGCTGGACACTGTCCATAATACCTATGGTAAAGTCTTTATGGCAAAAAAGCATAAATGTAGCTAGGCAAACTAGGGTATGAGTGGTGACTATCCACCATGGTGAAGGTGGCAGAGGAGGAGTCAGAAACAGTCTCCACCAGTACACCTGGTGACCATAAACTATTGTAGGTAACCATGACTCTGGAAGACCTTACAAGTTTTTTGGAAGGAAAAGAAGCAGAAGTTATTGCATCCTCCTGAATGAAAACTTTCAGATTACACTCTTGATTTATCTTGAGATGTTTTTGTGGCAGAGAACATAATTGCCTGTCAATAAAGAAAGCCAAACTGTGTAGGATGAGAAGTTAGGGGATGCCTAGAAATTTGAAAGACTAACAAAAAGACTATTCTTTAAACCTCTTCTTCCTACATCACGTCTGGAAGAGCCTTTTCAGTTAACTTTTCACCTTCCCAGTGTTTTACTAAGAGATTTGTAGTACCTATGAATGAATCATACCCAGGGGACCTTGTCACTGACACCATCATGGGCCAGCCTGGACTTGTTTTAAATGAAAAAGTGTGAGCACTAGTAGGAGGAAAAGCACTCAAAAACACTGGTGTATTCCCTCCCTTCTCAGCTAGCAGGTGCCTGTAACTTGCATGACTCACACCTACTTTGCTCAGCTATCCCCAATTTGAGGTGATTTCAGGTAAGTTTTGTGCAAAGCACCAGCTGGAAGTGGGAAGCAGCCTCAGGAGGAGTCAAGCAATAGGAGAGTGCTTTCTATTTCACAGCTCCTTGCCAGAGAGCTCTCTTTGTCTATGGGCTCCATACTGAAAAGACTGATTTTTTTCTTCCCAGTTTTTTTTTTTTTTTTTTCCAATGACTTCTCCAACTGAATCATCTGCTGCTCCCTAATGGATGAACTTACCTGATGCCTTGTGGTAAGGGTAGAAAGTAGAAATAGGGAGGGGAGAGTGGGCAGAGAGAGAGTAAGGGAAAAATAAAGCAAAGTTAATATTGAGCAACCAGCAAAGATTCTACCAATCTAGCCAAAAGGAACAAATTCAGAGGATCAGCTGACAAGAAAATTAACTCAGCTGAGAGAGACAACCACCTTTATGTAACTCCTTCTTTACTCTCACTGTTTGACACTTTCTATCAGTAAGGCAAAAATCCATATAAGGGATTCACACAATTAAATGTCAGCTCACAGGAAATACCTTACTTTCCCTTCATACATCAGTGTCTTCCTTGCTGAGCTAACACTTTGGAGTGAACATGAGAAATTACTTAGAAGAAAGTTTTATCTTGTTCATTTTCAGAAACAGAAGTATTTAAAGACCCATCCATTTTCTCAGCACTAGTCAGAAGCATGCTTTCTATTCAGGTAAAAGTCACCTTCTTCTTAGTGTAAAGGGATGCAACAATTTCAGAAGTGGAGAGTGGCCACCTGGAAATCAGTAAGAGTTAACTGTGGCCTTCAGTGGAACCCATGTATCAGTTGGAGGATATGATGACTTCTCCAAATTGCTCTGAATGCCACAGCACTGAGTGTTGGACTGAAGTTTGCCAGAAGGTACTTGTTACCATAGAATCATAGAATTGTTCGGGTTGGGAAAGACCTGTAAGCTCATCCAGTCCAGCCTTTAACCTATCTCTACTAATCTAGCTGCACCAGCCCACTGCCAAAACATGTCCCTAAGAGGTGTGCATACCCTCATGAGGCAGCTGAAAATGATGGTAATCATAGAATTGTTTGTGTTGGAAGTGATCTTTAAAGGTCATCTACTTCAACCCCTCTGCAGTGAGCAGGGGCATCTTCAACTAGATCAGGTAGCTCAGCCCTGTGCAGCCTGACCTTGAATGTTTCCAGGAATGGGGCTTCTACCACCTCTCAGGGAAACCTGTTCCAGTGTCTTCCTTATAGATAGCCTAAATCTGCTCTCTTTTAGTTTAAAACCATTACCCCTTGCCTAATTGCTACAGGCCCTACTTTCTTGACCCCATCTTTCTTACAGGACTTCTTGAGTTACTGACAGGCTGCTATGCAGTGCCTCTGGAGCCTCCTCTTCTCCTGGCTGACCAACACCCTCTCAGCCTGTCTTCATAAGAGTGGTGTTCCATCCCTCTGATCATCTTCATGGCCCTCTGGACTGGATCCATGTTCTTCTTGTGTTGGGGACTCTAGAACTGGACATATTATTCCAGGTAGGGCCACAGGAGAGTGGAGCAGAGGGGCAGAATTAGCTCCCTCAACCATCCACCAAATGTTCCCAGTTTGCAGTGAGCTCTGATTTTGTCTATTACTGCACCCAATCCCACTGGAAACTTCAACAAAGCTGACAAAAAAGAATCTTAGTTTTCATATTATTATGTGTGGGACAGCTTTGGTTAGTCAGTAACTTTATATCCAGGGCATTTGCATCCCCTCAACATGCTGTATAAACATACAGGCTTTTCCTAATCAATGCCCAACAATATTAATACATTATATCTCATAATCTTTCAGTATTACTTGAAAATTTAATAGAATTTGTGATGTGCAATAAAAACAACTGGTTTATCTTGTGCTAGACAAGATCTGAAACAAGCATCTGCTTTATATTTTTGATGTAATACAGAAGAAATGTTGAGAGCAGTACAAATGAATTGTCTGCCTGGATGAGACAGTCATCTAATTCTGTATCCTGCTGGCTCAGAGGGCAGTGTCAGACTCTTGTCTTGGGGATCAGAATTATTAAGGCTGGAATGGAGATGATCTTGCTCCAAGAAAGGCCAACAATAAGGTTCAATCAGGTTGCTTAGAGCACTGCTTGCCTGAGTCCTGGCTATCTCACAAGGTGGACATCCCACCACCTCTCTGGCCAGCCTGTTCCAGTGCTAAGACACCCTCTGGGAGATTCTCCTTTCCCTCCTGTCCAAGTAGTATCATGGCCTGCTGGCTGTTGTCTTCTTTCAAGGGTACCTCATGGGAGAAGTTAAAAAAAGAGAGAAAAAGAGAGAAAAGAATTGTTACATTTTCTCAGCCTGTGTCTCAAGGTGACACCTCCATGCTTTATATACCTGGAATCACCCATCAAGCAGAGATCTTCCCTGAGCTGTGCAGAGCAGTGCCCAGATCTCACCACCACATTTGTGATCTCCTTTTAAAATCCAAGAGAGTGTTTAAAGAGTTTTATCTGTTTCCTTCAGTGCACTTTCCTTTGCATTCACTATGGAGGGTGGTTCATCACTATATCCTCCATTTAGCTTATGTTAGATTTTTTTTCATTTGACTTGCCTTGTAATATTGTATGGTTTTAACTAAAAAAAAAATGGCCATGTGGCAGATTTTGTTCATTCACTGTTCACACCCTCTTTCCAAATTTCTAATTATCTAATGTTATGCTGATCAACTGTTGAAGCTTAAGATTTTTAAACATTGTGATGTTTCTATTTTTTTTTTTTTTTTCCATCCAGAAAATTGATTTCTCAGTTCTACTCTGTTCTGTGTCATGGCCAGATTTGTAGCCATAAGAAGATTCTGCATTTTTATAGCTGCTAAGAAAGGACTTCCTCAAAGGTTTTTAAATGTTGAATTACATTATGTTGTCTTTTATGTGTTCTTTTTAAGTTTTGTTTTGTTTGTTGGTTTGTTTTTTTATTTCAGATGATCACTTAAACCAATTTGCCAGTTACAGGCACAAGGTATACTGGCTTGTGATCATCTGGATCACCCAGAAAAAAAGCTTTTTTTTTTTTTAATGTGAAAATAATGGGATAAAATAGACACTCAGCATTTTGTATATCTTTAACGCACTAGCACAAAATCATGTCTCAGTGAGAAGTTAATTTTTTTAATATGTAAAGCACATTATTTCATACATTATAAATTACATATTTATCTAGATAGAATGTATAATGCAATATATGGCAACTGTTTACATTATATTACATAATATATAAAACAATATTAGACAGCATGGGGCATTATTACAGAATTTAATAGTATATAATCTATGAATTGATAATTATATCTTCATATGCATATATAATATGCAATGAGTTATATAAATATATAACAATATATATGGAATACACAGTGTATGTAATGTAACTTATAATACATATACTTAATGAATTATAAGTAAAAATTTAAAACAATTTAAAGTATAAATGAAACGTAAGCATTAACATACATTTAAATCAAGAAAATTAATTTTAGTATGTCTATTTAATACACATAGAACATAGAGTGTGCATTATTTATGCTGTGTTATATACCATAACCTGATGTCATTTGCAGCTCTTCAGCATCAGGCTGTCCTTTCCAAGCTCCTGAACACTCACCAACTGGGCCTGTTGGAACGAGCTGTTCTTTAATGTGCCATTTGGGTTCAGTACCTACTATTTATTTCACCGGTTTGTTCTGGTACTTCCCATCCTCACAAGACAACCATTACTCCCAAGCCCAGAACTGGCCTCTCTTCATCATCTGCAGATGCAGTTGCCATTAAGAAACCACTGGGCTAGCATTGCCCTTAATTGCTCCCATTAAGCACTCAAGAGATCATCTCTTGTCTGGATGCATTTCCCTCAGGAGCTGGAACCGGTAAGTGCATCCAAGCTTAAATGTGTTCTTCTCTCCTGGAAAGCCACTGCTATAGTGCTGTGCATGCACGCAGTGCCCCAGGTGCATCTTTTTGCCTTTTAGCACTGGAAAATTTGATCTTCAAAATCTTTCCAACATTCCTCTCGTCTACAGCCAGCTGCAATTTCTTCGTTTACTTATTGTCCCAAATGTTGCAGGATTCCTGATTCTCCTCCCAGCAATTTTTCTCAGTTTCCCGAGTTTCTCCCAGTGCTTCTCCCTTACCCTTCCACTTCCCACCCAGTTCATCACTCCTTCCCACAGCTCTCCCTCCTTGCAGCCTCCCGAGGGAACTCATGGCTCATTTCACTTCCCTGCTAGGCAGCAAGGAGCAGCTTGTGTGTAGACACATCCACATGAGAACAAGCAGGCACAGCATTTAAGAGTATGTTCATAGTCAGGCCATATGAGCCTTTCTCGTAAGCCAGCAGAGCACTGCAGGTGCCCTGATTGCTGGAAATTATCCATATTCTGTGTTTCCAATGGTTCTGCTCACCCACCTCTGCGGAAGCATCACTCATGCACTCCACTCTGCTCTGCTCTGCTCTTCTTCTTCAGTGTCCTGGGCTCCTACAGATCCATGCTACACCCTTCAAGGATGCAGGAAGACAGTGTTTTTGAACGGGATGTTGAACAAGGTCATCCCCCCTCTGCAGAAGGTTTATGTAATGAGAGCACGTGGAGCTGTTATCACAGGCTGAGTATGCTTCAGCTTCTTTTGACAGGGCATTTCTGGGCCATCACTTACACGTGCCATACGTGGGAGCAACTTCTTGCTGCTACCAGGCATCTTCCACACGTAAGTGGGCAAGCAGCTCTAGAGATAGAGACAATCTTTCTGTCACCTTCAAGCTAAGTCAGGAGTCTGGAGGCAAGGAGAGTTGATTTCCAGTAATTGTGGCATTTGTTGGACTCCTGTCCTCAGAACTTGCTTGGAAGCAAGAGTTGAAGGCTTTGCTTTGTGCTACCAGACATAAATTCAAGCGGTGTCCTTACCAGCTGCTTAAGACTTTTGACTTCTTTTTACAATCAGCATCTACTGTTTGTTTTTGCACAGTAAGGTCTCTACATTGGCAGTTTTAGCAGCTAGCCTGACAGAAGATCTCATTTGTATAAATCTCTGTACATTCTCTCTGAAAACCAACAGTAATTTGTTGGTAATCACTTCTTTCCTTCAGAGACCTCTCTACTCTCCCATGTACTGTCCTATTTTTGTTTGGCTGGGGTTTTTTTGGTATGAAACACATACAGATGTACTTTAGGAAAACACAGTATTTCGGTACAGCTGTGTAAAGGGCCAGCTAATTGTTTAGCTCCATTTTGCTGAATGCCTTCCCTTCAGGAGTGGATAAACACTGGAGCAGTTGCCCAGAGAGGCAGTGGACCCTCTGCCCTGGGACATTCCGCAGACCCACCTGAACCCTGAGCAACCAGCTCCAGCCTTGCCTCTCATGGTGCAGAGAGCTGCACTCAGCAACCTCCCCACGTCCTTTCTAACCCAACTTGTCCCACTCTTTCCACCTATGTTCTCAGCACAGTGGGCAGAACTGATTTGAAACACAGCCTCATTTGCCTCAGACAGACCACAGCCTGGAAATTAATCTAAAGAGATGGGAAATTACGTCAGCTTTTTGTAGACGGTTGGCATGCTCCAAAGAACATTTCAGGGAAAATACCCTGTTTCACGATGTTTACCTTTTCAGATCAAGTCTGATTTAATGTGCTTTTATATAAACTTCAGGGAAGAATTGGGTCGTGTTCGGCTCTCCTTTCAATGTAGTTCACAGAGGTCAAGAACATTACCCTGCTATCGCCGTGCTGTACCAAGACAGATTGGAATACAAAATGTTAATGTTCTGCCCTGTGCTCAGGCTCCTCAGAAAAATAAATATTTTTCACCATTAGTGTTACATTATCCCCTCTATTTTTCCCCAGAGGGAACAGCACAGTCTCTGCAATAGCATGATGAGAGATTTCTTATTATTTTAACCCTGCAAATCTTTTTGTGTGACATTAATTCTTAATAAGGCATGTCACACAACCTGTTGCAGTTTGTCAAAAGAAACATTAAAGAGTTTGGTTTTATTTGAGCTATTTGAGAGAGGTATTATGGGAGATTTTCTGAACACTGGATGTGAATTCAAATTCTATTTGGATGTGAAAAACAGAATAACTGGATTTCCATAGGAAGCAAAACAATTGTCAGTTGATATAACTGTTTTTGTTATTTGTCACACTTCTTCTAGATTTTACTTTAGCTCACCTTTTTTTCTAGTGCAAGGCATACCAGTGTTGCTTTAAAAGGTTTTGCTCAAAAAAAAAAAAAAAAAATAAAAATCAAAAAAGAAAGAAAATCCAGATTAACATAGTTACTTTTGAAAATAGCCAAATACTGAAGTCCCACACACAGAGAAGTAAGATTCAGTTACCTTAACATCACCTCTGACTCTTAAAGATGTTCTAGAACATCTGAAGCACCTCCATGGGGTGGGCTGACATCCCATGGGACCACCTGGAGGCCCATCAGCACATGCATCTATTACTTTTCTCCACAGACCATTTATTTTTGAGATGCTCTCATGAGCCACCTAGAACAACACAAACACTTCCGTCACACTTTCAACTGGTATTTCCTAGAGAGGAACTTCCCAGACTCCTTGAAGCATCCTGAAGTCCTGCCAGGATCAGTGCTTCACAGGCTGATGAGGTTTCCTCTTGAACATGAGATACCTGAGAAACTGAATCTTCTGCACCCCCTGATTTTACTACATGGCAACTGGATGTAGGCCACAGGTGGCAGGACCTGCCGAGTAATGAGCTCAGTCGGTGCTCAGCCTCACCTGTGCCCAGTTAGGGCTGGCCCAAGTGCGCATGCTCAAAGATCAAAGGCCAATAAAAGGTGGGGCCTGAGACCGGCAAAGGGCTCATTCTGAAGCAGGTCAGCAGCTGTGCTGGTCGGGGCCAGTTCTCTACTGATCCTGTCCTCATTCAGAGCCTATCATCGCTACGAAGTTCGCCTCTTGCAACAACTGGAAATGTCTCACATCCCTTCTGGTCAAATCTCAGGCCTGGGCAGAGTGCTGGGGTGGTGCTTGCTTGGGTGGATGGCCATCTCCTGGCCAAAGTCAAAGGGAACACAGGCTATCCTGGGCTGTCTAGTAACCAGATCATCCTGCCCTCATTTCAGTTTTGGTTTTTTTGGAGGAGATGAAAACGTCCTAAAAATTGCTTGGATCTGCCCTTTCTCTCTGAAATTCATAGTCATCATGTACAACTCATCCCTTGCCCCGAGAGACAATGTAACATTTACAGCTGAACATATGACTTACTAAAAACAGGAACAATTCAGATCTGTACATGCCTCACATTACTCATGTACCGCAGCTTCCTTCAAGGAACACAGCAGTTTGAAATACAGGACACAATTCACCAGCCTTCAACCTTCTCTAGTGGGGTTGAAGTGACATGGTACGGTGATACAGAAAGCCAAGGTAGAGGCTCATTTCTATCAAGCCAATCTAACCTTAACAGTTTCATCAACAGTTCCAACTCAGTCCTCTTTTACCCTCTGATTTATGATATAGTTGAATTAGTGATAAAGTTATTCATGCTGAATCTTGGCAGGTTCCACTGAATTAACTTGAATGACAGTAGATGAAAAGAACTAGCACTACTAAACTACTGCCCCCAGTCAGGAGGGGATCCAGTGAGTGTTGTTAAACCATTGCACTCTGGTTTAACTCGAGTCAAACGTGCACATGCTTCCCTCACTGCTAAATGCAGCATGGGGATGTATGAATAGACAGAGAGTGTCTGAAGATGCATTGAGCAGAAGAGCCTCAGGCAGCTGTGGGTGTCTGTTCGTTCCTGAAGGCATTCACCCAGGGATTAACCCTAGAATCAGAAAAAGACTAAGGTTTGGATCATTTCTGAAAGCTAGCTGGTCCAACCCCCTGCTCAAAGCAGGCCTCACTTCCCAGCTAGATCAGCCTGCCCAGGGCCTCACCCCAGCAAGTTTTGAAGATCTCCAAGGATGAAGATCCACCACCCCTCAGGGCAACCTCCCCCAGCACTCAGCTCCTCTTGAAGGGAATATTTTTTTCCTCATGTCCAACTGGAGTCTCCCTTGCTGCACGTTGTATTCTTTTCCTCAAGAAGTGGCTTTGTTTTTTCTATAGCCACCTGTTCTTTACTGGGAGACAACAATTAGATCTCACTTAATATTTCTTCTCCAGGCTGAACAAACCCCTTTCTCCCAGCTTCTCCTCACAGGGCCTGGTCTCCAGCCTCCTAACCACTCTGGTGATCACTCACTGGTGTGCATCATTTCAAGTAGAAAAAGGACTCAAAAAGAGTGAAAATCTTTTCTATTTGCTGAAGTGAATGTAAAAGAATACATGCATATAAGGAAGGAATGTGTGCAAAATGAGATTCAGTTTAGGAAGAAAATTACAGGATAACATGAAATAACTCTCTGCAGTTTGTTCCTACCTTGTTGAATGGCCTGAAGAAAGCATTGATAATACTTTCAAAAGGAAAGGAAACAGCAAGTTAAGTCAAGCTGGATTGCCTATTACTTATTTTGAATCTGTCCTCTCTAAATAGTACTTAATGTACCTAAAAAGATGAACTGGCTCTTTAGAAAGATGAGGCTGTTCATGCACATAGTATCAATGAAAAGATATCAGGGACCAGAGAAAGAAAAAGAGAATAATGAAATAAGTTAGACGTAATGAAATAAATTAGACATCCTCAAATTAGACAAGCCTGATAAGCACCTAAGGATATCTAGAGAAGTGGCTCTCACTGTCTTAGAAGCCTTAGCAATTATCTGATAAACCGAGTTATGGAAGATTAGAAAAGAGCAGATGTCTTTGAAAAGCTGAGAGAGGAGCTGGGAAATAATAGAACAATCAGCTTAGCTCCAAGACTGGCACCCTTCACAAGATCTAAATTATTTTTACCATGACAATAAAAAAGGATAAGTCCAGATAACCTAAACTGATTTTGTAGTAACTGATTTAATCCCCACACACCCCTCCTGTGAAAATCTGTTACTAAGGTACAAAAGAACACAGATTTCCAATGTGCAGGCCACTTCAGACTAGGTAAATGCATTTATCCCTCTAGAATTTAAAAAGACCCCTCAAGATTCAAAGCAAAGAAATTATAGGATATAGAATCAGACAGAAAAAATAAGTTTATTATAAACCCATAGGGTCTGGGCCTAAGAAAATGACAGATTTAAAGCCAGACTGACTGAGACTGCAAAGCTAAATATGGTATTAAAATGTCCAAAGAAGAAATCAAAGAGAAATCAAAGAGAAGTAGCATTCTTAAACCATTTTGGAAAGCAGGGTTTGCTTTCTTTTCGTCCTTGTAAACAACCATTCAGAAATAAGGTGTCAACCCATCATTTCTGTGAACTCATGCTTAAGATCCTGTGGCCACTAAGAAACAGCAACACAGAAGACAGAAGGAGGTTTCTTCAAAACAGGTGGATACCGGATTAAGGGCCACTAACACCCATGTAACCCATGGAAGAAGGTGAAAAGAAGTTAAAATCTCCTCTTTATAAGTTAGTTTTTTCATCACTGTGAGGGCCTTACACCACCAACTGATGGACATCCTCTGCCACCCTGGTTATCTAAAGACCTCTTAGCAACAGACAAAGAAAACTCAGAAAACACATTATCTTCCATTCATCCTTCTGTCATAGTTACTCTCTCAGTTAATTATTTTTTCCAGGAGGGGAAAGAAGTTGGTTGGATTCAGCCCTCCTTGGGATCAGAAACTCCATTGTCCAAAATCCTTACCTGCAGGTTTAAGAGGTTTTCAACCTAAGGTTTGGTGCCCTGCCTCAGGAATCCAGCCAGCACCTCAGACAAGGGGGTGCAAAGCACTTTGCATTGCTCTTTCACTAGAACTTTGATATGATCCCCAAGAACAGATCCATTATACATCAGTCCAAACAGCAAAAACTCAAAGCACTCAAACACTCTGCCTGTGTGTAAGCAGTGGATGATGCTGGGAGCTTGTTCCTTTTTTCACTACAATGTAGTCATGCCCTTTGACTCCATTCTCTACTGCAGGCAGAGCTCACAAATCTTTTCTGCCTCCATTGCCTGCCTTTCTAGGACAATTTATTGTTCCACCAAGTGGAGGTCACAACACATTCCCTTGAGTTCCACAGCCCCTTTCTGCACTGAGGTACTTATTTTGAGTCAGAAAAGAAGGTATATATCTTTGCATTAAACATGATCCACACATTATATATATTTTTTAAAATAATAATTCAAAATAATTTGTTATCATCATGAGTGCATCACTACAGAAAAAGCCCTTAAGCAATGATTACTGAGAAATCCTTGCATTTAATTTTATTTTTTGTATTCAAGAGAACTTTGCACAAAGCTAGTTTTATCTTTTCCTTGTTGAGTAAAGCAGCACATTTTGCACAGCTGCACAGATTTTTTTTCTGACATCAAGAGAAAAGCAATTTGAAAAATTAGAATATGAAAACAAAGTTACGAGGCACAGAAACCCATCGAGAATATTCCAGAATAACTGCAGTAGCCTCAACTTCTTGAAATTTAAAACCAGCCATGAAGCAGCCAGAGGTTTTGAAGGTAGCAATTTTCTCCCTCTCTTCATTGCTTGTGAGGCTGTATCTGCAGGACTGTGCCCATCAGAGGGGGTCCATCAGATCTGACAACAAACTGGAGATACCCCCCAATGAAGGCCCACCAAGAGACTTAGAGGGCTATAATGCATGATGAGTGAAGAGAGGAGGTTTGTGCAGCCAAGAGAAAAGACTGCCAAGGGAGTTTCAGCTGCTTTCTTCAACACACCAAGAGGTGGTTGCAAAGTAGATGAAGGCAAAATTCTCAGAGAAGCATAGTGATAGGACAAGAGACAACAGGCAGAAGTTGCAGCAGGGAATACTAAAGATGGACTCGAGGAAAAACTTATTTCCCACAAGAATGGTGGAAGTTTAGAAGAGCTGAAGAAACAGAAGAAACTTAAATTCATAACAAGCAGCCACACCGTAAGTAAACCAAACATTAGTAAGGAAAAATACTCGTTAAAGGTTAACACAGGGCAGCAAATTAAATAGCAATGAAGTACAACTCTGCATTTGATATAAGGATCAGCAGCAGGTATGGGAAATCCCCTCAGAGTGCCAGCAGCATGGACACCCTGCAAGCAAACACAGCCCTGCCCTGGGTCCCTCCAAAAGGGGTCCATGTGGGTGCCTGGCACCCCTTTGCAGGCTGCCCCACCTTGCCCTGTGCCTGCTGCAGAGCAGGGTGGCAAAAACACGGGGTGCTACCAGTGCTTCAGCCAACTTTATTGGGACATTTGTTGGGAGTCACAGAACTGTTGTCTCCACGCTGCTTTGCTGGGGGTTGTTCACAAGATTTGTCTCAGAGAGAGCGCAGAGCAAGATGTGGTGCCCAGCTCAGCCCTGGCAGCACGGGCACACGGGCCCTTGTTTTCTGGGCTGGACTTTTCCCACTGGAAGAAAGAAACGTCCTGATTTCTCTTTGCTGCAGCCTCAGGTAGGGGTTGTTACTGGAGCTACGTTGCTTTCTATTACTGCTAAGGTTAAATTTGAAGTTCACGGGCAGGAAATTTTCAAGGGGTGTGTATACTTTGAGAAGCCCCATTGACAACTGAATAGGATTTGAACCCCAGTGGCAGTAGATTATAGTATATTAATTTTGCAGCAAACTAAAGTATGAAAATTCCAACAAAATTCCAAAGCAGTGACTAACATTGGGTAAACACTGGAGAAAAAAACTACAAAGTAGTATCTCATGTGTTGTTTTTCTTTCTTTTCTTCCTCGTTTTTTCAGGCAATGCATTAATTACTGGAGGTTCCAGAAGCTTCTCCAGAGGGCATATCTAAGCAGAACATAATTCGACAATTTAGATGCAGGAACTTTTTTTTGTTGTTTCCCCTCACTTGCATATAACACTCCCTGCCATCACTGCAAACATCTACAGTCCCATATTTCTACAAATACAGCAGTTTTACCTAGAGAAAACTCACATTTAATTGGGGCTTAATTTGCAAACCTCAAACCTAGTGATTTTTAAGACTTTTACATTTTTTGAGCAGAACACAAGCACCCAGCCTGGGAAGTTAGGGCAGCTTTTTCAGCCACCACGTGGAGATTTTGGCATCTTCCTCTGTGACAATCAAAGGAAGCGTAACTGGGACAGAACAAGTATGTAAGCAAACTTACAGTATTTAAAAAAAAATAAAAATCTGCAGTCTCTTGGTTTTTTTGAGATTTGGAATAAAACTGCTGACTGGTACAAGAAAATCAAAGTCCCAGTTTCTCGCCTAAAATCTCCTGTTTGCACTGGACAGGAAAGAAAACAAAACACAAAACCAAAACAAACTCCAAAAATCCAAAAGCAAAATTTCAGAGATAAAGCAGGAAAAATGGGACTTCTCAAAGGATTTAAAATTATGCAGATGTAGATTACATTCTAACAGAAGTCCACATTATACCCAATTTCAGCTAGTTTAAGATCCAAGAACCTATTTTTCTTTAGCACCCAGATAAAAGCTTTCTACTCTCATTGTAGTCTGCCAGTACTAAGCTCAGTGAAAAAAAAAAAAAAATCATGACTGTTCATATTCTATACAGTTAGCTTTTGCTCATTTAATTGTCTGGATTCTCTGTACCAACAAGTATTCTTATCAGCTTAACTTGTCATAAAATAGTATGCTTAGCAGTCACTGACTGAAACGAAGCTTAAACTGCTGTTCAGAGACATCAAGCAGATACAGTAACAGCAGGCGTAATTCAAAACAAATTATAGTTTTTTCACACGTTTTAACACTTGACCTTTTGATAATTTATGGAGATCATTACAGGATAAAGACTGTATGGATTAAGTCAGTCATCCTAAGGACTGAGTACTGCAGTTATGAAGACTTAAAAATCACGCTTCCAACAGTCTTCTTCAGTTTCAAATGCCCAATGTCAGAATAAATGCAAAGATATGAGAATGAATACTCAAGTTTCAAAATGAAGTTCCAAGCTGCTATATTTTTTTCCTTATATGCTTTAATAATTAAAAATTATACTTTGCATAAACCTCTGTTCCAAAGAAAATTCTGCTATGTCGCTTGTCAGCCTCAAAAGCTGCCAAAAAAGAACCTGTCCAATTGCAGGTTACAATTTTAAGTACAAACTCAAACCTTAGCAAAATACAAGGGCAAGAACTGAATTTTTATTAACCTATTTTATGGACTCTCAAGAGGAAAATGAATCCTGTCAATGGTTCTTCACTGCGTGAGACTAATATCTTACCAGAGGACATGGCACTATTTCACTTTTACATCTCTCCCTCAAGAATACTCCCTTTGAGGAAGTAGTTCAAGGGCAGGCATCAGAAAGTCTGTTGTAGCAAGGTACAGCAAATGGATCCATGACACAACCCCACATGGTAAAATTTAGTTTGACAAGCCACACAACTCTTTGTCCTAGTGGATGACAGTAAATTCTACCATGGGTCACTTTCCTTTCAGGTCAACTTAGTATGATTATAAAGACTACTATTGAAACTAAGCCATAAAGGATGGCATTTATAAGCTTCTGAGGTAGCCAACTTAAATAAATCAGACTAAGTAAACTACCTTTTGGACCTAAACAACCTTTTTCAAACATCTATTATACACCAATATATATACTACCACACTTCTGTTTTAAACTATTATTTCAGCTATAAAGAATTATCTTGCAAAAATTAAGAGATGACTCCCATGTGAAGAAATGGCAGAGAAAGAGAAGACTGTGGCACATTTGAGGGACAGTCACAGACCCTTGAACAAGCACGTTTCAAGATGCAAGTTTCAGGCATGCTCAGCATACCTAAAGATCTAGTTAATGACATTCACAAACTGTGTCTGTCAAGCAGTTGACCACTCTCAAGAATCTCGGGCACCAGTGTCTGGCAAAATTCACTCTACATTTTTTTTTTCTCAGGATGCTGTGCATATTTTTATTTTGAATATACGATAACTAGGTTGTTAGCTAGATATCCTACACATACATGTGTACATACTCACACTGACTCCCTTATTCATTAAAGAACCTGTGTAAGTAGTATTCAGATTCTGTGATAGGTGGGGTAAGACATTTTAAGAGAAAAAATGTTTTTCTAGAACTTAATGAAACCCTATGCTTTTTCTTCTGAAGGAACTCTTGACCAGTTACACAGACAGTTCATCTCTATGCACCATTATTCTGTTTCAAATGCAGGCTTCAGATTTTACTGCTGCCTGGTCCATTGCCAGCAACAGACACAAAAACCCACCAGTAATATGGAGATTAAAATGGTAAGAAGACAGCACAGTTGAAGAGAAATTTCTTTATAGTTTTCATTTAAAAAATAAAACAGGTGAAACTTTAAAAGAAGAACATTCCATTCCAACCGAAATTTTAAAATGTACTTCCCGTGCTAAAAGCAAAAGTCTAGATGTGAGCCTCATGGAAGCTGCCAAGTAATGAAGAGAGAAACTTAATCTTTCACATTACTTGTATCCGTGTCTTTGCTTTCCTGGCTTACATGACTGTTGACAATTTTACTAGATTGATCTAAATCCTCCATTTTATTTTCTACTTCCATAGCACTGCTTTCCACAGGACTGTGGGAAGATTCTTCGCCTACTTCTGCTTCCATTTTTGTGACTAAATCATGTTCCTCTACATCCATTCCTTCCTCTGTTTGTGCCAGCCTACGTTGAACTTCTTCCTCAGTTTTACTTTCTGATTCCTCCTCCTCTTTCCTCTTTGCTTTAAACACTTCAACTCCCATCATCCTCAGGTAGTGAAGTCTCTCGTTCTTGGGCACAAAGGCACGGAGTGAAGTCTTCCCCTGCCAGCCACACAGCACTATAGGACACTGAAGTTCATCAGGTTTTCTAAAAAGAAGCAGTTATATTCAGTCAACTGTGAGAAAGTTAATGTGCAAAACTTAATTTTATAGCCATAGGCTGATAAATAAATGCACTATCTTTAGCAACGCATTTTGTAACTATTAATAGAAGATGTGAGTACATTGGTCTTAATTATAGTATCTAAACAGGTACATGCTTGTCTACAAACAAGCAAGCAAGCAAGCAGAAAAAGTTAAATGCTATTATATTTCAGCATCAGGTAAAATAATTTTCTGGCTCTGGCTTCAAAACTAATATAAGCAACAGCAAGATGAAAGTTTACATTTAAAAAGTTCAAGAGCTTCTGATGATACTGCTTTGTCAACAAAAATGAGTAATGGAAAAGGTTTTCTCTTTTTTTTCTATTCCAAAAGACTTCACAAGGAAACAAACAAACGTATCAGTCACATGCAGGGATACTGTGGACCTCTGGCAGTATTTCCAGCTCTCCTTTATAAACCTAAATCCTACAGTTGTTTTAAGAATACACAAGCAAGATAGCTTCTTTCCCTGGTATATTCTTTGTATCCTGTCTGGACTGACTGTTGACCTCACTGCATCCCCACATGCCTCCATTGCTGTTTTTGCTGAGTGAAAATAAGTATCTGCAACTTTCAAAACTGCATAAATGGAAAGCAACACATCTACTTACTCAGGGTCTGGGTTGTACTTCAGAACTATACTTCCCATTGCTACAGGGAAGGGGGGTAAGGAGAACAAAAACAAAACAGATGTGTTATTGGGTACACTGTTAAATTGACTGCAATTCGAGTATGTTCAAGAAAACAAGTTTTTAGACAGCCACACAGCATGACCTGGTTACCAGCTATCTACATCAGTAAACTATATATAAACCAGTTTCTATTCCTCTTCTTTTTTCAGACTGAACTATTTAGTTCTTAAAGCGATTGCCAACCCTGTCTTCTCCCAGCCCATAAACAAATTAAAATATAAAAGCACACTGTGGATCAATTTACTCAGTGAGTCTAGCAAGAAACTTTTCCTTAAGTAAAAGGAACATAAGAGTACACCAGCCAAAACTTTAAAAAATTGTCCTTCCCATTTCATCTTATCAAACACTGAAGTGCAAGGACCAGCAATGACTCGGGGATGAAAAAACATAAACAAAAGACTGAAAACAAGTCTTCTTCAAATATCTAGCATATAGGAAATAAAAATTTAATATGACTAGACATTGTTCCCCATAATAAAATCTAATCCAAATAACCGTATTTGATACATAAAATAATTACAAACAATTGCAGATGACAAACAGTTTCAGCTGGAGCACTACCAAGCATAAAGATCAGTAATGTAAATAAAAATCTGTGTTCATCAGATATTTTAAGCTCTGCCTCACGGAAGTCACAAGTTTGGCAACTCTTCTGTTCTTTGAGGTTCACAGACCTTAAGGGCTGTGATCAAAAAGGACTACAGCTTCTAGTCATACACTGAATTTCAGTAATGCTTACTTAAATAAAAAGTAAATTTAAGATAAATTTAGTAAAAAATGTTAGCAAACAGTCTATATGACAGAATTTTCAGTCTCCCATGAACATAATAATAATTTTGTCATAGCACAAATTAGAAGGCTTACCCATATCTTTGACTTTCTTCTGTGTTTCAGTGCTAAATTTACTTAAGAATGGATTCTCCTGGGTTAGCAGAATTTTAACATCTTCTATGCAGACATCAATAATCCTTGCATGAATAAACGGGTACAGAGTGTAAATTCCCTGTTTAAAAAAATAAGTATTTCAAAATGTAATCTCTACTTTCCAAAGGAAAAAATGTTAAAAACAGTATGTGCTTTAGCTAGCATCAGTAAAAAAATTTCAAATTTTAAACCATAATCAAAATGCAAATCTGACAAAGTTAATGCCAGCTGTGCTACAGAATCTAGAGGAAAACAAAGTATCTCCTTGGAAAACACAAAGCCTTATAATTACCTCTTGTGCTAATCTGAATGCACATCCAAACTGTTCACCATCACTGTTGCGAGACCAGACTTTTATCCCTGTGTTAATAACCTGCAAACAGCAAAGCCAGTAAGCATCATTAAGGAGTATAAATTCTAAATTACTACTCTGAGCTCTGTTTTTCCAGAACTGTTTGACTAAAAGGAGGAAGAAAGGGTAATTCTGCCACAACATTTGCTCATTTGCACTGGACACTGAATTAAACTAATGAGAAAATTTATTCAAGGGAAAAAAGGGATTCCTAGTATCAAAATGTAGTTGTCTCTCAGCATATTAACACCTTTTACTCCTTCCTGTGTTGAAAACTAAACATTATGGGAAGTGTCTGCATTAAAATGAGGGCACTTAACTACTGAAATCTCGTTTTAATTTTAGCTTGAGTAAGAATTTTCTGGGTGATTCTAGGATATTCAATCAGGGACGGAATTTTTAAAGTGCACAAGTGCTTAATATTAGGACACTATATCCTTTTTGGTACCAAAGTCTCCCTGCCTAATACAATGCACCAGTTTCCTAAAGTTTTGTCAATCATGTAGGCATTTCCTGCAAGTGAGATAAAAAGATAATTATTTAACCTTCTCAAAGGTCTGTTGTAAAGACGTAATGAATACCCTTGCAAATTTTCACGATTTGACTGAACAAGGCCCTGAACTGCATCTTTTGGCTCTGCTTCAGAAATGAAGCTGGATTAGATTACCTCACTCTAACTAAAATTATTTAATGACATTTAAACCAAATCTTTAGCATTTGCAAAGTGTTTTTCATGTAGAGTCATATAAAGAAAAGAAACAAATTTTCCTCTCTAATTCACAAAAACTATTTAACCCATTATCATCTGGCTTAACAACTTTTTGAAATGTTTACTCACTCAAATTACTTTGAAACAAGGTCCCCATGTAACACCCACATCTAACAATTCAGATGCAGTTATCCCTTATTTTTGGTAGGCTCTCCAAGCTCTTAATACTTATAATTAAGGGGCTCATAAATACAACTGTGTAATTGTAAACTTGTGAAGGTACCTGGAGACCACACAACAATGCTGGTACATACACAGGAGTCATATATTCCCTTCCTCTACTTTTGTAAAGTTCCCTTCCATCTGCCAAAAAACCAATGATTTTAATCTTGAGAACTGTTATTCACTCCTCAGAAACAACTCATCCCTTTAAGGGAGGGATAGAGAGGAAAACATTGACTAAAAACAAAGATCTATCAAAGGGCTAATCCTCTATATAAACCATAAGCTCAGCAATAAAGTTCAAGGAGACATCCACTGATGACTGTGAACTCCACTGTGAAAACCTGAAGAGATGCACCATACCTTCATCTTCTCACTGTTGTTCAGAAGCACATTCCTTAGTTCCTCAGAAACCATGTACAGCTGTCTCTTCTTTCCTTCTTGAGTTCGAGTAAGTAAATTCATCTTGGGAAATGATGGGTCCAATGCATAAAACTTCCTATGGCAATAAAACTTATTTTGATTAACTCAGCAGTGAAATGACATACTCAAAATTCATAGGTTAGTCCATTCTCTCAAACTACCTCTTCAAACACTTAACACTTCAGCTCAAGAACACAAAGATTAGACTTTTTTAAGATGCATGACATCAGAAAAGACAAGCTGTCATGGTGAGATACACTCAAAAACTTCCAGTGTAAACTACAGTTGGCTTGTTCATGTAAGAAGAGTTTAAGTGTTGAGGGGCCCTGCTGCACAGTTAAGGAAAAGCTTTTATGTATAAGCAACTAGACCCATCTGTTGTAATGAACTGAACTATTAATATTCATGAACTGCTAGGAAACTTACTGCCAAAACAGAAACATTTTTTTTTCTTACTGGATAGGAAGGAACAATGGATCGTCTTCAGGAAGAAACACAAAAGGGTCTTCTTTAAAACCAAACAACTTCATTTTTTTAGATGGTGGTGGTCTAAAAAGAAAACACCATTGTATTGTCAATTTTAGTAGAAGTATTTAGTTTAAAATCAGTATAGTCAGTTCATTTAGCTGACACTTGCCTTACGGTAACAACAGTATGCCAAACAGAATACTGACATTTTCCTGTGCTTCTCTAAGACAACACTACCCACAACTTAACTACTTAAAATGAGGAAGTGAAAGCGGTGCTTGAAAGCAGAAACCACAAAATCAAGTAAACAGAGATTTCCAAGGGGGTTCTTTACTGTGAAGACAGTAAAGATTTTGCTAAGGTTAAATTCTGAAGGCAGTTTTTTCCTTAGCAGAGAAGGAAGGACTTTCAGACTTTGCAAATGCTAATAGGAAAAGTGGTTATTTTCTTCACTTGCTGAAATACCAGAGATAAAGTATGGAAATTTAGGACAACTGAGCAAATCCATTAACTCTTTTTGATTTTTTTCTAAATGAGTCCAATAACAAAAGAACTGTAGAATACTTGGCAATTACGAAGCTGTCACAGGACAAATACTTAGACATGGTCTCTTACCCACATACTCCTTCCTTTTTGCTTTGCTCAGTGTCTGAATTCTGCAGTTCTTGCACTTTCTTAGACTCTTCATTTTCAGCAAGTGCTGGTTCTACAGCAATACATTCAGAACCATTATCTGAATTAGGTGCTGTCACATCAGTATCTCCTGTTCTTTGTGGTAACTTCTGATGAACCTATTTCAAATCATAGTATTTTCAACAAAGCAAAAGTAGTATCTAACTTGTAACAAAAAGCTACCTATGATCTCTCCTTGTGTGTGCTTAATTCTTACCCATTTGTATGTTTAAGTGCTTAAACAGATCCACCTGGGGAGTTAATCTGATTACCAAATCAAGATATCCTTCTAAGTTGCATATACCTCTACTAATGATCTGAACAATTTCTTACTAACTGCTCAAGAAAGCTATTTTTGTACAAAAATATTAAAAATATTATTTACAAAATCATGTTCAAGCACTCCCAGATAAGACTACTTTAAGTCAGTATCTGCTGCCTTCTTCCTAGGACTCAAAGTGCTGCTGCAAATTTACTGCAAGAGCTACATTAAACTTAGACCAGCATAGCCAATTTGGATGATGCTTGCTTCTGAGTAAATGCTTTCTCCTTATTGCCACATACATTTTATTCATATGGTGTTCTAATGAAGCAAATTAAATAAGCTAAAAGGGATTCACACAAGAAGTTTCTCTCAAAGATGTGAACAATTTAGGAGATAAAATGAATGTCAACTTAAAATCCTTTTGACAGGATTTTAAAGACATCTGACAACAAATGGATTAAAGTCAGACAGCTGAAGCTGCTGTTGCTCCTAACAGTTTTACATCCATTCCCTCTGCTGCTGATCTGCTAGACTAATCTCCTATGAATCACTCCTGAGAAACCAACCATGGAGTAAGACAAACTGAAATCAGAATAAGCCTACAACACAACTGAAAAAACCCTTCAGCAGCAGGACCACACACAGCTGAAGGAAGTGACAGCTTTAACTACCCAATCTAATCTGCTTCTGTAATTCTTTCAAAGCCTTAATCTTAGGGTCAAGTTTTATCTTGCTATTTTACTATGATTTCAGAATCTGCCCCCCCTTTTTATTTTTTAAATTTTTTTTTAATGCTCTTAAGGGATTTTGTAGTTTATTTTTAATTGACATGCTGAACTGTAACTGAAGGACAGATACAAAACAGTGACAGTGCTTTCAAAAAAATTTCATAAATGTTATTAAAACCCAATGTTTTAGCTCTTTGGAAAAAAGTTACCTTAGGCTGGCGTTTATTCCATGGCATTGGAGATTTTTTTATTAACACAGCCACAAAGAAACCTCCTGTGTTTTGGTGATGTGGTAATATCCTAAGACTAGGAAGGAAAATAATTTAAAATGTTACAATGTATTAGTCATCAGTATTTGAACTATCACAAGGAATAAGAAGTGTCACATTTTTACTTACTTTCAGGGTAAAACTATTCTAGTAGGATTGTGCAGATCTAACTTAGAAATAGGATTTAAATTAGAGCATTAGGGCAAAATAACTTGTATCATGCAACACATTCATCTCACCATTCACATCTGAGATAAAAAAACTAATTTCTAAACACTGGTTTGGACTAGGTATGGGGAGTCAAGTTTTACATGCTTTTCCAGTAATTTTGGCTATGTACCTATACTGAATGTGAAGAATTTGACCTGTTTGTTTGAGTACTTATTCCCCTTAAGCTACTTTCAATAACTTCTTCCAATTCACTGGAATTTAAATATTGTGTACTGCCATTACACATGCAGCAAACAAAATATACTCAGATCTATAGAAGCACAGGTCTACACTGCAACACATTCCTAATCTGACTTTCTGATATTAATTTTCCCACCACCATACAAGATAACCATCAAGACCTCACAAAATCCACCTGGGACAACTTACCAACGCTCTAGATTCATTGCCTTCAGCTTCTCTTCATCTTTTACTGGAAACATCGTGGGACGTATTTGTGTTTGTCTATTGGAAGGCACATCTTTCCACTCTTCAAACCACTGCCCATCTTTCAGCATTACCTTCAAAGCAGTAAATACAAATACTTTGAAAAATACAGGTCATCATTTTACAAGTTCTAATTTAAATACTGTAAAAACAAGGTTCAGATGCCAAAAAAGAAAAGGTATTTTCCAGTATAGTAAATCAAGTTCTTTAAACTGTGCTGCTCCTTTGTGTATTGTTCATGTGCTTTTAACAGCAGGAGATTCTTGCCAGCTGTATCTATTTGTTCCACTTTGCATGCTTCAAAAAGTGCACAGTCAAGTGAAGAGTGGTGCATAATCAACTGCAGTGATCTCTAGTAACCTGCTAGAACATACATAACACCCTAATCCAAAGGAAGGACAGTGGTGAACATATAAGATCAGTAAACCATTGGATTCAGGATACACTACTTTGTTCTCTCCATGGGACTGGCTGTGAAACATTCTGCTATAGGCAGCTTCCAAGCAGTATACAAAGTATTCCAAGTAATACAAAACATTACACTATAATAGATATTAGAAATAAGGAAACCCAAAGTCATCAAATAAGAAAGATGTAAGAGTGCAACATGACAGCCTGGTAAGTAAGCATAAAGCCCCATGACACAGGCAGACACAGGCCATGGACAGAGATGATTTCAAGGTAAGTGACTGAAGAATCATGTCCCTGTCCATCTTATGGTGTCTGTGTCTTTATTCAAGATTCTGAACACATCTATAAATCCATTCTAAGATACTGTGTGGATATAACATCACCTCACTGAGGTTCAAAGCTTCTGAAGGACTCTTAGGATACAAGGAGGAGGTTAAATCCATGACTCTTTTAACAAGCTATTTTGAGTGCTCTCTATGCAAGAATACCAAAGTGTAAAAAAGAACACACAAAATTTGACTTCAGAGCTCTAAGTTCTTGGTTCTGTACTGGATACTGGGGCTGTTTGGAATACAAGAATGTGTTGGGTAAATGCATAAAATTAATGAGTACAATGAAGGCCCATTTTTGTTGTTAAGGCAACAAAATAGAGAAGGACTTCAGGACTGTCAAGTATGATGAAATGTTTCCATATATCTCGCTGTGATTGACTTAACGGTTTAATTAACTGTTGTACTGGACACTGGAAATGTAAGATTTATCTAGATTAAAATTTCACTAAGAATGTTAGAACACAGATTGCAGCATCATGGAAGTTTGGCACTTCTCAGCCCCTGATCAGATCCCACCTAAAACACTGTGTTTTTCATGTTCCTGAGATAGTAATGATTGTACTCCCAGAACTAGTGTTTCAAATCCAAACACACTACATGTCATATTGCTATATGGAGACAAGATATACAATGACTCTGAACTGCTCTTCTTTGGAAGTCAGTTCAGCTTGAGAGAAAAAAAACAATGGATCTGATAAGTAACTGGAAATGCAAGTGAGTCTAAAACTATTTTGGATGTACTAGAATAAATGCCTAACAGTCCTGCTCTGTTCAGGTTTAGTTTAACAGCCTAACCACACAACATAACTGGTAGAATGACAAAGCATCTAAGAGCACTTCTCTATTACCCAATTCACCAGTCTCTTGTTAGGGTAGAATTAAAACTAAAAGTGTAGCAGAAATAGGTTACTAGGTCTGGAGTTGGAAAGTTCTCTTCCTTCAAGAGTCTGAAATAATCCGTTGGAGTTTACTCATCTGTCTTAAGGAGAGAGTACTGAATGCTATTTCCAAACACCTAAATGTCCCCTTAACAATACCTTGATTTTATTTTGCTGTTTCCAAATATTTACAGTCAACTGATGCTCAGGAATCAAAGAATCATACAATTGGCTGGGTTGGAAGGGACCTCAAAGATCATCAAGTCCAACCCTTGATCCACTACCGCTGCAGTTACCAGACCATGGCACTGAGTGCCACATCCAGTCTCTTTTTAAATATCTCCAGGGACAGAGAATCCACCACTTCCCTGGGCAGCCCTTTCCAATGCTTGATCACCCTCTCTGTAAAGAAATTCTTTCTAATGCCCAACCTAAACCTCCCCCGGCACAACTTGAGACCGTGCCCTCTTGTCTTGTTGAAAGTCATCTGGGAAAAGAGACCAACCCCCCCCTGGCTACCCTCTCCTTTCAGGGAGTTGTAGAGAGTGATGAGGTCTCCCCTGAGCCTCCTCTTCTCCAGGCTGAACACCCCCAGCTCCCTCAGCCTCTCCTCATAGGATCTGTGCTCGAGTCCTTTCACCAGCCCAGTTGCCCTCCTTTGGACCTGCTCCAGGACCTCAATCTCCTTCCTGAGCTGACGGGCCCAGAACTGGACACAGGACTCAAGGTGTGGCCTCACCAGAGCTGAGTACAGGGGCAGAATCCCTTCCCTGGACCTGCTGGCCACGCTGTTCCTGATACAGGCCAGGATGCCATTGGCCTTATTCAACGTAATCACTGAGTCACAGAACTCAAACTCAGCAGATGTATCACATGAAACAGAAGACTTCACCAGGTAAAAAGAGCACCAAAACAAGAAAATACATTCAGTGACAAGCAAGATAGCGAGGCCTGAAAAAATACAGTAGTAGCAAGTAAGAGATGAAAAAAGTTTCAATAAGAGTCTATTAAAAAATTCAGCAGATTTTATTAGCCTGCTTTTTACAATACTCACTTAGGTATATTAATATTTCAGCTGCAAACACAGACATAAATGCTAGAGTGAATACTGTAGCAAATACATCCTAATGATGCATTTTGTGGCTTCATACAGTACCAAAAAAAAAGTAAAATTAAGATTACAGAGCCCCACAGGTAGGTATTTTACATTTTCCTTCAAGTACAAGCATACAATCCAAACTTTAGGAACTGTAAAAAAAATTGGACAGTGTCTAAGCTCCCTTTCCACTGACCAAACTTAAAAACATCTTTATCTATGAATCTTGCTCATTAGCCTACACACAGGCACAAACCTGCAGACTGCCATTGCAGGTGACTAGTGAAATGGTGAGAGCAGAAAGAACAATCAATGGTTTTGCAGATGCATACACATGCTCATTACTAAAATGTAATTACAGCTTCTTTCCCTACTAGCAGGATGGCCTTCTGCTCTTCTTGGTCATACCCTTAATAAGAAACTGAAGAAGCTTTGGTATTTTCTGCCACTCCCTATTAGTCTATTTCCAGAATAGAAATCACATGAGACCTGGGATACAATACAGGGTTCTACTAATATTCTAGGGTTACTCACATCTCTGCAGGTTTCATAGCTTGTATCTAGAATGGGTTTTGCTCCCAAATGCTTCAGATGGACCAGCTAAAGAACTGGAGAATCTAACACTCACAAACTGTAAAAATGTAGGAGGAAGGATAACTTAAAAAGTAGCTGAAATTATGTTGCCATCTACAGGCCACATGCTGCACACAATATTCAGGCAGTATATCAGACAGCAAAGAAAACTGAAGGAAAAAGGAGAGCAGATAAGGCAAGAATTTCATTTAAGCCCTATCTCCTACAACGTTATATTGTCTAAGTCTTTGAACAGCAAATCACTCACATTACCTCTAGCGTTTTGAAATATTAAACTTCAAAATTTCCCTAATTTAACACTCTACAATATACCAAGAACTACACAAAAATCAGTTAATTACCTTCCATTTTGTAATTCCTGGCATCCTCTTCAAACCTGGCAACTCAGAAGAGACATCAGCAAGTTCTAAGGCACCTGAAACCCAAGAATATAAACACTGAAAGCTTTGCTCTTGATTAAGTTTTATAAAAACAGGTTTCCTTTAAGTTTTAAGACCA
Source organism: Heliangelus exortis (assembly GCF_036169615.1). NCBI lineage: Eukaryota > Metazoa > Chordata > Aves > Apodiformes > Trochilidae > Heliangelus > Heliangelus exortis. Next base: position 80,787,773 of record NC_092423.1, on the reverse strand, counting down.
TTGCATTTTATACCTTTCAAGAAACAAATTGTTATACAAATTAAAAAGAAAGATGATAAGAACTGTTCATAGCAACTACATATATAGACTAACCAAAATATAATGGTTAGATACTTTTTGTAGCAGTTGCATAGGGTAATAATCTACAACAGGTATCGTTGTTCAGGTACCAGTGTTCCAGGCAATGTGGTCACATAAGCTTTTACTGTCAATTACTTAGTATTTAGATAAACTAAACTGATTTAAGTATTTTTCAAAGCAGTATTCTTTTGGGATGACCAAGCCTTTAAAAATGCTAGTTTTATCATGATTTTCTGGATATACAATCTTGTGTGAGAGGAAAAAGAATTTATCTTTTAATGGAAAGAAAAACTCCAAACTGTTTAGACAGGAAAGTAAGTACTATCTACCTAACCCTATGTGCCTAAAACATGTCAGATTACTACAAAAAACCCATCAAGAGTATAATTTATTCTACTGAATAAAAACTTTGAGGTGCTCCAACTCTAGAAAGTACTATATAAAACCTTACTATTTAAATAGGTGATCTCTCTAGAGAAGAATAACCTGATTTATTTTTTTGTGATTCTAAATACTTGCCTAACAATTAGGTAGACTTTTCCTCATGTACACAAATTTATCAACCTGGTCTACATCATCTACCCTCTACTCTTACAGTGACAGTCCAAGCAAGTCTTTTAAATAAATTAAGTGATTAATGGCTTCATAGATAAATTCCAAAAAGGACATTCAAATATGATCTAACATGATGTTTGCATCCATCTTTTGAATATTCCTGCCTGCCTACAACATTAATCAACTGAAGCCTCAAGACAACATCAGACTGATCAGCCATCAAATGCTCCATCAGAAGAACTACAGTTCCTACCAGAAGTGGATTTTCCTTCCTCCTTCAAAGTGCAAAGCAGTCTCTGATCTGCCCCACTGGTAGCAGTGCAGCACAGTGCTAGGAACCAAGTTACCACTGAAGAACCAACAAACCTTCTGAACTGATCTAAGCAAATCCTCAAGGTCTAATGGCCCTTTCAGGCCACTCCATTGCCCCACCCTTCTTTAGCTGCACCTATATTCAAAGTCACAAGAATAAGGTTTGCTGTCTGGGATGCACCATATCCTCCAGGTGAGCCTCAAAACACCCCCACTGGGCAGAAACAAGATCCAAATGCCACAGCACAATACTGCAGTCAAGATCCTTACTTCCAGGTATTAAATCTGATCCAAATAGTGCAATTGCTAAAATTAACTCAGGCCCACTACCTCCTTCAATAAGCTAAATATATATCAGTTTACTGGACACAAGGCTATATTGCTTTTTCACCCAGTCCAGAAAAAAAAGGCAACAACCCTCTAAACAAAAATGTCTTTTGAGTGAAAGTGAAATAATTCCAAATTATCTCATAAACTGCTGTTTTGGAGACAATGAAATTTCATGTATAGTTTGAGACCAGAATAGTGCCTGACACAAAGAAAACATTACACGAAAGATCCTATTCTATGTCCACAGGAGTAATACAGTTGCTTCTGCTCCGTACAAAACTCAGCTTAACTAACTCTGTGGAACTTCTCAGGAAAATCCAATTAGATGTTTCCAAATTTCAGGTTACTGACTCTGAAAAAAACTGTGTTGATCCACTTAATACCAGAAATTTGGGCTACTAAGCCCTATTGTCACAAACTGATGCACTGGAGATTCCCAGCTGATTTCAATTTTTCCACTCCTTGTAAATTCCAATGATGGAGACTTGACAGCAACTTAAGCCAGTCAAAAGTGTAAAAAAATTCATGAGTTTTAAAGACATTAAAAGCCCAAGCATGGTCAAAGTGACTCCCACCTGCTGATGCACAATAACATTCCTCTAATTGATTAAATACACTTTGGGCTTTTTATTCCTACAACACACAGCAGTAATGTCACACACAGTGTTTTCCAAAGGAAATATGAATCTCAGACATGGACTCCAGCCAGTGGAATTGCTTAGCAAAAGCCAAATAACACAGACTGAATTCCAATGATCTGTTGAAGTCTTTTCAATATCATTAACATGACTTGAACTTTTAAATTTGCACTCAATTTAGGTCCATTTAAGACAAATGCTCATACAAACACTAATTAAAGCCCACCAGTACCAAAAAAATGCAGCAATTTTGCATCTAGAAGCATGTTACATATCACATATTTGGGGGCTGAGAAAAAACCAATTTCCCCATTCCATCCAAGCTCACATTCTCACCTTGACTCTTTTCCAGCAGAGATGCAATCACAGCTTCATTTTCGATGGGATTCAACGAGCACGTGGAATATACCATTCTCCCACCTTCTGCCAGTTGTTCAACACCACGGGTTGCAATTCTTAACTGCAATCTAAGAGAACACTCTTGGTCTAGCCTGGCAGCATTCAGGAACCACAAAGATTTGCCATAACATTTCTTACAGGTGAAGCTCTATTGCAGACACATAACAGTCCCTGGACTAAGTCAGCTCATACTGAGTTCCATAGCTGTCACCAGTACACAAATTCAGTTTTAAAGTAAGTCAGCTTAGTGCAGACACACTCATCATTAGAGCTATTAAAACAGCAACTAGGTCAAACATTAACACTGCTGTATGATACCTTTTAACATAATATTCTGCATTTTTTTCTTTCTAATGCCCCATCAAGTTAATAATCAAGCACTCAACACAAGAAAGATAACACCCCAAAACCTTACTCTTCTCAGAAACCTAGAGTTAAAATGAGGAGCAACTCAACTATTACAGACATCATGGACAACATGGCTCAGCTAACATTGGCCTTCTGAGAAAAGTATCACAGAGCTGGATCACCAGCTTATACCCAACCTGCAAACTTATAACTACAATAAAATCTGTAACCGTGAATGAGTTACCAAGCAGTAGCAAGTCACCATAGTTAAGCTGAGCCACAGTAACTGACTGTGTTCCCAGCTAGTTACAAATGCACAGAAATGTTCTGAACTTTTTCATATGTGTTTAAATTACTGCACCTGCACTAGCTAAATACTCATTCACCACCAAACATGATGTAACTGAAAATGTTACATGTATGATCTCTAATTTATCTCTAATTTTAAAACTATTATATTTTACAAGTTTCTGTATTTTTCAACACTATTTTACCCGCCTAAAGAATCCCAGTTAAAGCATTTTTCCCTGTTCTATTAGCTACTAAGTCTAAATCAATCCAATGAATATTAATATGTCAGTATTCATAAGAATACAAGCAATTTAGATCAGCACACTCCACCAGAGGTTGACCTCACACCTGAAACACGACACTTTCTCTCAACAGCATATAAGCTCTTGATTTGAGTGAAAAGCAACACAACTGAAGTCTCTGCTCTGTCATATATTAACATGTGAATGCATGCAAATGTTAAAGATATGGGACAAGTGGGAGAAAGAAAATGAAAGAACTGCAGATGAGTAATCGTATTTTTTACCCGTGGAGTTGCAAACTGTTCTGTGTTGTCCACTTCTTCCACACATCAATATTTTTCCTCATGGTTCCATCTCCACTGTGACAGAGGTTTAACAAATATGTATTATTTGTGGGTAAAATTAATTTCATATCAAAGTAATACATAACACCAAAAAATTAAGTCCCTCTCCCATGTTAACTACTTCTCCTGTCCTGTACTGTTTGTTTCTACAGTGTCTTGTGCATCAGTATTCTGACTGTGAGCTCACAAATTGTAGTCCTTCAACCGAACAAATTTAAGTACTATTTGGAATGAAAAAAGTTCACCTTGATTTGGTATCCTCTTAACTCAGACAGTTTCAGACAATGACCTGTTTTACAAATGATTATAAACTGTAACAAGAAGCTACTCTAAAAGCGTAACTCAGTAACACAAATATTCTAGCACTGCACTTAATGAAATAGAATCTGTGCATTGAAGATTACATGCAAGATACCTGCAGGGGACATCACATAAAATCCTGTCGTAGAAGAGGACCTCTTTTCTTCCATCAACATCTATCTGCAGATTAGGAATGCTGGAAGCATCATGATTTACCACCATGATGCAAGGACTGTTTAATCTCTTTGCCTGATGAACCAGCAAATAGCAGCGCTTGTTGTCAACATCATTGGCAATCACAAAACCCTCTGCAAGTATAAAATAGTGGTAAGATGCTTTACTGTCCAACAGCTGAGGAAATTTTAAAAAGTTTATAGCTTTATCTTCAAAGTTGTGTAAACAGCTGTGTAATCTCTCACTAGGGATTGTTACTTAAAAGACTCCTTCATGAATAGAGGACCCTTTAGCGAGCATAAAACATCAAAGTATGTTAACGTTTAACTGATGCAACAAATACAACCTCAGAGTTGTAAAACCCTCATACCAGAGAAATCCTTCATTTCCACCAAAGACAAACTCTATACAACAGCACATTTTCAGCAGAACACTGAGAGAATCCACACCCTCCAACTTCACAACTTTTTGAGAAATATCTTCAGTGACCATCTAACTGAAAGTAAAGATTCTGCAGTACAAAAAAATAAATAAATATCATGACCATTTTAAGGCTAAAGCAGCTTAATCTGGTGTTTGCAGGATACCATTAACCCAACAAGGGCCCTTACTAAGTAACCCTTATTTATACAAAAATTCAAGTCTGACTATATACATTGTAGCATGAACTGTGAAGATACATATATATAAATATATACATACACATACACAAAATCCATCTCTCTCCTTCAAGCCAAGAAAACTTATGAACTTTCAAGGAAATGTGGTGTAGTGAAATGAGGCAACCAGGTGGCACTAATTGCCAGGTAGTGGGCATGAGCTTGTGTTAAGCCCACCTGTGCCTGATTAGGGTGGGCCCCTACTGCACATGAGCAGGATTAGGGGGCCAATAAAAGGTTCACACCTGAGGAAGCCAGAAGGGAGACTACTTTTGGAGCAATAGCCCTGATCCAGGCTGGTCAGCCCTGGGAGCATTGGACTCAGAGCACTATTCCTGAATTTCTGCTGGAACACCTGGTTGGACCTTGGAGCGCCGTGCCCTAAAAGAGGTTCGTCTTGCTACAATGTCAGATACTTCCCATCTAACTCAAGCCACTTTAGGAATTTGACATGCAGTTATTTATCTGGGATATTAAAAGTAAACTTATGCAGGAAAAAGCAGAAATTCAACGTCAAAAGTTTTTGGTAGTTTTTCCAGACTTACTGGGAAAAGGAACATTCATGTCTGCATGCAACATTTCAATGAGTTGTGCAGTCTTGGATCCAGGTGCAGCACACATATCTAGAATCTACAAACACCAGAAAGTAAATTTCTCAAGCACTTAAAAAGTACAAGGTAAGACTCTTTTTAACTATGTGTTATTTAAATTCAATATTTTTGCATACAACTGCAGAATTATGACTGTTCTGAACACCAATCTGCAAAACCAGAGTACAGTTCTGTTCTTTGTATGCACTGTAGAATGCAGCTTTATTGATGAGGGTCTAAAATACAACAAAGACTTTGATTTGTAAGGAACAAATACATCAGTTGAAAAAATTTGAAAGCTAAAGATGAATATTTGATACAGGGATATGGTCCCTGCTCACGAGCAATTCCAAGTCAATTGCAACTTTACATATACACACAAACCTTAAGGGCAAAGATACATTTGAGAGCAAGCTGTACTTTAATTCTCAGTAAATTAATGACAGGCTAACATGGTTTATTATATAATTTTATAAAAAGGAACTGCTATCTCTCCTCCCACATTTGCATTTTAATGGAAAAAAAAACCAAAAAAAAAAACCCCAGGGCATCATTAATTGGCTGCTTCTTTACCCTGGAAGTAGCTGGGAAGTATTTGAACAGTCATTGGGCAGCAGAACAGAACAGCACAGACACCAACACCTCATTTCCAGCTTAATTCTACCACCTAGTTCATCACAAACTTGGTGTGTGTGATGGAGTCATTTATAGTCATTTTTACAGTGAATTATTTGATAGCTAACAGTGTTTTCTTAATTAAGAAAGCTTAAGAGTCTTTCCTTTAAGATCCAGATTTGCATAAACATATCTCCTGGACCTATAGCTCCAGTAAAAAATTAGCTGGAATTGTACAACAGGATAAAGGATGGGAAGGGATCAGCTTATGTCACACCCTGGCATAAACAAGACTAAACTGGCAGACAGACCCCTGAAAAATGCAAAGAGCATATTATAAACATATATTATATGCAGCAGTTTTAATGCATCATGAGACATACTTGGTAAGAAAGCATCATCTCTGCTGTTTAAACTAACAGCTGAGATGCCACCAATTTCTACTTACTTTTGAAGATAATGCAAAAGATGATGAAAAATCAGCAAGCCTAAACATGCTCTAAAATTTTCCAACAATTGATAGTGATAACAGTAATGTTAAAAGTAGATTAAAAATGTATACTATCACAGTTAAAAATACTATCACAGTTTGTGGTTTATGTTAAGCTGAACATATTTACCAACTGTTCAACTCCAGACAAAACTCAAAATGCACCTGTGACACATTAGGTCTGAATCACTCAATTTATTATTCATTTCAGAGGTAAGAAGACCCTGCTTCATATAATGTCATCATCAGCCCTGTGTCATGCATTGGGTTGGGGTGAGAGTAGGAGGACATAAACTGAGAAGTTCAGTATGCTGAGTAATGTTAATACAAAAACATGTATAAATTATTCTAAAGCATATAGGTCACAAGCTTGTAAAAATTTTTTAGATACATCATGAAAAATTTAAGAAAGAAGAGCACAACACAGTTGCTTGAGATAGCAAGGCACTTCTATCTATCTCATTAACTTAATAAATTAAGAGAATAAGACCAGCTGACAAATTCATTCTGCAAACAAATGCAGTGTGTGAAAATACTGCTAAGATTAGAAGAGGAAGTTGACTACCAGATATTCCATTCCTACAATCTGCCATTAGAAAATATCATGGGAATTTCTTAGTCTAGGAATTCACTAACTCTAGCTTCAGTTACAGTTAGCACTCTATACTCTAACCACCACCAACAGCATGTTTCAGCTCACTCCAATTATTTGGCCTAACAACTTCATAAAGCAGAAGCCTGCAACTTCTTCAGAAGGCAGAGAAGGAAAAACCACCTGGCAGAGAACATGACCATTTGGATCTGGAAACTACATCTGTTCACAGTGTGATGTGGATAGCAGGAAGTTAAAAACAATCATCTTGCTTTAAAAGGGGGTTGAAATATGAATGTGTAACTTAGATGTAGCTAAACACATTTACATTTTGAAAGTTCTGCAACTACTTAAATCTAAGTGGGTTTTTTACAGGGTATTAAATAAATCTGAAAATGCAGATGTTCCATTGCTATTTGTGAACTGAACACTAATGGATTGCTGTGGTTTAAATTCAAAAAACATAAATACCGACACAAACCAGAACTGTGTATCAGCATTGAAACTGCTGCTGTAACTTGCACTTTAAGCAAACTATCTTGCAAGAAAAAACTCTAGTATACAGTATGTTCTAGTTACCTTGTGATGAGGGTTGACATTAAGCAGCAAAGGTGGGATCATACTAACAGCCTCCTGGCGACTTATATTTCCCTTGAAAGGAAAAAACAAAACCATAACAAACTCCTTTTTATTCCATTCCAAAATAATACATTTCGTTTGCAATTAAATTTCTTAAATGTCTATGTAGTAAAATGCTAAAGCAATTGAGACAACAGTATTATAAATTTAGTATTAATTTTTCTTAGCATTTAATGAGCAAAATCCCAGAATTTTGCCCAACTGGAATTTCTGATACCTATATGTTCACTCCAATTTTATTGACTCTACAGATATAGTTTCTGGTCAAAAGATGAGAACTGGCTGCAACCAAGAAACAAAAGGTAAGTCTTGGTATGTGTACCTACATGCACTCTTTACCAAACATCAACTTTGTAACAGTAATACAGCTGAGAAGAAAGGCAGCAGTCTCAATTTCTCATAATGCATTTAAATAAAGGCTTGCTCAGGATATGAAACTAAGAAAAGAATTAAAATAAATACAAAGATCTATCCAAAACTTACACATTCTGTCTCGCTAACCAGAAACTGATGAAACTTTTCTAGTTGCGGTGACTTGCGTAAGATTTTTCTACTTAAGTTTGTGTGCCAGGCTAACTCTTCTGGATACCTGGGGGGCAAAAAAGAGACAGAAAAAGGCAAAAGACATAAAGAAACCAGTTTGTTAGGCTGGATAATGGGAACACGTGGGGTTTACACTTCCAGCTCACCCACCAGCTCAGCGACTGCGGCATTTCCACTTTTTGGCCATCCACCTCCAGGTCTTGCAGCTCCTTGAAGTACTTTTCCTTCAAGCAGTGGAGAATCTCTTTGGCGTGACTGCACGGGAGAGAAAGACACCCGCAGAAGATGACCGCACCCACACGCACCTTCTCCAGCCTACAGGCTGCCTCTGCGCCAAAAACCGCGGGCACCTGCCAGCCCCGGGCACCCGGGGAGCGCCAGTCCCTCATCCCACCCCCCCGATCCCCTTGCCCGACCCCCCCCCCCCCCCCCCGACCCACTCTGTCTCCGACCCTCACCATCCCAGCCCCGACCGCCCCGACCATCCCTTCAGACCCCCTCCGCCAACTCTACCTGCCCCCCACCTGCGCACCCCCCAGCCCCTACCTCCGGTACCCGGTGATGCGCAGCGTGGCAGGCAGCGGCTCCCTCAGCGCCGCCATGAAGGCGTCCCACTCGCCGGCAGGCACGATGCCCAGCTCCCGGTAGTACCGCTCGAACAGCTCGTTCTCCTTCACGATCTCGGGGTAGCCACCAGACCAGCCCTGAAACACGCCGCTACCATCAGTCCACCAACCCTACCTCTCCCCACCCGCTCCGACCCGGCCCGGCCTGGCCTGGCCTGGCCCGGCCCGGCCCGGCCCAACTCTCACCGCTTGGTCCCCATCACCGCCGCCGCCGCTCCGCTGCTGCTGCTGCCGCCTGCGGTCGCGCGCCCGGCGGCCCATGGCGGATAGGCGCCGGCACAGCCCCACCGCTCGCCCCGCCGTGAGTGCGGTCGCTCCCGTCCGTCCGTCTGTCCGCCTCACCGTCCGTCCACCCCTCCCGCCCGCAGGGACCGCAGGGCCCCGGCAGCTGCGGCCGGGACGGGGTGGACGCCGCGTGCTCGCCCCCACCGCGCGCACGCGCCGGCCCCGCCCCTACCCCTCCGCCCTTTTCCCGGGCGTCACGTCCCACCACCGCCGCTGCCACCTCCCCCTCCGCCGCCTCCGCCTCAGCCGTCGCCGCCCCGGCGGAACTTCCGTTGCCTGCGGGCGACTTCCCCCCCAACCGGCGGGAGGAGGGAGGGGCGGGGGAAGGGACGCGGCCCCTGCACCGATTGGGCGGCGGCGGCGGTGGGCGTGCCGCCGGCCGGGCGATGAATGGAGGCGGTGGGGTGCGCGGGCGGATGGCCGGGTCTGAGGCTGAGGCTGGGTCTGAGGCAGGCGCAGGCAGGATGGGGCTCGGCGGTGGCGGCAGCGTCGTGTGCGGGTTCTGGCGGCGCCTGTCGGGCCCGGAGGAGCGGCGGCTGCTGGAGCTCCTCTCCTACGGGCTGGTGGGGCTGGGTGCCGCCTCCGCCCTGCTGCTCCGCTTCATCCCTATGCCCTACGGCCGCTACTCCTCCCGCCGCTTCGGCTGGCTGCTGCCCGCCCGCCCCGCATGGGTGCTGCAGGAGCTGCCCTCCCTCCTCGTCCCGCTGGGGCTGGCTGCCTGTGGCGGGGCCGCTGCAGCCGCCTGGCCCAACCGCGTACTGCTGGGCTGCTTCGTCCTGCACTACGCGCACAGGTGCGGCCCGGGGGTGGGGGGCGGTGTCGGCGAGCACCGGCGGGGCTGGGGTGCTTGGCACGGGGGGGGATTCCTTCGGGTGCTCCCGCTCGGGTTTACCCTAGAAGCGGGAGGATGCTGATGGCGGGAGAGAGCGGTTCTGTGGCAGGTCAGGGTCAATCCGGAATAGAAACTCCTGGCTGCGGGAATTGAGGTTCTGCTGCTAAGTAACGCCTATTATATTAAACAAGCGATTATTGTCTTAAATAATAATCACTAAAGTATTTTGTGCTTCTCTGCATTGAGACGTTCCGTATTTGTCAAGATCTGAGCTAGCAATCGCAGCAATGTGGCGCTTGCTGCTTTGTGTCGCTCTGGTGGAGCGCTAGGGCACCTTTGGAAAGTTGCCTAAAAATGCAGAGGGAGGTGATCTCCGTGTGCCGCATCTTCTGTTCTGCAACTCTTGTTGATGACACCCGCTTAAGCAATGACTTGACTTGGTAGTCTTAAAGACAGCGTGTTACAACAAGAAAAGTTCAGTTCGGGATGCTGATATAACAACTTTAATATTATGAAACAGTGTCTGTTTTTTCAATTAGGTAGTTCAAGCTATTTTCTAATTAATTATGTCTTTCAACAGCGTTATTTTCAGGAGCTGGACTCGATGTTCATGGTCTCTTCCAGCTCGGGGTATTCAGTGATTGATTAAAACGCTGGAGAAGCTGGGGATGAGTGTCCCATGTAGTCAATGGCATTTGGATACTTTGTAAAGATACTCAAGGAGAAGGGGACTTAGTTGTGGCTCTGAGATTTTGGTGTTCTCTTCAAGTAACTGACTATTCTTGGGTAGCTCTGGACAAGTCATTTTGCCACTGTGCTAATTCAGCAGAAGTAGATTTGTCAGACTAATTTTAAGCTGACCATGTAGCTGATCTGCAGTTATTTTCCAGTGCTTATTGTAAGAGGCCGTTGCTGCTGACCGTCCAGAGGTATTCCACATCCTCACAGGTGAGGGGGATGTGACTGGATTGCAAACCCCTGAGTGTCCCTTTTTGATGTTCTTAAGAGTGAAGAGATTGGCTCTGGCATGGAACCTAACTGAGAATCTGGCTGGGAGAAGCTAGAAATGCAAGGCATGGTGTTGCACAGAAAGCTGAGCTGTGCTGCAGTTTCTTTTTGTCAGTTGCTTATTGCTGGTGTCTGTCTGAGGGGCTGTTCTGTAGGTGAACATGGACTGAAAAAGGTCTCCATTGTCTAATTCTGTTTGTTGTAACGTAGCGGGCTTTAAGTAATCATATTAATTAATTTGTTACGCTTTTCTGAGTGCTATTATGCTTTTGCTGCCTCTGGAAATGCTTCTGTTAGGCAGTAGCTCCTGAGTGGCTGGAAAACGTGAAAAATTCTCAGGCTTCAGTAATCCTCCTCCTAAATCCTTTTAGATTGTAATTAAATTGATAAGTGATTAGGAGTTGGCTAGTTACACAGAGCACAAAAACCTTCACCTGCTTTTCTTGTTTGGAGCTCGTTTGTTTACTCTTGTAATCCAGGGGGATAGCAATCAAAATTCCTTTCCTAAATAGATGGCACTTGTGGATTTGTCACCTCTTCAGCAGGTATCACAGCAGGGTGTAGATCAAGATTGTCAAGGCAAAGCAATCTGTGCTTTTAAGTGATTGATTTTTTTTTTTTTTTTTTTTTTTTTTTTTTTTTTTTTTTTTTTTTTTTTTTTTTTTTTTTTTTTTTTTAGGGCAAGGAGGAAACTGATCTCAGTTGGGTTCATGTGTAGGGGACTGACTCACATCTCTGGAAGTTCTGGTGGATATGGTGTAGGGATTGTGTGACCTGGCTTGTTTCTGAAAGCTTGATGATATCTCTGTGGATTTAGGAACAAAGGAGGATGAAAATATGCTGTGCTCAACATCAGTTGCCTTCACTGCACTTTGCAAAGTAATTGTTTTGGATACGTATTCCAAAACTTGTGTCATAAGAGGAGAGGGGACTGATCCCCTAAATCCAATAGGCAACAAAACTAATGTTTAGGTGTTAAATCAAATATAACTGTCCTTCTGAACCAGGATCAAAGGCTCTGCTGAGAAGAGTGGGATAATGTAGACTATGGGTTACAGTTTGAGACAAGAGAGGTATCTTTTCTCTGTGCAACAAGTTTTTTATTTTCTTGCTCACTGTAGGTCACTCATATTTCCTCTTCTGATACGGCAAGGAAAACCCACACCATTTTTCACTTTTGTGCTAGCACTTCTGTTCTGTGTTTACAATGGATACTTGCAAGGCCGAAGCTTAAGCAACTATGCAGAGTACCCTTCGGGCTGGTTAAAAAATCCATGTTTCACTACAGGTGAGTTAAAACATGTTGTGAGGACATTGTCTTCACAGCTTTTTACTTTTCACTATAATTTTATAATATCCTCCTTCCTGTTTTACAACTGTTCTCATAATGAATTGTCTCTTTTGCTGTAGCTGGAAGCCTTTTAACCCTTTGTATTTCAGAACTGTGGCCTGACACTTCTTTTCACAATGGCACTGCTAGATAAGCTGGCTGTCATCACCTGTTTTTCAGCACCAAAGTAAATATGGATCATGTATTTTTTTCGGTATGGGAACCCAAGGCCTTAAATGGAACCATCAGCATACAGGTTGAGAAAAAACAAGGCAGATTTTACATATGACATGTAGATTAAATTGATATCCCTTGTTTCTTGATGCTGTGGGTACTGAAGGCTTATATACAGTCAAAACTAAGTTAATTAATGAAGTAAAAATCTGGTATGAGCAGCTGCTAAATACTGAGATACCACTTCTAATGCCAAAAGTCATTGATGTTATGACATTGAAATATTCATACATACATGCAGCAACCCATCCACCCTTGTAACAGGAGTGGCTTTTGGCAAAGAACAAAACTAGCCCACAAGGAAGGGGTGGAGGGGTTGATCATTCATAAACTCCTATCAGGAAGTGAGGTTACATTTATATTTGAAGCCATGCATATGATTATATGCATAAGATGTTTAGTGGCCAAGAATTGTCTTTATCCTATTTTTTCTTACCTAAGCATCTACTTTTGCCTGCTGTCAAAAACATAGTATAATTTTACAAGGAAATTTGTACAGACAGAATAAGTAGTTTTTTATCTTTATTATATTTTTATTGCAGATGAGAGTAGGGCACTGCTAGATGCTGTCATGACTGAAAGATTTAAATTTAAATTAAAAAATTTAAATTTTAGATTAATTTAAATCACAACAGATTACCTTGCAAAGATTAGGAGGCAGTAGTACTTGTGCTCTAAAAATGAGAAATTGAGATACAAAGGAATGACTTTAGTGGATGCTAGGCACTTCAACATACTTGAAATTCTCTTGGTACCTCTGAAATCTCAGTTTCCTCAAACTTGGATACAACAAGAAAACTGATGAAAAGGTCTGTTGATCAAAACTGTTGGAGACTGATGCAATGCAGACTTTTTTCTAGTGTTCTACTTTAGTACCTTAATCAAAACATATCTCAGTACTGTAAAACATCTCAGAGCTGTAAAAAATCCGAATAAGGAACTGTCAATAAATTCTTCATTACTCCATGCAAAGCACAACGAAGGGGTGTGATTAATCAGGTACTGCATGTTACAACTTAACACCTTAGCTCCTTGCAAAAATCACACTGCTTGGCTGCTACTTGGGAAACAGATATTACAGGCAGGCAGCTTCTCCCACACAGATGTACTGTCCCTAGAGCTGCTCCCCCCATTGCTTTCTCCCCCATTTCTGCCATGGCTGTGAACCTCCTCTCCCTCCCCCTCATGTAACATGTATTTCAGGAAGGGCAGAAATGTTTTCCCTGGTGGTCCCCCCTCTGCCTCCCATGAGACCCCTCACTGCCAGGTACCTGGGTCTCCCTGTCACACAAAGCAGAACCTTCCCTGATGTTCAGGGTTTTTGCAGAGCTCGGTGTGTGGGGAAGACCAGTGGCATCTGTTCATAGAGCTGTCCTGTGTAGAGTTGGCTGTGGGGAGTTACCCTAGACCTAGACCTAGGCTATCTGTGCATCAAAGCTTCCCTTCACAGCAACTCTGCAAAGCAGAGCAGTACCTGTAATTCAGAAGGTGCAGGTGATGGAACAACAGCACCTGGTCTGTTGTGTGGGGCTTTTTATCTGGCGGTACAGCAACCGAGCACACGGTGCCACCTCTGCTCTCCACACAGAAGAGACATGAAGAGAGCATGGGCGTTGTCCATGTCTAGATATTGTCTTGTGACTGAGGGATGTGAGTTAGTCAGGATCTCTTCCAATATCTATAGGCATCAAGATGCTCTAGAAGATCCTGTGCCTGCCTGGCAAGCCTAACTGCACAATCTGAGCTGAGGCATTGGTTTTCTTGAAGTGCCCACCAGGCGCTTTCAGTGCAGCTGTAGGAAAGGGCCTCCTGCTGTTGCTCTGTAGCATCTTGCACTGAGTATTGAAACCAGAGCAGGGAGGTGAGCCAGGCAGTAGTTAACTTTCTGCCACTGTGAAATACCCTGCAGAACAGGAGTATGTCTTTTTGCATGAGGTTCTATATGGGTGAGGGTGAAAAGAGCACTGGTGCAACAATGCACGTGTGCTCTTCTATTGCACTACATGGTTTGGTAATGTAGACCAAATGTCCTTCTTATGCAAGTGCTCTTGTAGTATGAACCTAGACCTTAATCCTCATGTTTATCCTGATCTTGAGTTTAATAGTCTCATGATGTTGCCTATGTTTACCTACACAGGTAACAGTCTCCAAAATTATGGTGGCATTTCAGAGAAATCAAAGGGTTTCAAATTTCCTCTCCTGAAGAAGAAATTTGCTATTCTTTCTAGAACTTATACTAACTTTTAGTATAGATTTTTCCTCATGCTAATTCTAAAGTAAAATAGTAGAAATACTGTTTACATTTAAGTAGAAGTAGTTTCTGCATTTTAAGAAATGTATTTTCAAATTGTCGAATAGGTAGAAATAACGACTTTCTTAGTTGTATGAATAACATGCCTTATTTTCCAAAGTAGCCTCAATCTTCTCTGACGGTTAGCAAATTTGTACATAATTACTAAGCTAAGAGAAACAAAGTATTTTTGTTGCTGGATGCAGCGTGGATTCAATATTCACTGGGTAGAGATCTCCTTTGAAGGAAAAGAGTTAAAACTATCAGTTTTACTAAATAGAATTCAACAGCATTTGAGTTTTTTACCCTGTGTTTTTGAATGTTGTCATTATGCTAATTGGTCTGTGAATTCCTCATGACATTGATTTAATCTATCTTATGATGATACAGTTACATTGTCTCTATAGTTGAAAGGTTTATGGTAGAATTTTACTTCAAAAGACACTTTCATATACAATATGCACACCTTGCCAATGGAAACTTACTGTGCTGTATGATCAAAAAGTTAAGAAACATGCTTGTTCACAGGGGTGAACCTGATGCTAGTTTTTTAATGTCAGCAGAATGTAACAGGCTAATCAAACAACATTTTTTTATTTGTATAGGTAAATATGGAGGGATCTTTAACACAGAGACCTCTTTTTTTCTGCAGTGCAATTATTTCATCATAATCCATTTGGAAGCAGAGTGATAGGTCCTTTAGGTAAAAGCAGCTTGTTTGAGAGGCAAGGTCTACTTATATCTGTAGCTTCACTTCAAAATGTAGCTGAAGTCTTGGTACAATATGCTCTGGCAGCTTCCTAGCCTTGCAACAGACGTGTTTACACATCTGGATATCCACTTTATGTGTCTTTGAGATGGTCATCCTACTGCATTTCTCTGTACTGAACAAGAACCTTCTGAAAGACTCAAGTTATGGATGTAGAAAGGCAAAACTTTATCTGACTTGTGAAGTGACTTTGCTCTAGAAGCACATTACTGGCATTTTTTCACTAATTTAAATAAAAATCTGTTACTTTGGAGGTGGATTTTAAACTGTCCAACAGATTAATCTCAAAACCCAAGTCTGGTCCTAGGAATAAGGAATGCTGCCTTCAAAGGAAGTTAATACAGGTTTCATGTAGCAGAAGACTCAGATTGTAAGGGTGAAAATAGTGAATTTCAATCCTAAATTCCTTATGATTTATCCCATGCAATTATGTCAACAAGACACAAATAAGAATGTAACAGTAATCTCAGTTTCTATGAAAAACTGGTTTAAATGGCTAAAGCATTTTGCTGAATGACACAAGTAAATGGTGCATACATTCCTTCAAAATTTATTCTTTTTACAACACAGAAGTCTACTGTGGAAACTGGTATATTGTCAGTAAAATAAAAAAAAGAGGGGCAGGAATGGGATGATGACCAAGATGTGCTCTTCTGGCAGGAATGAGAGGCTGTTTTAGTGTTTAAAATTTTAATGTTTTGGGTTTTTTATGTGCAAGTTAAGGAAATATGCACACTACATCTGTATACATTTTGGTAAGTCTAGCAACATAGGAGTAGTACTCTAAAGTTTATTCTTATGTAGAGATCTGTTGATTACTGTGAGCTCTGCTGACTGAAGAGCAGCACGTGGGACTGGGATTGTGCAGGATGTCACCAGAATTGCTTATACTGCTTACATTGCTACTGCTTTGAGATAAAATGCCCAATATGTGTTATATGGCTGTAGGCTGTTTTCTAAAAAAGCACTTTGGCTCACAGTATTAAAGGTTGTGTTCTGAATATTTCTCTTTAGGTTTTATAGGGTGGTTGGTTGGCATGGCAATCAATATTCATTCTGATCATATTCTCAGAAATTTGAGAAAACCAGGCGAAACTGGTTACAAGATACCAAGAGGTGAGTAAAAATGTTACAGAAGTCTGTATAGCAAAATAAGCCCTACCTCTTGTATGTGGAGAGGTGGAGAGAGCTGGGACTTTGAGCCAACAGGAGGCTGAGGGAGATCTTATCAGTGTTAATAAATACATGATGGGGGGAAATTAAGAAGAGGGAGTCTGGGTCTTAGTGGTGTTCAGTGACAGGTCCAGAGGCACTGAGAACAAAATAAAAAGACATGAAATTACATCTGAACATGTTTTTTTTTTGGTTTTTTTTTTTTTCTGTAAAGGTGGTCAGACACTGGAAGAGGTTGCCCAGAGAGGTGCTGGAGTTTCCAAGTGTAGAGATACTCAAAACTTGACTAGACATGGTCCTGGGCAACCTGGTCTAGCTGACCCTACTTGGCCTTGGGAAGTTGGACTAGGTGATCTCAGAAGGTCCCTTCTGACCTAAAATGATTCTGTGTAAAGATGACTTTCTAAAGTTTGGTGTATGATAGGGAACATAGTAATTTATTATATTAGAGGAATCTGGAAATAGCAGTTGCCTACCTCAATAAGTAATTTCATAGTGTGGGAAATATCTTAATTATTGTTTCTCATAGCCCAAGTATTGCAAGGGATCTGTTTCGTGATATTACGTGGCTTATGTGAGTGTTAATTTTTTGGCCAACTTTGACTATATTTTTAAAAAGTGGTAAAAATGCAACACAACATTCCATAGGTTTTATGAGAATCACCAGGCAGGTGGAGAAAAGAGATCTAAAATGTCATCCCAGTGTGGGGGCAGAAGGGGAAGTACTCTGCAGCTGTGTGGGGCTGGCTTATCTTGTGTTGTCCCATGTGTGAAGAAGGAGGGATCTTGGGTAATCAGAGGGAACAACTATTGCTCTAAGGGAAGTGCAGAAGTCCAGAGGAAGTCAGGCATTATAAATTCTGTCCTTCATGAGAAAATGGAGAATATGAAAGGACTTCTTAGGAAGACTATTGAGGTGTTAAGCTTTGTTGACACTTTTGGAAACATTAGACTCTCCCAGGCATATTACACTCTGTGAGAGCAGAAAAATAATGGTTACCTCTGAATTCTGACCTTTCTCTAAGTGTTTCATTTAGTTGTTACTCACTTTTAGTTTTGAATGAGATTTTTAAATAAAGCTGGAAGATATATATATATATATATGTGTGTGCGTGTGTGTGTGTGTGTGTGTGTGTGTGTGTGGCAGAAAACTTCTTTCTCACCAAGACAGTAATTTGAAAAAAAGGTGTAAGTCCAAGTGCCCATGTGAAAAATTAATATGAACATACTGGGCTATATTCAGTGTTCAAAAAATATTGGGAAGGAAATAAGTTATATGTTGCACAATCAGGAGGAGCTGGGTTTTTTTGGTTTTTTGCTGTTGGTGTTTGGGTTTTTTGATATTGCTTATCCAATTTAAGTACTATAATTCTGCTTCTCGTGTCACAAAAGTGAAGTAATTAAGGCAAAGTCAAAATATGTCCTTTATTACGCTTGGCAAATACTTGTTTTAGTCCCACTGGTAAAACATATACTGAGATGTTATCAGTTTGTACACAAACTTTGGAATTAGGGTTAAAGGTCCTATTCTATAAAATTCCCAGCAGGTGTGTACTGATTGTTTATGTGTAATTGGCTGCAAAGCAAATTTAAAATGGACTGCTAATTACTTCTTTCACTGAGTGCCAGGGCTGAGGCAGCAGACCTGATGGAGGGGTGAGAACAAAAGTGCAATGCAGAGAATAAATTTGGAACTTTAATTCATACTAATAGTATTCTCTGTAGTTGACTTAATTACTGAAATCCTTAAATTAAACATTGCATGCTAACTAATCTTATGAGTATTTTCTGGGACTCTTAAAAGAGAGCATTTTTTCTATTTTTACATATTTTAAAAAATTTTATTTTATGATTGAGACAGTTTGATATCATTGTTGCATAATAATTTACAGAGGACTGAACTCAAACCTGATAGTAGTAAATCTGCTCTTCTGTGATTTAAAGACAAAAAATTGAAGGTTTTCCTTAGAATGAGATCTGAAGCGATTCTCCATAGTACAACTTGGACTGAAAAGCACTGCCTCCTCTGCCTTTAAAAATTAAATACAGACTTTGATGCTAGAGCTCTAATTTGACTTACTGTAAGAGACAGCATTGATGATTTTAAGGGGCTTTTAAAATAACTCTATCCAACTTTCAGGAGGAATGTTTGAGTATGTCAGTGGAGCCAACTTTTTTGGAGAGATCCTGGAATGGTTTGGGTTTGCCCTTGCCTGCTGCACCATTGAAAGCCTTGCATTTGCAGTGTGCACGCTTTTCATCTTGAGTTCAAGGGCTAAACAACACCACCAGTAAGTATTTGTCTTATAATTTCTTTAGTCTCTATGCCACACTTCATTTCCATTTCACAAATTATGTCTCATCCCATAGGGATGTTGCAGAGCAAGTCTTGTGGAAGACTCAGCTACTGCCATGGAGAATATGATAGAGAATACTCTGAGCAGAATCAAGCACTGCAGAATTTCAGTGGGAGAGTACTCTGCATAAACACACACAATGTACAATGAGGTGGTCAAATTAATGTTTAAATTAATGTAGTTAATCCTGGATCTCGAGAGATTGTAGATGAGTTTGGAAAAAATTGTGTTCATTGATCATATACTATACTTCTCTTGCAGCTCAAACTTGTGTCTGTTACAACAAAATTTCCAAAATCACTCAAGCCTTCTGTAACAGGCACATTTTGTAGTCAGGTCTATATCATACTGTCTGTAGTCAAGTGTACAGACAATATGAAAACAGTTCTGGTAGATGATATTAAATAAAGTTTTTGCTTTGTAATTAAACATTGTGACTGCTAACGTACTGTAGTCATAATGGGACTTTTCTGCTAACAGAAGGATCATAGTTTGAGAATATTTGTTTTTTTCAATAGATTCTCTTTAAGGAACACAGTTCTAAAATAATTTTAATATACTAATCTTTTTTTTTGTTATTTTGATCTTCCTGCTTTGGTTCTCATGCTGGAACCTAGTGTCATAAGAGGAAATAAACATGAATTTATGGAAGAAAAAGGCTGAAAAAAAATGCCATTGCTAACAGTCCATTAGGGCAGCCTGTGTCTAGTGGAGTCTTGAAAATCTCCAGAAATGCAGGTTTACTTGCCTCTTCATTGTAGGGTGTTCCAGATCTGTATTATCCTCTAAGTGAACAAGTTTTTTTCTACTATCTAACCTGAACTTTCCAAGCCTGTTGCCCATGACTATTTTTTTGTTTTACCACCTGCTATTATTGAGCAGAGTCACAGAATGCCTTGGGTCAGGAGGACTTCTGCAGGTTGTCAAATCATCTGGTGTGACCTGCTCCAACCAGGGCTAACTGCAGGGCTCTACCTGGTTGCCTAAGGCTTCATCCAGTTGAGTTCTGCTTGTCTACAAGGGTGGAGGTTTCAGCACATCTGTGACAAAGCACTGGAACAGGATTTTTCTCATTCTTATGTGGGAAAAGGTTGTTTTTTTTTATCTTGATGTTGGAATTTTCCATGTGTTAACTCTTATCCCCTGCCATTTGTCTACTTGCTGTGCAGGAATGGCCTCGGCCTTCTCTCTCATACCGCTGTAGGTAGTGGAATGCTGGAATCAGATCTGTCTCAACTTCTTTTCCAGACTGAACAAGGCTGGTTCCCTCAAAGAAAGACCAGGGAGAGCCTCCATCCCCTATTAGATGCAGGAGGAAACATGTCAGCAAGGGGTGAGGGAAAGGTGGAGGTGCTTAATGCCATGGTACTGAGATGGTAGTGAGGGCATTCAGTCCCTCAAGCTAGGAGATGGGTAGCTGAATGTCTGTCCCAC